>NW_027225566.1:13510225-13817043 GCF_038994185.2 Dermacentor albipictus | reverse complement strand
AAAGGTGTGTGGCATGGTTTTAGTCTCGCCACGTGAACGATGTCACTTGCAGCTGATGATGACGCTGAGAGGTCGGCGGGGATGATTTCATACGTGACATCTGTCACTTGTCGCACCACACGGTAAGGGCCAGCGTAGCATGACAGCAGCTTTTCGGAAAGGCCCACACGTCGAATGGGTGACCAGAGAAGCACCAGATAACCCGGAGAAAAGTGCACGTCGTGATGGTGGCAATCATAGAGGCGTCTCTGATGCTCCTGTGAGGCCTCGAGACGGGTGCGGGTCAGCTGGCGCGCGTGGTCGGCGTGTGCGATCGCGTCGCGGGCGAATTCAGTGGCTGAACGTGTGGCCGAGGGCAGCAAAGTGTCCAAGGGCAACGCGGGTTCTCGGCCATATAGGAGATAGAACGGTGAATAGCTGGCGGTCTCGTGACGCGATGAATTGTACGCGAATGTCACATATGGTAAGTGAAGATCCCAGTCGTGGTGGTCGGTCGCAACGTACTTCGAAAGCATGTCGGTGATGGTCCGGTTGAGGCACTCCATGAGACCGTTGGTCTGTGGGTGGTAGGACGTGCTGAACTTGTGCTTGGTCGAGCAGGAGCGGAGGATGTCCTCGACGATTGCCGAGAGAAAGCTGCGGCCACGGTCAGTGAGTAATTGGCGTGGAGCACCGTGCACTAAAATGATGTCATAGAGCAGAAAGTCAGCAACGTCAGTAGCGCAACTTGTCGGGAGGGCTCTGGTGATTGCGTACTGCGTAGCATAATCAGTAGCGACGGCGACCCATTTATTTCCGGAGCCCGAGAGAGCAAATGGTCCAAGAAGGTCTAGACCAACACGGAAAAAGGGTTCGGGTGGGATATCGAACGGCTGGAGACATCCATCTGGAGGTGTGGAGGGCTTCTTCCGACGCTGACAGGGCTCACAAGCGACAACGTAGCGCCGCACGGAGCGGGCGAGACCCGGCCAAAAGAATCGATGGCGCACACGGTCGTATGTGCGGCAGACGCCCGAGTGTCCAGCCAAGGGAGCGTCGTGAAGTTGCTGGAGGACAGTCGAACGCAGGTGCGATGGAATGACGAGCAGAAGGTGAAGGCCGTGTGGATCAAAATTGCGGCCGTATAATGCCCCCTGCTTAAGGAGAAACATCCGGAGAGAGGCATCACAAGGAGTTGATTCCAGACGGCCGATGAGGGCTCGTAAGGAAGGATCGCGACATTGCTCGTTGCCGATTTGAAGCAACTGGGACACAGAGAAAACGCAAGTGATGGCGTCCGCATGAGCCGGCTCGTCGACGGGGTAGCGGGACAAGCAATCGGCATCCTGGTGCAAGCGTCCCGTCTTATATGCCACAGAGAAGGTATATTCTTGCAGGCGTAACGCCCAGCGAGCGAGTCGTCCCGTGGGGTCCTTGAGTGAGGATAGCCAGCAGAGCGCGTGGTGATCAGTGATGAAACAGAAGGGGCGTCCGTACAAGTATGGACGAAACTTCGCAAGAGCCCACACAAGAGCAAGGCACTCGCGCTCTGTGATTGAATAATTGCGCTCAGCGTGTGATAGAAGTCGGCTGGCATAGGCTATAACGCGGTCATGTCCACGCTGGCGTTATGCTAACACTGCTCCTATGCCGTGACCACTGGCATCAGCTCGAACTTCCATTAGGCAGATGGGTCAAAGTGGGCCAAAATTGGAGGCGTGGTAAGGAGATCAGTCAGCCGCGAAAAAGATGCGGCATGGTCAGGGCCCCAAGAAAATGGGGCGTATTTCTTCAAGAGATCGGTAAGAGGACGCGGGATAGTCGCAAAATCCTTCACAAAGCGTCGGAAATAGCACAGCCCTACGAATAGCAACCCTACGAAATAGCACAGCCCTACGAAGCTACGAGCGTCCTTGGCAGACTTCGGAACAGGAAAATTCGTAACGGCGCGAATTTTGGCCGGATCGGGTCGCACGCCTCTGGCGTCCACGATGTGTCCAAGGACGACGATTTGGCGGCGAGCGAAGCGATGACATTTTGATGAGTTTAACTGGAGGCCGGCGCGGCTGAACACGTCAAGAATCGCTGAAAGACGGTCTAGATGCGTGTCGAATGTGGGCGAATAAACGATGAAATCGTCCAGATAGCAGACACAGGTGGACCACTTGAACCCCTGAAGCAAAGAGTCCATCATTCGTTCGAAGGGGGCGGGCGCGTTACAGGGACCGAAAGGCATCACCTTGAACTGATAAAGGCCGTGAGGGGTAACAAATGCAGTCTTCTCTCGGTCCATGTCGTCGACGACATCTGCCAGTAGCCGCACCGTAAGTCGATAGAAGGAAAATAGGTGCCACCGTACAGGCACTCTAGAGCGTCATCAATACGTGGCAAAGGGTACACGTCCTTTTTTGATTTTGTTCAGGCGGCAATAATCTACGCAAAAGCGCCACGTTCCATCCTTCTTTTGGACGAGTACGACGGGAGACGCCCAGGGACTACAGGAATGCTCGATAATGTCTTTTGCAAGCACCTTTTTGACTTGCTGTTGGATAACAGCTAGCTCCGACGCAGAAACACGATGTGGACGTTGCTGAATAGGGTTCGCATCGCCAGTATTTATGCGATGATTCACGATGGACGTTTGACCTAAAGGTCGATTGTCAAAGTCAAAAATGTCGCGATAGCCTTCAAGAATGCGGCAAAGAGCTTCAGCTTGAGCAGGTGTAAGGTCAGAAGAAACCATCTTCTCAATGTCGACGTCAGTACGGTGCGATGAAGTCATGGTATCGGCTGAGCTGTAACGATTTTCCACTGTGAATGGCTCGACCTCATCATCCTGCAAAGCGCTAATTATTGCCAAAGAGATCCCTTGAGGCATAACTTGCGCAGTTAGCGCAAAATTGACAAGGGGAAGGCAGGTGTGGTTTCCAGTAATTTTCAGCACAGTGTGCGGCACGGTAACACCATGTGTAAGCATAACGGCCGGAATTGGTGCGGCCACGTAATTGACGTGAGGTACAGCTGGTGAGGACAACAAGTCGACGTGTGTCACAGAGTGAGGCGGTAGGCGAATGAAATCTATGCAGCTCAAATGGCTTCGAGGGGGGTCCACAGGGCCGGCAAGAAGAGGCAAGTCAAGGCGAAGTGAGCCGGCCGAACAGTCAATGAGGGCAGAATGATTTGCAAGAAAATCCAGACCGAGAATGATTTCGTGAGGGCAATGCTCGATGACGGTGAAGGGAAGGACGGTGTGTCTCTCAGCAATGGTGAGTCGGGCACAACACATTCAAACAATAGCGACAGTCCCTCCGTCGGCGACTTGTACAACTGGGTTCGGGGCAGGCATCAGCACTTTCTTGAGCCGACGGCGAAGGGCAGCACTCATAATTGACACATGCGCCCCGGTGTCAATCAACGCGCACACAGGAACATTGTCGACGAGAACGTCCATAAGATTCTTGTTCGTCGGTAAGATGAAGCGAGGATTTCGTGCCAATGTCGTCAATGCAGTTTCACCTCCAGGAGCTGCACTGTCTAGTTTTCCGGTCGGGGGTGTGGCAAGTAGGTCGGAGAAGGTGCACGGCGTGACGGGGTCGAGCGAGATTGGCGGCGGGAGGGAGAAAGCGAATGGGAGTGGCGGGGTCGTGTCAAAGATGCCGCAGGGTCAGATGATGGGGCGGGCATAGCAGGAGCGATTGAAAAGGACGCGCTAGAGGGACAAGGACGGTAATCAGGAGAATAGCGCGTCGGAGAAGTCCAGCGGCTGCGGCAGTGGCGAGCGACATGTCCAATGCGTCGGCAGTTAAAACAGTTCGGCTTGTCGTCCACGGTTCGCCATTCGGAGGGGTTGCGCTGTCCATAAAGGGAGTAAGAAGAGCGCGGAGGGGATGGGCGTGGAGAAAAAGGTTCTGAGCGTACGGAACGAATGGATTGCAGGCCGACGCTGGACAACTCTTGACGGACGACGGCCTGGATCAAGGAGATTGTCACCGGAGAATGATCAGGTAACGGGAAGGAAGGGGCCGCCGGTTGTGCCGCTTCGACCTCACGACGAATGATGCGGGTCAAGTTGTCAAATCGCGACGGGTGGTGGAAGAGATCGTCACAGGATGGCGTAGCGGCTGTGTTGGGAAGTCGCGTGATGTGCTGGGATACCCGGTGGCTTTTAGCATGCTCGAGACGGCGGCATTCTTGAGGATGGTATCGATGCTGGTGACGTTTGTAAACACCAGTAAATTGAAGGCGTCGTCAGCAATGCCTTTAAAGACGTGGTTGACCTTATTATCCTCAGACATGTTCGGGTCAGCCTTGGCACAAAGGGCCAAGACGTCGAGAATGGACGACACGTAGCAATCATTCGACGTCTGTAAACATGTGGCAAGTACTTTCTTGGCATTGACTCGTCGACGAAACGGATTGCCAAAAGGTCGAGGAGCTTGTGTTTGAAGAGATGCCAGCTCGAGATCTCCTCTTCGTGAGTCTGGAACCATGCCAGTGGAGCTCCGTCGAGATAGAAAAGAATGTTGGCAAGCATAATAGTCGGATCCCACCTGTGACTGGTGCTGACACGTTCGTATAAGCGGAGCCAGTCGTCAGCATCAGGACTGCCGACTCCGTTGAGAACACCAGGATCCCGAGGGGGGCAAACGGCGCCGAAGGTCGGGGCTGCAGGCGGAGACGCTTGCGTATATGAAGTGCCGCCACCAGGAGCCGAAGTTGCATTGTCGCCGTTGCGACCGCTGCGAAGCTCCATGACGGGTACGGGGAACTTCCGCCTCCACCACATTAATGTTACATGTAGCTGAAGCTGAATGCTAGTTACAATTTATTTACAAGGAAGCCAACAGAGGCCAAAATGGCGACGCTATATCAAGCCGGCACACACGTCGTCTTCTTTCTCCTCAGTGCAGCCACACTGTGGCGGCTGTTCCATAGCAATATCCTAGGAATTTCAGAGCAGTGCGGTGCATTCGCTCTGCTCTACATTTTGCTTGAATTTCACCATTCAGCTTCGGAAGACGCGCGTTTGAAAGCCCACAGCGGCTGATTCAGCTAGAAATAAGCACAGGTGCCCCTCGGTACAACATTTCACGTTCTTGAGAGATGAACAGCCTATGAAGGAGCACGTGGAATATTCATCCCATCGTAACCCATTGGCCATAGAGAAAACTATCAGGGGCGTCTGGGCCACTTCCAACTGTAACAGCTTCCTATTTATGAAGCCAAGTACGTAATATAGGTACACGTAAATCTCGAATCCTAGATGTGCACCCTTTCCTAACTTCGAGGACCCCTAATAGTCGAGCACTTAAGCTGCCTTACTTGTACCTGCCTTACGGGTATGTTCATGGCACCAGCTTTATTCTGCTTCCCACAACCACGGCAGATGATTCGCTACAAAGTGACGTATGGTTGGACAAGGAACGCCCACAGAAAACGGCAAGAAATTTACTTTAGGGCCTCCCATCGAGATGAGAGCGCCAACAAGTAACCAATCATCAGGTCGGAGACAACTCTACCCATTAGAAACAACACTGGTTTCCCTGTGGCAGGAGAAGTCGAGCCCAGTATCGCACGCATACAATGTGGATGCACAAAACGACCATCACACGAAAAAAATTTACCTCCTGCAATCTTACGCCTGTAATTTTCCAGTGGCGCAGGTGTCTTTACGTTGTTGAAATGCAGGAAAGCATAACACAGTAATCGTGAAATCGGTTCTCCCGGAACATTGAACCCTGCTTTAATTGGGGTCAAGTAATTTCCCTGGCGAGTTCCAAATCTGGCCTGTGCGCACAAAATGGACTTACGTTAGAATCGTTCGTAAGAGTTAATTGCGGCCAATTCTTATGAGCAGTACAAACTATTACCTAAAGCTTCGATCCAATGGAAGGGTTTAGCGATGAGAAGATTTTTGAATTCGGCTTGGGGTATTTATTCTCGAAAATAAACGAACCATGAAATGCGCAGTATTAGAGGGTTTCGTATTAGTTTCGACAACCTGTGGTTCCTTAACGTGCACTAAACCTAAGACTTCTCCTAAGTTTCGGAGAAGAACAATGAAGTTTGAGATGTTAAGAAACGCGCAACAAATGGTAAAGTGAAAAATGATGGGCACAGCCACAAGATACAAGGTGGCAGTGTTCTGGCCATGTGAGCAAACAATAGTAGGCGCCGATATTCTAGCTACAAATAAAATTCTGGGTTTTCAAGTGCCAAAACCACGCAATCGTTATAAGGCATGCTGTAGGCGGAAACTCTGGATTAATTTTGACCGCCTGCAGGTCCTTAACGTGCACCCGATGCACGATACGCGGGCGTTTATGCATTTCGTCCACATCGAAACGATGCGCCGTCGTGGCCTGGGATTTGATTCCGTGCCCTAGGACTTATTAGCACCGCCAAAGGCTCTAAGCCACCATGGTCTGTGATATTGCAGTTGGAAGCACAAAGAAAAATACAAAGAAATGGAGTTTGGCAAGACATGCATGGTGTAGGGCACCTAAATTGTGCTCTATAAAGCTACATAACTACTGCCAAGAGAACGAAGCCCATTAGAGGACGGAAGAGGACTAAATGATGTGATGAAACTAGTAAATTTGTGGGCATAAATTTTTGTCAATTGGCGCAAGACAGGGGTAATTGGAGATCGCGTAGAGAGTCATTTTTTCTGTAGTAGACATAAATAGGCAACGTAGTTGTTTTTTACCGTACTTCGTCCTCTGTGCATGATTACTAGTTTCCCAAAATGGTGCCAACTTGCCCACCTCTTCCTTCTTCAATAAAAAATTCATCGATGATTACGATACTCCCTAATGTGAAATTTCAGCACAGCTTTGTATGCGTTTTCACTTCGTGTCATATTGCCTGGCGCGGACAATCTTTCTCGCGCCGCACATTTCCTACGGTGCGAAATGTGGCGCGTCTGTGTCGCTAATTGGGAGATCGCGAGAAGCAGCGCGTGGCTGACGCGTGGGTGCGATTTAAAGCAACCGCCACAGACATACCTCAGCTCATGGAGTGCTTGGATGTAGAGACGACGCATAAAGTGCCTCGATGCGCGCACCCCCACGAACCGAGCGGAGGGGAGCGAGCGCATCGAGGCACCCTAAAATCCTAACCATGTGACCCATCGGCAAGCTTCGGCAGGCGCCAATGCGCCAAAAAAGTAAAAAGTGTCGGTCGGGAACAGGGTGAAGCGTGGGACAAATCGCTCGGGCAGCACTCCAGAACGGTGACGCACTGAAGGAAAGATGACACAACGCAGTCATGTTTGAGCCAGTGTGTCCTTACACTTGAGCACTGCAAAAAGAAATGATCTGTTGGCAGTATGTTCACCGTGTACAATGCATAGAGACCTGCGTCATCCAAGACCTATACATGCAGTCGCGTATAACCTGATCACGTCGATGTCTGCTTGAGCAGCAGCACGTACTTAGTGAATGAAACTATAAATGGCTTTTGATCTCCTTTTTGTTCATAGAAAGAGCAGATGGTGTGAGTGCATTGCAAGGAAAGTTAAAAGTTGTCATTAGTGCTGTGTGCAGTCGGTATGCTCAAATTGGCCAAATCTCTTCAGCTTCCACTAAAACTCTTCTCGCTGCGATACTACAAACTGTAGTCAGGAAAAAAGATCAACTCGAAACCAACTTCCTATTGCATATTCGCAGAATCTGTCTGATTAACAAGTTGACACTTCCACTCCACCATTATGCCTATGTACAGCATGTGCGCTTGACATAACTACATTCCGTGAGGGTGAACGACAGGCCCTAAAATAACAAATTTTGTAATAGCACGGCAAAAAGTGCTTTCATGCCTATCAGCCAGAAGAAAACTGCTGCGTATCCAACCAACTTCCACGGAGGCACCCCTTTGAAGACTGTTCGGGCTCTTCCCATTCTGGGTGTAACATTGAGCCCTTCTCGCGACTCTTCTGCATGTCACCAGTACTATATTTAAGGATTGTCGCATTCTTGGTTTTGTGTCCCGTGTCTCCCTGCCCTGTGGACCTGACGTTTTCCTAGCACTGTACACTTCTATCATTCTGCCACGGCTTGAGTACAGCTCCTCAGTGTATTCTCTGTACCAAACTCATGCCGCTGACAAACTTGACCTTGTTCAGCGCCGGGCAACAGGCACCCTCTGCTCTCGTATTTTCGGTCGTCGCAAGCTTATGCCAGCATACGAGGATTACCTCAAAGCTCTCAAGTGGCACACCCTGGAACATCAGCATAAAATTGCAATAGTCTGTCTATTCTGCAGGGTGCCTGACAGCTCCCTGGACCGCACTCATATTTCTTCTTCAGTCCGTCTGAACAAGCAGTCAGCACAGCCTTGAGCCCCATCACGCCTGTACGGCCCGACACCGCAACTTCATGCTTATATCTTGCATACAGAGCTTTCTTTCTATTTCCATGACCATTCGTACTTTCTTGCGACCGGACTGAATTGGCACTCGTCCATGTTTTGCACCCGTCGACTGCGTGCGTGCGTGCCGTGCTCTGTGATTGAGCAAGTGTGTGTGTGTGTGTGTGTGAGAGAGAGAGAGAGAGAGAGAGGAGGCGGGAGTGTCTTCTGCACCCTGCAAGTTTCTGCTCTAGATGGCTGGCTATCAGACGCCCTAGCATGCATCAGCCTTTTTTAGCCTTGCGAGCTCTCCAGAGTGCCATGTTACCATAAAGATTATTATTACTCTTATTATTATGACCATGATTATTATTATTGCAATCATTACGCCGATCACACCAAATTTGCTGAAGCCAGCGCGATACGCAATTCGGAATATTTCTGGTACTACGTGTGCTCTCGCTCTTATAGAGAGAGCACCAAAGACATGTGATGTTGGCCCGACCACTGCTGGTGACTATGCAAAACAATTATGTTGTGTATATGGTCTAAAATGTGCTTCAAGTAACCTCCCTTCTTCATAAAATGTGCTTCAAGCAACCTCCCTTCTCAGTCTGGCACTGTGTCTATGATATCAGTCAATGAAGATCTCGTTCTCAAGCGTATGAAGTGCCTCGAACCTTCCCTTTCTTCTGATGCAAGTAGTATTTCTTCCACAGTGCTTAACGCTTTCAGATGCTGTCTACACAATTATGCACAGCAGGTTAATGCATCAACAGCAAAAGCACTGATGAAAGTAAAGGTATTTAGAACGTGCTGCATATATCTTGAAGCGCTTATTATTGGAACTGTGCTGCATTTTTGAATAACATGCAAAATGTTTTAGCAAAATGAGTGGGAAGGTCGACTGTTGGGTGTTTTTACTCGCTGTCAGTGTATTTTTCACAATGTCATGCGCCAGCCACAATTTTCAAGTGGCTGGATAAGTGCTTTTCAAGCTTCGGAAACACGAAACAGTTTGCGTTCTCTTATTTGATATTCCTGTAGTGAATTTTCACATGGAGGCTGCATTCTGTGAACTTCTCAAAATTGAATATGCAGTTTTTCGTGCTTCTACAGTATACCAGCCAGCATTCCGCTTTCTCGGCTTGGCCTTGTGCTATAAAGAAGTGTGCTATATATGGCTCGACTCCAAAAAAAGAATAATAAGAATTGTGACTTTACTGGCATAGTTCAGAGTTCATATCCTGTGTTTTGTATATATGTACATAGTCATGTTGTATGAATCTCCCTTTTACGCTCCCTCGTTTTCTTTTTCCCTTGTTGGTTCTCTATTTCGTATTGTTTTGTCTAACATATTTGTGTTCTCCTTGCATTTGTGCTCGCATATCGCTTTTTATTTGCACCAGTATGAAGGCTCTCCAAGTGTTCATGGGCACAATAGGAAACATTGATTGATTGATTAGTAGTGTAGTATAAAATCATGTTTTTAAGTACGTACTACTATATTATATTAGTGCAGTAGCTTATGTGCAACATTGTAATGGTGTGACAGTAAAAAGAAGCACGAATTAAGGGTGTGTAATTAAATGCTATGTGGCTGATGGCATGCACTGTACCATTAATTTATTGTGAAGTTTAATAACGGTTGGCTACCCTAGGGTTGTGCAATAAAATAATATGCCACAGCAATTACTGCATGCCTCGCAGAACCAGCTGAGTGTATTACTCAGTCAAAGCATCATAGCAGGCTGAAAACAATGAACTGGTATTTTTGTGCGTGGTGACTTGAAGTGCATAAACTTTGAAAACAACCTAATTATGGGGTCTAACGTGCCAAAACCTCTTTCTGATTATGAGGAACGCCGTAGTGGGAAACTCAGGAAAGTTCGACCACCTGGGGTTATTTAACATGCACCTGAATCTAAATACACCGGTGTTCTCGCATTTCGCCCCCATCCAAATGCGGCCGCCGTGGCCGGCATTCGATCCCGCGACCTCGTGCTCAGCAGCTCAACACGATAGCCACTGAGCAACCACGGCGGGTCTGAAAACAACCTGTTTATATATACGTATATATACGTATATATACGTATGAGCAGTGAGCTGCCCGTACGTTTGAATAAGCGCTACAACCGTACGACTTGGCAAAAGCCAACAAAAGGCACCTATGAAAACCCTCCTATTCTAAAGTGTGTACTGCATGATGGTGTGTCATTTCATTAATGTCGAGAAAGACAAATTTTACATGATGAAACCAGTTACCCTTTACAGAGTGCACATTGTTCTAGCAATAGACTGAATGCTGCTCAATGTAAAGGCGTCCCGATGTGGTGTTGATGCCTCAAAACAACCTAGCAAAATAAATGAGGCGATGTTTGGGCAAGATTAGACAAACACAAGAATCGGGAGGAAACACGCTGCGATTTAAGTAAATTTTAGCTGCTCTACATGATTTCTTGCAAACGCTACAGGTGTTTCAATTCTGTTCACTGATTTCCTCGGAACCCACTTATTCACGTTTAGTTCATACACTAGCAAGCATAATCATATTGATACGCACACTTCTATATCTGCATCCGGTGACCATATTAGGTGACCATAGTTTCGCGAATGCTATCGATGGTTCTATGTGTTGTCTGTTGTCGATTAACCCTGCATAATCTGATTGCATACGCGGCACGAATTCCGTCGTAGCTTCTGGAAGGCACGCCGGCACCGGCAAATACGCTGGAACTTTCTGCGACTGATGTACGAAAGCGGACGCGCTTGACCCGCAGATCATATTTTCCACGATCACCGACTTTGCTCGCCGCTTTCGTTGCCATTGAGCATTACTTGTTTTGCTAGGCACAAGTCAGCCCAGTAAAGAGATAAATTTGTAACTCCTAGCTTTGAATCTGCAGCGTTATTCGCCGTAGCTATAACGGGACAATGGTATTTCTAATGCACATTCTTCAATGACACTTTGCACACCTAATTCTTACATAGTTGGCTCTGCAATGAGCCACTAAAAAATGAAATCGTGTGACAGCTTCTGATATGATTTGGCATGGCCGTGCATGTGTTTGCAAAGCGACCTTGTAGAGACATGGGACGACGCGAGTGCAAGCGCTGAGGCCGATGTTTTGTGCACTATTATTACTTCAACGGTAAAAAGAAAGCACTGCTGCAGGCGTACATTCATTATTCAAACCTGTTTTTTATATCTAAAGGAGCATACAGATCCTTAACCCATTGTTACAAACTCAGTTTAGATGAGGCTGTTTTAGGACAGACTTGGACGGTTGAAGACAAAATAGTCCAGCAACATTGCGCCGCAGCCTAGGAACGAGCGTCGGCGCGCGTCGGAGTTTCTGTCCAGAGGTTGCGTGATAGTTTCCTTCTACCGACACGAAGCGACGCGTTAGCTTGTAGGCGCGTGCCGAACCGTCCCGACGCATGCCAGTGGTTGGGCCTTAACTAAGTTCGCTTCTCTGGCGCCATCTTGTAGCTATCGCCGCCATAGTGCTCGTTTCACGGCACTACGTTTTTCTTCTCGCGCTTTCGCCATATGTTCCGCTTTCAGCTTCATGTTCCCGTTGCACCCCTCCTCCTATGTTTTACTCTTCGCGCTATCTTTGCTCTCGCTATCTTTCATTGCCCGCTGCGCTCCGCGTTCGCTCTCATCGTTCGCTGTGCTTGTTCGCTCTGTTACGACGTACGACGCCGACGTTCGCCGCAGGAACAGCCGTCTAAATGCTGCGCTCTAAAATACGCTCACGATGATGATGAACTCCATTTAAACTATGCACAAGGTCGTCCTCTCTTAGGCGCGGCCGGGCTCCGCGGCGCGGCGCAAGCGGCCGCCAGAACTACTCGCGCAGGTGCGTTGGGAGCCATAGGCGTGTCGTCTGCTAAGCTGGCTGCGCCCGCAAGCCCTCGCCTGATACTGGCACTGTGCCTTCCCTTCAGAAAACGTCATATATGTGGACTGGTTTGGAAAAGGCCATGTACGGGAATATTAAAAATTGGGCAGATACGGCCGTATATGGCATATAAGGGCAATATATGGCCATACCTGCCCAATTTTTAATATGCCCACATATGGGCACCTTATATGCTATATATGGCCATATCTGCTGAACTTTTAGTATGTCCATATATGACTCTCTTATTTGGTCATAGGTGGAATATCAATAAATTAACACCTGGGGTTATACATGCCAAAACCACAATTTCATGATGAGACACATCGTTGTGACGCATACTAATTTTCCCTCTACGAGTTGTCTTAATGGGCACCCAATGTACGGTGCACAAGAACTTTTGCATTTCGCCATCGAAATGCGACCGCACGGCTGGGATTCATTCCTGAGCCCCCAGTTTAGTAGCTCTACGCGTCAGCCACTACGGCACGTCTGACATATTATATGTATAAATCCCCAGCTAAAACTTCCATCAGCATATCGGCCTATATGTATCTTGGCTAGCTGTAATTTCGCACCTTGATTGTCTACCAGCCTATTGGAGGCGTACAAGTTTACAGGTCTACTTGCCCGGCCTACAAGCCTACACATCTATAAGCTTAAATGTCTACAAGCCTGTCGTTCTATGTTTATCGGTATGCCATTTTATAGACGAGACTACTTTTGAAATGTGTATTGTATGTTTACTGAATTTATGAATGTATTTTGACTGTGATTGCATTACAGTCATGCAATCTTAATCAGAATATATTCAGTGCCTTTGAACACCTTAGTATGCCAGTCAGTACTTAAGGTGGCTCACTGCATAAGTAAGCTCACCATTCCATCGAAAGTTTCAGTGATTGTATGTGTGTAATGTTGAAATCAAGTTTATAACGTATAAAAGCATTATAAGCAGAGATGAAATTTTATTCCAAAGGTTTCGTACAACAGCCCATTACTAAACTGCTGCGAGGGGTACCAGTGTACTGCTTTCAGCCTCTTTTGTGTAGCCTCCTTTGACACGGTGTTGTCCGTATGGTCAATCAGCTGCACAAAGGAATTAATTATTATTGCCACAAGGCAGAACACTAAGTGCAATACTTGCTGGGTTGATTATTACACTGAGAAACGTTGACAAATTGAGCGAAAATGCTGTTATTAGAAGATCAACAAGTGGGGAAAACAGTACAAATAATAGGTATGACTGTTTTGAAGCAGGCTTTGCGGCTGGCAAAGGGTCAATTTGAAGCACGTGCATATATTCAAGTATTTGTAGGCTAGGCACACCAAGCTGTTTTCATTACACGGATTCCTATTGAATAGCAGCAATAATCCCGAAATAACTAGGCCTTCCAGTGTGCCTGCTTAGTTCTTTATTGATAGTACATAGTGTAAGTATGCACACACTGAAAATTCACATATGCCTCCTCCCACACGAGAGGCTGCGCGTGGCTGACGTGTGGGTGCGATTTAAAGCAACCGCCGCAGACATACCTCAGCTCATGGAGTGCTTCGATGTAGAGACGACGCATAAAGTGCCTCGATGAGCGCACCCCCACGAACGGAGCGGAGGGGAGCGAGCGGATCGAGGCACCCTAAAATCCTAACCATGTGACGCGTCGGCAAGCTTCGGCAGGCGCATTGCAACTAAGCATTGCATTGCATTGCTAAGTTGCATTGCAACTAAGCACTGCAGCCGGTGGCCTGATTTTGACTTTGACTAAGGAAGATGAGAGGGATGAGGGATGAGTTAGGGGATAAGAAAAGAGCACATTGGGTAAGGCAACAAACGCGGGTAAATGACATCTTAGTTGAAATCATTAAAAAGAAATGGGCATGGGCCGGACATGTAATGAGGAGGGAAGATAAACGATGGTCATTAAGGGTTACGGACTGGATTCCAAGGGAAGGGAAGCGTAGCAGGGGGCGGCAGAAGGTTAGGTGGGTGGATGACATTAGGACGTTTGCAGGGACAACATGACCAAAATTAGTACATGACCGGGGTAGTTGGAGAAGTATGGGAGAGGCCTTTGCCCTGCAGTGGGCGTAACTAGGCTGATGATGATGATGATGATGAGGATGATGATGATGATGATGATGATGATGAAGGACGATGACGGCCATCTGGGGAGGCCAGCTGTTCCCTCGCACTACCAGCACTGGAGCTATCTAGCGCACTATGCACAATGCTAGTATTTTCCCATGTTTTTTTGCCAGTCTGGATTGTTAATCGTGCCGTGATCAGACTGTGAGCGTGCCACATGAGCTCGCAAGCAAGCTACAGCACCGGATTCGAGCTCAAAGCTGTTGAGCATGCTTTGTAGATTGGAAATTGTCCATTGGGAATGCACTTCAGCGTCAACGAAGTACACATCTGCTATGAGAGACGGCAGCATGAAAAGCTGAATGCGACCTGCAAGACAAAGAGGAATTTCCACAGACCGAAGACTGATTTCTATCCGCAAGTTGAAATAGCAGTGCTTTACGGCTCAGAAGCCTCAGAAGCTGTGTCGTGCGAATTGAAATAATACAGAACGAGGCTCGCTGGCTTTCAAGGAAAAAAATTAAATTATGGGGTTGTACGTGCCAAAACCACTTCCTGATTATGAGGCAAACCGTAGCGGGGGACTCCGGAACTTTCAACCACCTGGGAATCTTTAACGTGCACCTAAATCTATGTAACCCGCCGTGGTTGCTCAGTGGTTATGGTGTTAGGCTGCTGAGCACGAGGTCGCGGGTTCGAATCCCGGCCACGGCGGCCGCATTTCGATGGGGGCGATATGCGAAAACACCCGTGTACTTATATTTAGGTGCACGTTACAGAACCCCAGGTGGTCAAAATTTCTGGAGTCCTCCACTACGGCGTGCCTCATAATCAGAAAGTGGTTTTGGCACGTAAAACCCCATAATTTTTTAAATCTATGTACACGGGTTATTTCGCATTTCGCCCCCATTGAAAATCGGCCGCCGTAGCCGGGATTCGATCACGCGACCGCGTGCTCAGCAGCCCAACACCATAGCCACTGAGCAACCACTGCGGGTGACTTTCAAGGAAGCTGGACATTATGGCTACAAAGTTCAATGCAAGCAAGGACTGGATGGTGTGGTTGATTTGGCGGCATGGACGTTCCTTTCGAATGAGAACGACATGCCAGCAGCTGCCTTCCATACAAAGAAACAATCATGGACTTTCCCTATTGATCATCATCCCCTGACGCCAGGAGGCAAGTTTAAAAGCCTACCAGTGGAACTATTGCGTGCATTGGTCCAGAGGCACGAAGCACAATTTCTGATAAAACTGTCATAAATAGCTTCAAGACAACTGCCTCCTCAAGTTCAGCTGACGCTACGGAGGACCACTTACTATGAGACGACGCTGCTGCAGTTGGAACAACTGGAGAGCCAGCCAGCACTGCAGATTTCTCAAGCCCTAATTCTTTTTGGAGCATGTTTTCGAGATTCCAAAATGATATTAAGCTTAACTAGGTGGCGGTGGGAATTCACTCAAAATTTTACTCTCCATATAAACTACACTCCAACTTTGTACCATATTTTTAGGTGTTTAATATAGGAGTAAACAAACTATTAAATATGCCATGTGTGTACGCTACTTGCACAATAAGAATGCTGCAATATATCATCAGGGGTGGCATATTGTAGCGATTCCTTTCCCTTCATTCCATATTTCATTTTTATCATTACCTGCATATGGCCAGCAAATCATGATCACGAAGGCAGAATGCTACACTTACAATGGACCAGAAAGAACAAAAATGCAATAGAATGATTACACTATCCCAGCCTGAGATGCTGTCATAAGGTGTTCATTTAGTACAAGGACGTCATACTTCACCTAAATATGCATATATTTGGCCACAAAATTTCATAAATGCTAAAACACAAGAAAGTTTCAACATATCTGAAAAGTTTTCGAAGCTGAATTCATGATAATGTTCAATTCGTTCAGATATATTAGTAGCTTCAACCAAATACCAATAGCAAATCGACAATAAAATGCATTTCAATAATACTTTAGAGGAAATGTAGGTGGCCAGCTTCAAACTTTAGTGCTATGTGACATTAGAATAATAGCTGTATGTATGCATCCTGTAACGTATCCGTGATTTTCTAATTTAACCTAGTTCAGCAAGTTGTTTAACGGGATGTGTGAGCTGAACCAATAGAGGCCAGAGCAGGGACGGCTTGCACGAAGCCATTTGCTGATGAACAGACTTACCGAGCAGTAGATAGGTACTTCAGGCCCTTAAGTTTGCGCTGCGCTGTGTCCGGCAGTGCCTGAGACATATACATAGTCGAGCATTCATGCGAACTTTTCCTACTGCAGGCCTACTCATTCATAAAAGTCAAAGACAAAACGACCTGCCTGTCGTTAGTGAGCGAAAGTTTCCCAACGAGAATTTCTTGCCCTGCTACTTTGGTGAGTGCACCAGCTCACAGTTTGTCTTGTCGAAATGGTTGCCGCTACTTCACACGCACCTGTAATATCTATCTACCATATATCTACGTTTTTACAATGAACCTTCTTTTAAGTACTTGAACCAGCCAAACTTAAACGGGCCATGGCACTGTCATTTAAGTATTTTCAATTTATCATTGTAACTTAGAGTAGATGGCCTAATGTGGTTATACACAGAAGAAAGTGGGTTATCAGCGCAAATTTCAACTCAACCTTTCAATTTTAAATATCTGTTTCCAGCCCACCACACCGATAGTGACCGCCATTTGTCAGGGATTGTTTGACGTGAGGAAATGCGGCGCCACCACTGCGTCGGCTGCTCCGAAACAGTTCGTGACCACATTGCCACACACATTATTTTGCTACACACATCCTTACATCCAACGGTGCAGCAAGGGCATCATTGTGGGAGGTGTGGAGGGACGAGTTGTAGCAGACGACCAGCCAGGCGCTTTGGCTGCGTCTTTCCAGCAACACTTCACGAGGCGTTGGTAGTGGCGCTCCACATGCGTGCGTCTAAATGCAGTACCAAAATCCCTCACGCGACCTTATCCTAAGTGCCTAGGGATAGGATTCTTTAGAGATTTTTGAGAAGGCGCGATGGTGGTGCCGAGGGACGCCGTGGCGTGTTCGTTCTGGGCGTGATCGTTCTCTGGCCCGCACGGACTGCGCGTTGTTCAACGTTGCTTATCTGCTTGCGTTTCTTGTGTGTTGGTTGTAGGTTCTGTGTTACTTGGCGGAAAGCCGTGAGTAGTGGTTATGCGGCAATGGGGCCTTGGCCTCGGTGAGCTCTGGCAATACAGAATCTGCGTTTTCTGACCAGTGCTTCCATGAGAACCCGGCGGTGGTGACAATTGAAATGTCGAAGTGGCCAAGCGCCTGGGCAGCGCAGTTAAGCGAACCGCGATGTGGCGTCGCCGCGTCCGCCTTTGCTTAACGGACATCGAGGGATGTACTGCTCGCTACGAGTCATGTATATGCGACTGCGTCGACCACGCACTGTTCAGCGCAGATTATGTGGTCGATGTGCTGTGCTTGAAACGAGTGGTGCAGCCGTGCAGCGGGGGTGGTGTCAAAGCAGAGTGGCTTAGGGGCTCCATTTGCGCATTCACAGACATGTGCTCCCGTTTTGGTCTCATCAGTGGCTGCCGCGAGATTGTTGTGTGTTCCTTGCGTAGTATGAAGTTTAAGACGCTAGCAAACAGCTTGTTCACGTTCGTTCATGCTGTATGTCATTTGCATGACGACCGAGTTGAAAACTTGGCATATGTCTGTGTTCTTTGCGTTTGTGTGTTGTAAGTTACTTTCTATTGTGGAAGTTCTGGCAGTCTTATTACGAAGGGAGTGCGGGCGTGAATATATAAACATATTCCTGTGTATGTCTGAAATTTTGAATTACCCATAATACCCTTTACGACTGATAAGTTGGCTACACGCCCTCTGTGCATCAGCCACCTTTTGTGCCAACGCTCTTCCGTGCGGCAGACTGATACATGGTGCGCGTTTATTTCTGTACTGTTGTAAAAACCATTAATGTTTATTCACTCAATAAAAATATACTGCTTCTTTGCCGCAGTACATTTTAGTTCCGCGGTGAAGCCTGCTAGTGTATTGCAGTGAAACATACTAAAAGTGGGAGGGCGCCGCTATCACAGAGCATAGAATGTGCATTTATTAGGCGAGTTGGTTTGCGCATTGTGACAGAAGGCGGCGGGTGCACGAGTGTATAATGAATGAATGAATGAAGGAATGAGCTAATTACTCCTGGTTACAAAAGAAAAGAAGCAGAAGCTAAAGGCCATGTGGACAGAGGAAGGCTTCTGCTCCCACAGCAACTCGGCACACAGGCCGTACATGCAACATGTACAGGGTCGTTGAAAATATATGCGAACACGGCGAAGCGTGGCCGCGCTCCGCGGAGCGTCAGCGCATCCGGTGCGGTCGCGCATCGAAGCAATGTGGCACAGGCGCATAGCAGTCTGGAGGCAGTGCTTTGTGTCGTCTGCTACAGTGCTGAAGCGCACCGTGCTTGCTTTGCCGGGAAGCACGCCTAACTCTGTGCTGGCAGCGTCCAGACGTGGTGCCGAGATGGCACAGTCGCATTTTACTGATTGCAGCGCGTTGTTCAGTCCTATGGAAGGGTATCAAATGGCAGAGGGAGCTAGCTTGGGCACGGCAATGTCTTATGCGCTGGCGCGGCTGATAAGCTGCTGCAAATAAGTGCCAAGCTCAGCGACTGCTCTGTACTAGTGAATGATTCTCGGATGATTCTCGGATCTACACTAGAGCTGAGAAATTTGAAACAACGCCCGCATTTAACCGAGAACGCTGCATTGCAAACACACGCTGCTGAGTTGCCGTATGCGGAACCAACAACAACGCGCTGCAGTCAGTAAAATGCGACAATGCCATCTCGGCACGTCAGGGCGCTGCCAGCACACAGGTGCGCTTCCCAGCAAAGCAAGCATGGTGCGCTTCCGCGCTGTAGCAGACAACACGAAGCACCGCCTGCAGACTCCTGTGCGCCTGCGCCACATTGTTTCGATGCGCGACCGCTCCGGATGCGTTGACGCTCAGCGGAGCGCGGCCACGCTTCGCCGTGTTCGCAGATATTTTCAACGACTCTGTACCATACAGACATACCGAAATCAACTGGAGTGTCGCGAGACAGAATTTTATTTTCGTGAAACAGAACATGTCTAGAAGAAATACGAGGAACCAACAGGTTACTTAAAGTACGATACATTTTGTTTCGGACCAACTACAACCTGAAAACAAAAGAAACAAAAGACTGACAATTTACACTGCGGTTCTAATCAGACAAACTCAATATTGTTCAGAATGAGAAAAGTTTTCTATGATTTATTCCAAAATTCGATAATTTCATATTCAAAATCACGTAGGCGATTTAGTGCCTGGTGAAGGTGCCCGGTAACTGAGCAGTTGTTTTCCGTAATTGGTTCTTATTTTTGGTGTTCTCATGCTATGTTGTCGAAGGCTGTAATGCGGATTGGGGGGTACATTCAAGATGTACTGTGATTTCTTTGTTTATTGTATTGCAGCAACTTGTAATAATACACTTGGTTTGCCTTTAACATAGAATGTTTCATAAATAATGATGTGGTTCTAAAGTTCTTTACAAGGCCATAATATCCCTCGAATCCACGTAAGACTCTTTTTTCTAGTACTATCAATTTATTATAATTTTTTTGCGAAGTAGTGCCCCAAATTAATATGCAGTAGGTTATTCTAGAATAAAAGAGTGCGTAGTGCAATGAACTTTTCAACCATGGGGGAACCAGAGTACTCAGTCTGTATAAGCAACGGGCAGTTCTGCTTAGTTCCATAGCAAGATTGTCAATGTGCATGTTCCAGGTCAAATCCTCTTGGAACCACACTCCAAGAAATGTTTGACATTTTACCTCATCTACCAGCCTATCATCAAAAAGAATAGCCGCATTGCAGTTACGTGGTTTATTAGTAGGAGCAAATATCATATATTTTGTTTTAGAATAATTCATTTGTAGCTAATTCTGTTGTAACCAGCAAGGGAGGTGCTTCAGGTAATTGTTAACTTTCAATTCGAGCTCTGTTATAGTAGCAGCTTTAGAAAATATGCTAGAATCATCTGCATACATAACTAATTCGGGAGACTCGGGGATGTCACACAGATCATTATTATATACTATAAACAGGAGAGGTCCAAGTATTGATCTTTGTGGAACACCCGCTATGATTTCCGCGTAAGATGAAACATCCTTATTTATACTTACTCATTGATAGTGATTGGTTAGGTAATGTAACTCGTGCCTCGTACCTCGTAACCTCGTACACCACACTATTTCAATTTGCTAATTATTAAACTGTGGCATACTGTATCAAAGGATTGCCTAAAGTCTACAAATAAACCCAATATATACATTCTATTTTGAATATTTGTTATTATTTTTTGTTTGATATTAAGAAGAGCTGCTTCACATGATTTTTTTAGAATTCATACTGCACGTCACTGATTACATTATATTTACTGAAAAATATCTGCAGTCCAACATTCAGGGCACTTCAGAATAGGTAAGACAGATATCGGCCGGTAATTTCTCATTAAATGTTTATCACCTCCTTTGTAAATATGGCATACAGGTGCTATTTTTAGACAATCAGGAAATATATAGCTTTCAAAAATTATGTTTATGATGTGAACAATGACTGGTGCAATTATATCCGCAATATATTTTATTTATACTGGTTTCACATCATGATACCGAGTAGAGACGTTGTTCTTTACTTTAAACAAGAGCTACACAACTTCAGCAGGTGTAACAGGTGTAAGTATCACTGAGTTATTAAGACTCAATTTATTCACAATAGATGTGGCCATGGGCTCCCCCCTGTCGGGATGCTAGGTACTAGAGACGAAATAATGATTCAGAACAACAGCTGCTTCTCTGCCTGTCTTTATCTTTATCTCCGTGTTCTGTCTTTTCGTATACGTTAAGTCTAACTTCATTCCGAACTTTCCTAGGGTCATTTTTATTTTAGAAAATAACCGTTCATAGTACCTAATTTTTGCTTGCTTTAATTCACCACTGTCCTTATTTCTGTATTTTTAAATCAGTCAAGAATTGCGCACTCCTTCATTTTACAAACAAGTGATACATTTTGTTTTTCTTGTTATCATTTTGAGCAAGGCATAAATTAACAACACCTATTATGTCCAGTGACAGTGGCCCCTTTCCACTTTTAGTATGTTTCAATGCAGTACAGTGCTTAGGCTTCACCGCGAAACGTAGGTGTATTGCGAGAAATGTAATTTTAGAAAGCCCAATTATGCAACGTTTTTGTTTAGTAGCTTGCTACGCCGCAATCCAAGGGTGTGATGCGGTGAAGCGTAATAATAGTGTGATGGGGGTGGAAACAAACTTCGTGCAGTAAAGCATACTAAGAGGGGAATGGCGACACAGGTTTACATTGTGCTCATTATTTTCAGTTGTGATATAATTTCCAAGTGCATCTGCGCTCGTGGTAATCGTCATTAACAATTCTTTGCAGTAATATGCTTCACCACATTACGAATTTGTATTGCAGGGAACCTTACTAAAGCACATTCGCCGATATAGAACGCGCTATTCTTCAATGCAGGAGCACGATGCGGATTCATGCCCGTACTTTTGGCTGTACTAAACATGCTCTTAGAGAATTGATTCGTTATTCAGAAGTGCACTGGCACTTTACTCTAAATTGAAGGGCAGAACTTAATATGAAAGCCAAATTTTTATTAAGGGGACAAGATGTTGCCAAGGGGGTTGCAGCACAGTTTTTTTTTCTTCCAGGCACCTTTCTACTAGAAGCTTCCACTGCAGTATTTCGTGCCTCCTTGAGCCAGCACATAATGTATTTAAAAAAACGGACACTCATTGAGCTAGGAAACATCTCCTGTGCTCTCTAAAGTAAGTTGTGCACAGGAGAGGTTCATGCCTATCTATAGTAAAAAATATAGCTCATCCAGACAAAATAAAAGAAAGGGGTAGGCTGCAGCAATACTAAGTGTTAAATGGTGCTTTATCCTCTCCCTTGAGCTTTCGGTTTTTGTGCTTTTTATTAGGAATCCTCCACAGTAATAGCACTAGTGCCAACTTGAGTTTGTTGGTCTCAGGTCTCATGGTTGTTGCTATCAGAACAGTGTGGTAAACGAACAAGGGCTCGGAGGCATCCAGACACCTTGTTTTTCCTATGGTATTACTCCATGAGCACCCTGAGCCTCCAGACCAACTAGAAAGGTACGTATGTTGCAATCGCTTCAGAACTATATTGCCACCAAACCAACTGTCCTCTCAATGACAACTTTTGGATAGTAGAATGCTTGTACCCAGCTAAGGCTCAGAAGGAAGCATTCAGGATGTGCGAAGTGCGCCTTTTGAAGCTGGCAGCATTGCTGAAGGGACTTTGCCTGTCTGCCCTCTTTATTGATGCACAAAGATGATTTCTTCTTTAAGAGGGATTATTTCAGAGGTCATTATATGGCAATAGTGCAGGGTGTTTAGTAGCAGACAAGCTTGTCCTTTCCCACTGTCAATAACCTGTTCCTTCTCCAGTGACCCTGTGAAATGGCAACTTTTTAGACGCAATGCGCTCTCCATGCATGCATGCATTTTTAGCTTGCAAAAACATCTGCTACCTCTTGCCTCAAGCTGGTCCTTGCTGATGTCACCTAAGAAAGCATTGGGGAGTATGATGGCGCACATTTACCGAGCACTGTTAATACCAGTGAAACCAGATTAACGGAGCTGCTGTTTTTTTGTCCCCTCCATCCTCGTCAGTTAAAATGAGAAGTTATTTGTCCGAACAGAAGGCATATGTAGTTGGTCGTGTATAGCCTGCGCACTAATACGTGTTGGAGTGTTATATCAGAGACCTGCCTGAGACTCTTAGCAGAATGTTTGTATGTAAAAACCTTCTGATGTGTTGACGACTTCCTTCTCTTGTTTTACACTTTGCCTGATGAAGCCAGCAACAAGGTCAATGAGATGTTCAGCAGGTTTCCCACTAGTTTTGCCAGCCTCTCCTTTACCAGGGTGCTGCTCATAGATATCCATGTTTTCTTGACCTTGCACTGCACTTCAATCCGCTGAACCTATACAGCATGATCAAAAAAGTACCATATATTATGTTGCTCCAAACTCGTGACATGTCCTGGAAGCCCTTGAGGAACACCCGCATTCATCTAAGCCCTCATCATACTGTATGAAGCTTCGCATCATAAGTTTAACGATTAACATCTGCTGGTTTTGCAGTGTTATTCCTATCTAGCTTGCTGAAAGCTATCCTGACTGTTTCAGACGCTAAAGACCCCTGCCATGAGAAGAAGTGCCTAAAGCAAGGGTCACTATACCCGCATCATCGTCATCATCATAATCATCATAATCATCATCATCATCATCATCATCATCATCATCATTAGCCTGGTTGCGCCAACTGCAGGGCAAAGGCCTTTCCCATACTTTTCCGTCTACCCCGGTCATGTACTAATTGTGGCCTTTTTGTCCCTGCAAACTTCTTAATCTCATCCGTCCCCCTAACTTTCCTCCGCCCCCTGCTACGCTACCCTTCCCTTGCAATCCAGTCCGTAACCCTTAATGACCATCGGTTATATTGCCTCCTCATTACATGTCCTGCCCATGCCCATTTCTTTTTCTTGATTTCAACTAAGATGTCATTAACTCCCGTTTGTTCCCTCACGCAATCTGCTCTTATCTCTTAACGTTACACCCATCATTCTTCTTTCCATAGCTCGTTACGTCGTCCTCAATTTAAGTATAACCCTTTTCGTAAGCCCTCAAGTTTCTGCCCCGTACGTGAGTACTGGTAAGACGGAGCTGTTCTACACTTTTTTCTTGAAGGATAATGGCAACCTGCTGTTCATGATCTGATTATGCCTGCCAAACGCACCCCATCCCATTCTTATTCTTCTGATTATTTCAGTCTCAAGATCAGGATCCGCGGTCACTACCTGCCCTAACTTGTTGTATTCCCTTACCACTTCCAGTGCCTCGCTACCTATCGTAAACTGCTGTTCTCTGCCGAGACTCTTAAGCATTACTTTAGTTTTCTGCAGATTAATTTTTAGACCCACAATTCTGCTTTGCTTCGCCAGGTCAGTGAGCATGCATTGCAATAGGTCTCCTGAGTCACTAAGGAAGGCAATATCATCAGCAAATCGCAAGTTGCTAAGGTATTCTCCAATAACTCTTAGCCCCAATTCTTCCCAATCCAGGTCTCTGAGTACTTCCTGTAAACACGCTGTGAATAGCATTGGAGAGATCATATCTCCCTTCGGACACCTTTCTTTATTGGGATTTCGTTGCTTTCTTTATGGAGCACTACGGTGGCTGTGGCGCCGCTATAGATATCTTTCAGTATCTTTACATACGGCTCATCTCCACCCTGATTCCGTAATGCCTCCATGACTGCTGAGGTTTCGACAGAATCAAGCGCTTTCTCGTAATCAATGAAAGCTATATATAAGGGTTGGTTATATTCCGCACATTTCTCTATCACCTGATTTATAGTGTGAATATGGTCTATTGTTGAGTAGCCTTTACAGAATCCTGCCTGTTACTTTGGTTGACAGAAGTCTAAGGTGTTCCTGATTCTATGTGCGATTACCTTAGTAAATACTTTGTAGGCAATGGACAGTAAGCTGATCGGTCTATAATTTTGCAAGTCTTTGGCGTCCCCTTTCTTATGGATTAGGATTATGTTAGCGTTCTTCCAAGCTTCCGGCACGCTCGAGGTTATGAGGCATTGCGTATGCAGGGTGGTCAGTTTTTCTAGAACAATCTGCCCACCATCGTTCAACAAATCTGCTGTTAACCGGCTCTCCCCAGCTGCCTTCCCCCTTTGCATAGCTACCAAGGCTTTCTTTACTTCTTCCGACGTGACTTGTGGGATTTCAAATTCCTCTAGACTTTTCTCTCTTCCATTATCGTCGTGGGTACCACTGGTACTGTATAAATATCAATAGAACTCCTCAGCCACCTGAACTATCTCATCCATATTAGTAATGATACTGCCGGCTTTGTCTCTTAACGCATACATCTGATTCTTGCCGATTCCTAGTTTCTTCACTGATTTCAGGCTTCCTCCGTTCCTGAGAGCATGTTCACCCACATATGTCACACAAAATGAAGAAGGCCACTGAGTGTACAGGTCGTTTACTTTATATCCATGAAGCTTGGTCTCCGTTTGCAAGTAACTAAGCTCAATTTTCCCCGAAGACACAGCCTGTGACAAACCATGTGCCAGATGCTGTGTCCCCTGCAAAGCTGAAGATGTGTATGAGATCCAGACATCCCACAGTGGCTTCAGCACTGGGAAAACAGGCCACTATAAAAACGACTGCCATTACTAGCATGCTAATAACGTGAAAACGGGCAGAAATTCGGCTATTCATTGGCCTCAGCTGCAGGTGCAAGCCATTCTTCCACCTGATGTGTGTTCTTAATAGGAACTGGAGCTATACAAATGCAGATAAAAACAACGATGTTTGAAACTAGTAGAGTTGAACTATATTCTGCACAAGCAGTGCTGCCTGCAGCGCTGGTACCTTATAAACAAAATTCATGGCTGCACCACCATGCAAAGGCACTATTATTGAATTCTTCACTTCTATTTATTATATTTGTGTGGCCGTATATTGCAAGTACATATCGTCCACATTGTGTGCAATATTGCTAAATGATGTCAACTATGATAGCCATACCTAGTCTGAAATGCAACAAAAGAGCAAATTCATCTTAAAACTTATTGTGCGCAAACAAACAGGGACGAAGAATAGAAGAAACACAAGGACGAGCGCTTTCCTTGTGTTTCTTCTATTATTCGTCCATGTTTGTTTGCGCACAATAAGCTTTAAAATGAATCTGTTCCAACTAGGCCGACTCACAGTATTGAAAAGAGCAAGTATAGGCAACAAATTGTAATTCAAAAAGGCAAAGACAACCAGTACACAGGATAAGTGACAGATTTCGTTTTATTGAATAAAGTGTCATATGTGCGAGTATGCCACCAGCAGTGGGCAGCAAACTTTCAAGCTTGGGTGACAGAGGCAAAGCTTAGCAAAATGTTACAGCCCCACTCAAACGTAAAATGGCCTTGGACACAGAATACCGACATTATATTGCAAAGAATACTTGGCATGGTGCAAAACATACACAAAGTTAACAGGCCCTCCCCATACAATAACTGAAAGAAAAGTAAAAAAAACACGGCAGACATGCCTCTTAATGCAATGTGCCGAGTCTGAAACCAAGAACAAACAATCCAAAGTAGGTTTCGCTAAGCATTTCCATGATTAACATTGTCAAACTCTCTCGCCATTCCTTAATGAACCTGCACAGCTGAACAGAAAAGAAAGCTCAATAGCAGGGCCATAGAATATGCCACCAAATAAATATACCTTGCTTACCAAGGATACATCTGGTTTAATTGTGGTCTGACCTTGCGCAATGATTGTGTATAAGCTTTTTGTTTAGAATGGTTTAGCAGATAGGGAAAGAATGGCCAATAGAGCGCCAGGTTTATGCATCGTCTGCACACAAAGACCACTGCCTTCTAACTTTTATATTTTTGTTCTCTACTACTCTTCACGAGTATTTATGCGCCTTTATAGCACTGCTAGCATCCTACTGCAAAACACAAAGTGGGACAAGTTGTGGCATAAAGAAAATTGCAGTTTCACTCATATTGCGAAATAATGATGCAATATCTGGTTAAATATGCGCAGTAAGCTTGCTTCATGCGGTGTTTGTCGTAGTGAACACTTGCCAATGCAAGTCTGCAATGTCAATCAGAGAAGTAAAATAAGTACGGGTCTTGTTTGTTTCTGGGAGTTGTGCCTCCCAGTGATCAAGTGGAAAGACTCGGCTTTTCTTCCTTCCCGTTCATATCCGGGCTTAGCCACTGGTCTCTACTAGAAGAACATTTTAGCTTCTTGCTGCTGAATTCTTTTTAGTTTTCTCAAATATGTTTTTGGGGTTCCATTGTTAGGTCTCACGCTGTGCTTGACGAAAACTAGACACCAACAGCCCCATCTAGTAAATATGAGAAGCGAAGCAAAAGAAGAAGAATAATGAAGGTGATGTACTCAATTACTGTTATTGCGTGTAAGAATAAAATTTAACATGGGACTGCCTTCGCAAGTGGGAAGGTGACGTGTAAGAACTCGAAGGCGTTGACGCCAGCTCTATATACAGTGCACACACATGGAGCAGGTGTTAGACAATCATGGCACCTGTTCGCTAGGTCGCGCTCTCCAGGATCAGTGTTCTCCCCAGTTGTACCTTCAGCAGAGTGGCTTAAATGTAGAATTGTGCACTGCCAATCTTTTGGTCGCAAGTTCAAATCCTCAAGCATAATGAGGAATTTCTTTATTTGTAATATTGTACCGAAAAATTTGGCGATTCCAGTGACAACACCAGTAGACACCAGAACAACCAGGGGAGTTAGCCCAGAGTAGCTATTGCTGTAAAAAAGCAGACTGGCACAAACACAAGAATTGAGATGGGCGCACTAGATGCCTTTGTTCTGGTAGTCATCCACTACTTTGGTGCTACAGTTAATGATATCAAATGAGTTCAAGGAGCAAGAATTTGGCCCGGAAAAATATTACGCTTAACAACTGTATCTAGTTGCATAATTTTGCCTATGCAGCTTTATATAGCGCTGTCCATAATTACCTAAATCACATGAGTGGCATCCTGAAAAAAATAAGCATTTGATATTGCTTTGGAGAAAATAAATTTGTTTCGGCCTAACAGTATATATATGTGCTATACTACACATACTTGCATTTAGTCTACGTCACCACCAACTGGTCAGTCATCTTCTTACCTCATAAGCAAAGCACTCCTGCAAACAAGGGAGCTGGTCCGGGTTTTACCTGCATTTCCACCTGTGCAGTTGGTAAAAGTCTTTAGCTGGTTACTGTCACTTCATTATTCAAACGTTCGATTGCATAAGAGGCTTTGACAACACTGGAAACCCTAATACCTGGCAGCCTTCACGAAAACGCTCCAGTACTACCTCGTTGAAGACTGTGCTGGAAATCCTTCTTGGTTACACTATGGCTACGAACTCATATATCTTTCCTCTGGAGGGGCTGGTATTGGCGGTGCTTTGATGTAGAAAGAGGCTACTGTCGCACATGTCAAGCTTACGCCAGAAACCAATCTGGCACAGGTGGAAGTAGTCTTGTCTTTTCCAGACTGTAGTTCAGCCTGGCGAGGCACATTCCTTCAGTCAATTTGCACAGGACCACCTTCCCTACCTTCCAGTCCCTGGGTAATGTGGAACACCGCAACAATTGTTCAAAAAGTTTTGAGGGTATGATTGCTCAGTGCACTGTGGTTATTTTTAGCCTCTTTGAGTTGAGTAGGTCAGCACCAGTGGAAGAGGAGATCTTCAGATTTTCAATGAGCTTGGTAACGCCAACCCAATCTATAACAATGGGGTCCATAGGGGGAAAGTTTTGACCAGGTAGACGGGGTAATAATGCCGGAGCAGCTGTATTGAAGGCGGAAACAAATGCGTTGTTTAAGGCTGTGCAAGACTGGCTAAGAGGAAGGATACTGCCATCGCCATCAGATAGCTGTATGAGTCGTGTTGTTGAACCACTGACGATGCTCCAAAATTTGCGAGGGTTTGTTCGACGTACCGATGGCAGGGTGTTGTTAAGAAAAGAATATTTTGCGCACTGAATCGCACCGGTACATTCTTTATGAACTCGCTGATGTGCTGCCCAATGATCAGTATTGTTAGTTCGCTTTGCGCGACGGAACATTATTTTCTTTTTATTTGATAGGCGCTTTAACGAAGAGTTGAACCATGTTGACCGGGAATTGTAGATGATTTTGTTTTTCAGAATATATCGTTCCACTAGATGTAGAATCTTTGCTTTATACATGGTCCACTTTTCTTCTATGGAATGTTTGGCAAAGTTGTTGATATAGCCTTCTGTAAATAATTCTAACTCAGCCAATATTGAACTTGTACCAGCTCTGTTATAGTCCCGTATTTTTGTTATATTTTTTCGCATTTCTGTGTCGTGTTTTTAGGTAAAGTGAATCAATGAATGGTCTCTTAATCCTGGGAGGTAAGTTAACTCAGAAACAAACCCTGGAATCGTAGTAAATAGTAGGTGAAGAATACTGGAAGATGTTGCGGTTGTACGAGTCGGCTCATGAACGAGTTCAGTAAGGTTAAAGTCAGCACAAAGATCAAGCAATTGCATACATTCAGATGAAACATTTTTTGCGGTAGTGGAATCGTTGTTCCATAGTATTGTGGGAAAGTTGAAGTCACCTAAAATAAACAGACGCGAATTGGGAAACCTAATTACAAGGCTATTAAGGGCATCATAAAGATCGTTACAAAAAGAAGATGACGCAGCTGGAGGACGGTACGATGCACAGAAAATAAGCTCACAATTTGCAATAGATACACTTATACAAACAAGTTACAAAGACGATACGACTGGAACAGCCGAGGATGCGAACATGTCACTAACAGCAATAAGTACACCGCCCCCAGATCGGACGTCATGGTCCCAGCGGTATGTATTGTAATTATTTTCACATTGGAATATTTCGGAGTCCTTTATCTTAGCAGAGAGCCAGGTCTCAGTTATAACAATTATATCAGCTGTGCATGAATCTATGGCTGATGATAACGCGACACGTTTGTTAAGAATGCTTCGCACATTTATAAAGAGCAGCGATACATCGTTTCCGTATTTTTTAACTGTTCTTAGCTTTGATGAACTTGAACTTCCGCCCCAATTGCCCCATGCATGCGTCTTAGCAACAGGTTCTATTTCGCGCACTGAGTCAGTAACTGGGCAGTAAGCATACATTTTATTATTCATGATGATTTTGTTATATCGCAGTGAACCTGACTGGCCCTTCGACTTACTAAATTCAATTAACTTCTTACGCGATTGACGAGTTGGTCTAAAAAAATCTTCACCGGCAGTTAAGCCGGAGATTTTAATTTTACTTCTTTGGGAGAAGATCGTGTCCTAGAGCTTCGCTGAAGAGACTTTGGCAACAATGGGGCGGGGTTTGCTGTTGTTAAAACTGCCGAGTCTGTGTGCTCTAGAAATATCGCCATCAGATAATTGCAAGTTAAGCTGTCTTGAGAGCAAATCACGCACAGTTCTTTCTGACTGAGCCCATGTTTCAGCTGAATTGTCGGGGATGCCGTAAAACAAAAAGTTGTCACATCTGGAATGGTCTTCCAAGTCGTCCAGACGGGGTTGTATTAAAACGCTCTGTCTTTAACTTTAACTTACCTTAACTTTAGCTATGCGGCATGCAGCTTGGCTTGCCCACCCCAAACTTGCAAGAAGAGCTTGTCATGGCTGAATGTTGGCCAAGTAAGCTTTACTTCGCATGTCCCTTTTTGCACTGTGTAACGAATGCATGTTGCTGGCGATTCTTCAGCACCTTCACGTTCTGCAGACTCAAGTGCGTCACGGAAATGCTCCCAACCTAAAACCCTGATTTTGAGAATTTGGCACATTTTCACCCCTACGTCAAGTGCTATATCGGGTAATGCTCGCTGCCTCTTCGGACAGAGTCATCATCATCATCATCATCATCATCATTTATTTACCCTTAAAGGCCCTTGGATTAGGGCATTACATAAGGGGGGGGGAGCAGTCGTTACATATACAATGGTCGGTAACAACAAAAAGCAATACAGAGTGCAGGATACATGTTCAACATTAACATCATTTAGTAGCATCAACAACTTGGATACAAACAACTTGGAAACAAAACAAAAAAGCAACTTGGAAAGAACAACTTGGAAACAAAACAAAACACGCATACACATTCAAAAACACGGCAAAATAATTCAGCTCTTGAAATGTGTTGTTAATAAGTGCCTGAATTTATTAGGTTCTATTTCAGTAACTATGGAATCGGGTAAGTCATTCCACAATGTAATGGAGCTAGGTGAAAAAGATTTATTAAATGAGTTTGTGGAGCCATGTATGCGCTGCAAACTTAAGGAGTTGAAAAGACGGCGTGAGGTGCGAAGCGGCGGGTGTAATACAGAATTTCTTAGCTGTGGGAAGGTATAGTATAATTTGTGAAATAGGCAAAGTTGTGAAATTTTACGCCGAAGTGCCAGGGGTTGAAGATCAAGGGATGCCTTGATAAGAGTTATACTGTGTCGTCTGTCATACTGCGATGTGATAAAACGGGCCGCGCGATTTTGGATGGCTTCAAGCTGATCGATTAGATAGTTCTGATGGGCATTCCAGATCGCCGAGGCATATTCGAGTTTCGAAAGGATGAATGTTACGTAGGCGAGTTGACGGACAGAACGGGGTGAAAAAGCGAGGGATCGTCTGATAAACCCAAGTAACTTAGAAGCATCTGTACAAAGTTTTGAAATGTGTTCAGACCTTGTTAGTTTGTTGTTCACGATGATTCCGAGATAGCTGTATGATTCTGTTTCAGAGAGTGGTGTAGAATTGAATGAATACGGATAGCTGAGGTTATTTCGCTTTCTTGATACATGCATGAACTTACATTTGGAAATATTCAGTTGCATAAGCCATGTCGCACACCAGGTTTCTATGAGATTTAAGTCGCGTTGAAGCAGAGCCTGATCATCGGGAGTAGATATGCGGCGGTAAAGGACACAATCGTCTGCGAAGAGGCGGATACAAGATGATATAGCATTAGGAAGATCATTTATAAATATCAGAAAAAGGAGTGGTCCCAGCACTGATCCCTGGGGGACACCAGAGATGACTGTAGTATTTTGCGATCTGTGGTTCCCTATTACTGTATATTGTGAGCGTTCGCGGAGAAAGCAGTCAATCCATGACAAAATTAAAGGGTTAATGTGGAGGCAGGACAGTTTTGCCATTAAACGACGATGTGGTACGCGATCGAAGGCTTTGGAGAAGTCTAGGTAAATGACGTCAGTTTGAAAAGAAGAATCCAAGTTTAAGTGAAGGTCTGTGGTGAATTCGAAAAGCTGGGACTCGCATGAATGGCCTGATCTAAAACCGTGCTGTTTTTCATAGAAGAAAGCGTTATTGTCGAGGTGTGATGCGATCTGCGAATATAAAATGTGCTCCAGCAGCTTGCATGGAATAGATGTTAATGAAATTGGGCGGTAATTAGAAGGATGGGATCGATTGCCTGCCTTAAATACTGGGGTTACTTTACTAGTTTTCCAATCATTTGGTATTTCGCCGTTTGAAACAGATTGCTGTAAAATAATTTGCAAAATACGGCTAGAAATGCTCACGGTGCCCTTCAATATTTTGGCAGTTATGTTGTCTGGCCCAGGAGCGCTTGACAGCTTAAGGTTGTCGATGAGTTTAGCGATACTTTCATGGGTTATAAAAACTGGTGGCATTAGGGAAAAACTAGTGGCAGATATTGGGGGAGTACGAAGTGCAGGTTCGTGGGTGAACACGGAGGTAAAATATGAATTCATGACATCCGCGCGCTCAATATCAGGGACATGTAAGCCATCATGGTTAATCAAAGAAATGTTTTGAGTACCACTTTTGCACGGGGTGACCAGATTCCAGAATTTTTGGGGGTTAACGCGCATAATGTTTTCAAGATCTTCGTGAAAAAATTTCTTTTTAGAACGTCGTAGTATACTAATGTATTCTTGTAGGCACTTGCTGTACGTTTCCCATTTTTTTACAGAATTTGTGTGCTTGGCCGCACGATAGAGGCGCTTCTTTTTGTTTGCTAACTGTCGCAAGGCGTTGCTATACCAGGGCTTGTTACAGTCACCACGTATGCAAACAAGGGGGACATAGGTTTCGACAAGGGATAAGATTTTATTCTTGTAGAGCAACAAGTTTTGTTCTACTGATCTAGTGGGTGCGGCCTGCTGGAAAAGGTAGAAAAAAGTTTCTAACTCACGATTAATAGGGCGAAAATCTGCTTTATTGTAGTCGCGAATGTATTTAATGGAGCGTTGCTTTGTGAGGATGGGAACGGAAAAATTGAACACAAGCACCTCGTGATCGCTCAGACCAGTGATGCTTGTTAATGACTCAATTAACTCAGGTTTGGAAGCGAGAACAAGATCGAGAATGTTGTCGCCACGAGTAGGCACTTTAACTGTCTGGGTAACATTAAACGTGAGGACTAAGTCAATGAATTTGTTCGACGGACCGGAAGGTGCTGACAGCGTTTCCCGGTCAATATCGGGAAAGTTAAAGTCTCCACAAAGTAGGAAGTTCGCATGGACAAACCGAGAGTGCAGATCAAGCAGGACGGAGTGAAGGTCGGTAAGAAAGGAAGAGTCGGAATTAGGAGGCCGATAACAAGCAACAATAATGTTTGTACAGCTAGGAAGGGCCAGTTTAACGCAAAGTATCTCGTGAGAGGAACTAACATGGACGGGGGATGTATGCAATTCTGATTTCGAGAGAACAAGGACGCCACCACCCCTTCTTCCCGATCTGTCGAGCCTGTAAGCAATAAAAGATTTTGTTTCGGAAAGAAGTTCTGTGTCGTCGATATCTGGAGTTAGCCAAGACTCGGTAAAAATAGCAATGTCCGCGGAACTATCTTCATGAAGGGACCCTACTGCTTCTTTCTTTGGGAGGTAACTGCGGATATTTGTCAGTATTAGAGTCATGTTCTTTGAAGCCCGTGCATTTCTGTTAGCTAATGATGTTTGATGAGGATTGGCACGTAGTGGGCGGAAAGCAGGTGGTGGTGATGGCTATGATGACAATAGCTCTGTTACAGTATCGGTTGTGTCATTGTAGACGTATTGCTTGCTACCAATAACAAGTTTGTTGAAACGTATCTTGAACGCAGCGTTAGTTTGCTGAGCATACGCAAAAAGTTTTTTACGGGCCAATCTGACACGGGCTGAATAATCTTCGCGAACTGTATACCCTGAATTTTTAAGCTGAGATGTAGCTGAAAGTATCAATGATTTGGTTTTGAAACGCGCAAATTTTACAATAATGGGGCGTTTCCTAGCTTCCGTGTAACGACCCATTCGGTGCGCGCGCTCAATGTCAGCAGGATCAAGTGACACACGAAGTTTCTCGCGACAGAAGGAAACGACGTGTTCTTCAGATCGCGCCCACGTTTCTTCTTTTGCATCCGAAATTCCAAAAAAGATAAGGTTCGACCTGCGGAGGCGGTTCTCCGCGCCATCACATTTTTCGGCGAGCTGTTTGATTTCAAACGAGAGCTTAGCGCTGTTCTGGCTTGTGTTATCGTGTGGGCAGGGGCTACTCGATTGAACATTCCCAATATTTCTTTCCAAATCATCGACACGTAGCGATAGACGATTGACAGTTTCGTCTATGTTTGACTGGGCACCATGAATAGCTGACAACTCGGCAATTATTGTGGCATGAGATTGTTCGAGACGAGTGAAGGCTTCAGAAATAGACTCTAATGACACAGGGGGCCCAGGGTTAAGTTCAACTTAACCGGAATACTGACACTGGCACTGACACTCCGGAATAAGGCCGCAGTTGCCTATGCTAGGTAAGTGTACTGCCCTTCTGGTTTGAAGGGAGGGTGTGGCAGTTGGGATATTCGGTGTAATTTGTTAATTTGATGTCTTCGGGTGTCTGCTTCATGAAGGTGGCATCCTCTTGGCCGTACGTCTTTGCATCCATAATGTGGGTGATGTGCATTGAGCTCACCTCGACTGAGCATTCTATTCTGGCGAAAGCGAATTTGCAGTTGTCAAGGCCAAGAGAAGTCGCCCCGGGTGTGGTGCGTGGTTTTGGGACACAGGTAGACCAATGCCAAAACGGCTTCCTTACACAGCCTTAGCCTGCAGCGCACCGCCGCAACTTTCTGATATGAAGTGCAGTATAGAATAATGTTCAGGTACATGTGCGCAGCGTCTGTGGTAACAAAGATGGTTGTTTGAGCCTGCCCAATTGGTGTCTTTCCTCACCGTGCCGGATCCTCTATGGCTGCTTGGAGTTAGCCTTTTTTACCCTTGCATGTCTGGTGTTGTGCCTCTGTTATTCTAGAGCAGCTGGACGATGGGTTGGCCCCATGCCGAAACAGCTGACCTAATTCGGTCGCACTAACGCTCAAGCTGCAGCTTCTGTTGCATGCGGTCTGGAGTGCTGGCTACGTAGAACGACTGAGGGAGGCTAGCAGTGGGAGTATTGCTGGGGTTGTGGATTTCATAGTCTTTCAGAATGAAAAGAAAAGATTCTTGAGCGAAGATAACTACGATTATTGAATGAGTATTTGTAGGAGCTTGCTATGCTCATCCTGTACACTGCCATCGTCTGTTAGTGCTGCTGGTATTGCTTTTGAATGTGAATAATGTGCTGTTTACTGAAATTTTAACTAATTTGCCTTGTTCTATGAGGACCTGTTCAAGCATGGCATATAGGAGTGATATGGCTTTAATAGTGATTTCCTTATACAGAGTCTGACTCGAGGGAGCACAGCCCTCATGGACGGTAGCTGTTTACTGGTGCAGCCTCTTGTGTTGCAGCTTCTGGCTCTGTTTCACTTTTTTGGGCCCTGAAGAAGCAGACTTCCAGGATGTGGACGTACTATGAAAACTGCTGCGCTTCAGGGTGGCTGACTGCTGGTTCTACCTGCTTTCCCTACCTCATATGGCTTTCTCCTGCAGCTTGTGATCCACTTCTTCCCATGCTGCTCATCTTCAAATGGAAGGAGGTGTGCAGTGAGCAGTTTGCCGCTTTCCAGCTTCTCGATTCGACGTAGTACGTCTGCTAAAGTCAATCTCAGTTCGTTGAGAGATTCCGTCATCATTTCAGTGCAATGTCTGAATGGACTGTGTTGGCCAGGTTTTCATTTTCATTATCCGGACACTGCTTGTGTATAGTCGATCATTCTTAATGCAAAGGTCACAGAAGTCTTCTGTTTGTTTGAGTGGCTTGTTCATTATATATCATACAGCAAGTCACTTGGCTCTTGACCGGTGTATTCGCATTTGTGGGGGCTGCAATACAACTGTGAACTGATCAGCTACACGGCCGCTGCTCCGTGTGCTTCTTCAGTTCTTTCTTGTGACAAGCCTCTTCGGGGTCTCTTGGGTCCGGGTGAAAACGTATGAGAAGTCACGGTGGGGCAGTCTTCAGGTTTGTGTTCTGTGCCCCACTTTGTGCAAATAGGTGGGCGCATGCATATGTCTTGTTTACATGCAGTCACGTGGGATGTAGAGCAAGGCAACATTCTGGGTTCGTACTGTGACATAGGTGGTCAGCCAGCTGCAGTACATCAGAATACGATGACGCGTAGGCGTCGGTAAAGTGAGCAGCACCATTTAGCTTTCAAAGCACCAAAGGCAGCGCCTCTGTTATGTGGCTGCTAGTATCGTGGCTGTTTCTGAGTCCAGGGCTCCCACTAGCGATTCTGCTGTTTGTACTTGCTTTTTATGCACTACACTTTGAGACATGCCTTTGCCGGGCTGCTCGTATGCACTTACTTGATGAGAATCGCACAAATCAAATACTATTAAAGTTCTCCGAGTTAGCATATGCAAAAGGTTTGTTGCCGGTTGTAAGTTTTATAGTAACAGTGTTGGAAGCTTAAGTAGGTGAGGTTGGGCTTAATCATCCTATAGAGGCTCTCAGAAAATATCTCTGACATGGCCTGCCTGGTTCTGGGCATTATAGAGAACACGCATTCTTCTAGCCTGCGTCGTTTTTGTAGGCGTGGTGGACGCCTATATGCCTTTGTCTAATGCATTTGGGTTCCATGTAGACCAGCTGGCTTCAATACCATGCAGAATAACGTATTCACGCTCGGAAGGCTCATTTGCAGGTGGGATTTCTTTTGTTAGTGGAGATATCAAGCGCCATTGTCGCCCCTTTTGCACAAGAGGGTATGCCGTTGACTACTATTCGTCTTGACCTGGTGCACTCTGAAAGCTAATGGATTGGCAAAATTAATGCAATATTCCATGCCCAGATCACATGCAAGCCATCGTTTTCCACTGAGTTCTAGGCATCGTTGTCACACTGCATTGAAAGTGCACAAAGCCAATGGAAAACAAGATAGTGTACACAATTGGTCTAAGATTAGAGTTAGTATTATTGCATTCTTATTACACACCTGGCAGGAGCACACGTGCTTAGAGGTCTGGCACATTGTATTAGAACCACCACTATGAATGAAATCCTGACCCATGCTTGCAAGAGCTAGAACTAGTACATCAGAAACAGAGGCGTCTTCAACCCACTTCATCTGGGACACTCGAGGTTCACCTGATTAGCAAATAAACATATTTGAATAATTTAACAGCGGTATATTGCTGTTTCACAATGAACCGAATAATTTTGTATGTGCGAGTGGTAGCTTTTCCGAGAATATCTTACTCCAGACACTGCACTAAGGGCATCTAACAAAACATATACGTGGCAGTCAGAAAAAATCAATTAGAAAGAAAAAGTCTTTATCAAATATTGCGCGTAAAACATGGTTACAATTTAAATAACACTTGTGCGTGCATTCGTCCACATACAGAAGCTGCCAAGCTCTGGTGATGCAGTGCACGGCAGGCTGTTATCACCATATTTGTTGCGAGCCTCTATATCAGTGCCTTAGTGGCGGCTTCTCTGCATTGCATGACTTGGGCCACGTGACCGCACTCGGCAAATAAAGGAGCGAGTGACGCATGGAACACCGACATACAGTTGCTACCTTTGGAAAAACTAACGCCCGATTTATCGCAGCCAATCAAAATACCAGAGAAATACCAGCGGCGCTGTACGCGCTCGATAGTAAACCAGGTGATGTTAACATCTGGCTCGCAAACGGTGTCCGGCATGTTTGTGGCGCGATGACTAGCTTGTTGTGCTGTGTACGTGAGTTTGTCCTTGTGCGTAAAGGGAAGAAATGTGACAACGCCGCCATGAGCCCTTAACTAGATTCTGTGCTCACGCTTCTGTACAGAGGATCGCTCATACATGGCTACGCGATTAAGGTAAGAGGGGTTCAGATTCATGTGGAACACTTATGCTTTCAGTTACTTGCCGTCGTACGTTTTGCCGCGTCAGAATATGTGAGGCAAATAAACAGCGCTCGCCATATCGTCTTTCATCCGCTGACGAGTGTACGCAAATCTTGTACCGGGAATCATTGAGGCATGGTGGGCGCATGAAGGTAAGAGGAATCCAGATTCACGAGCAACTCGTGTGCTTTCATTTGCTCTCTGTAGTACGTTTCGCAGCGTGAAATATGTGCTGCGGAGAAAGAGCACTCGCAATATCGTGTTGAACGCTGTTGAACGTGTTGAACGTGTTGAACTCGCGTATGAACGCTGACGATTGTAGGCATGTCTGTGGGAACTCGGACCTCTGCGAGATGATGTCCATGCTTTTACTCAATACATGATAGGTGCCTCCCCGATAACAGGCGGCAGGGAAAATCACCGCCGCGCTTGATGGTTTCATGAACGTATGTTTGTGAGAAGGCAGTGCCTAAACTAACGGCCGGGGAAAAGTTCGAGAAAATGCTTGGGATGATGGACATAGGTATACACTGCGAAGGCATGGGCAGCATTCTCGAACGATCACTTTCGCGAGATTACGGCACGTGACACGTGGGCCATCTACAGACGACGTTATTGGCAGATGGGAAGGGACAAGGGGACAATCGCGGTTGACGGCCGTGCATTGTACTTCACTATACGTATCTGCCACGTAGCCCAAAACCCCAGACTCAGTCAAGTAAGTTACGTAGTGTAGCTTTCTGTATGGGGGTTCTCCCAAATCTTTGGGTAATACGGTGATTCTGATGGGCACACCTCAGTGCATGATCAATCTTGGCACTGCACAAATTTTCTCCTCAACAGATATAGAACAAGACATAGAATCGGAAGCATAGAGCAGCGCTGGCGTCTAGTGGACATGGAAAAGCTCAAGTGGGAAACGCAAAAGGGGTTTGACTTCATTATTTGAACCAATCTCATCATTGTGTAGGACCAGTGCTCTGCTTCCATTCATATCATTTCGTTAAACCTAGTGGAAGCACTAGGTTTAACGTTATTTCGAATGCCTTCAGAGCACACAAGAATGTCCTGCGACTCGCCGCCATCATACAAATGTGGTGTCCTTACTTTTGCAGGTTCGCCTAGTCCTCAGCATTTAGCTGCATTACTTTTAGTTACAACATCAAACAACGACACTATAGCTTCCTTGTATTGCATACATTTGTTTGTTATTTCTTTTCACAAGCACTGTGGTATGTTATAAAGACATAAGGAAAACTGAAAGCACTATCGTCAGTTTCATTGGCTCTTTTGTAATCTTTATTGGTAAAGTGAAGCTAACATCTCAAAGACATGTCATAGAGCTTTTACCTGCGCCCTTCGCCACATGTGCCATGCTGAGAAATTATTTCTTAACTGTGCTGTTCGAATTAGGTCACATGGAAAGTGGTGGTACAAGATAAATGACCCTTTTGTTGCACTTGTGCCACACAGCAGCTGTATGGCATAGCACCGTTGAATAACACATTCCTATGAAGGCCTTAACACTTTTTATACACCAAAAGAATAATGATGATAAAAAGTAAGCGCATGACACAAACCTAATCAAACCCACTTAAAGAATCCATTCTACAACGCTGGTCAGTGTCTTCGCACAAAGCTCTCCCTGAACAGTGGCATCCCCACCAAACTAGCGGCAGCAACTCTCAGCGTCCGCTTCATACCCTTGCCTAAGTCCTGGGTCAGACAGGAGGCATACTCATGTATGCTTTTATCGAGTGCCGTGAGAGAGTACAAAGAATACAGAGGAAACGCAAGAGTAACTATTTTTGCATTGTGTTGTAAATGCTTCCAGGAGCAGCACTATTATATGAAGCTTCAAAACTGAAAGCAGGAACAGAGCATGGCGTTGTAGATGCGTTTACAGTATGAATACTGACAAATTGACCATAATCACCTGAAGGAGTCTGCGATGTTTAACATGCCATGCCGCTCATATGCTTCGTGAACTCCTGCTGTTTATGCGTCAGCTATAGAGAAGGCCCGATGGGAAGCCCAGGGCTAGTCATGGTTGTCAACAGTGGTGCCTCCTTACCAAGCAATGTCCTCAGGTGACATCAACTCTGGAAGCAGGACCCAGATCAGCACATCATAAGTCTCTGTAGAAGTTACTGGACACAGTGCTGACAAGTCTGATGTTCTAATGTTTGGAATCCAATCTGCTTGCACCTCTCATGCAGCCATGCGCTTTTTCAAATGGCCATTTTTCTCTGTTTGATGCCATAATCCCTTATTGGCTTTTTTTTTTGTCACGACACTTGGTTAGTAAACATCCTCTTGAACCTGTTTCATAAGTATGTTTGCCTGGGAAAAGTAGCCACAGGGGACCTAGATCATGATGATAACACAAAATAAGAATGGATTGGAGTGCCTAGTTCAGTTTATTGTTATCCTAGAAAAGAAAACTACACAATCAGTGCATTCTGCCAATACTTAGCTGTAGCTGAAACTTGGGGGATAACAAAGAAGCTTCAAAACAAACAGGACCATGCAATGCATGGTGGATTAGACAGTTTTAGCATTATGAGACAAGAAGTGTACAGTGGGTATTAGGCAGCAAATGAGTGTGGCAAATTGAGAGGTTGCGAGTAACGGAAGTGCGGTGGGACAGGTAATTCGATGGGACGAGCACATAATCGGCACTCTGAATTTAACAGAATGTCTGCCAAGTTGAGGGAAACATGGTCGAGGGCAGCGGAGGCCATGGTAGCATGGTACAATTAAGAAAGATGCAGGCTTAGTATGGAGTAAGTTTACACATTTTAGTCGGTGTCCGGAGCTCTTCCTTTGAAGTATGCACCATCCTGACCAGACAGGCTTCCATCATGCGCTCGACTTCAAGCAAGAACAATATTTGGGTATTTCTGGGGCCCATGTCGTTTGCATAACCAAGCAGCTAATGAGTCGCTTGGATCCGCTTATCTAATGCTATTATTTTCATTGTAAAGCAACTAATATTGCAACAAGTCTCATCAACCTGCATCAATATGGTAAAAATTTTTAAGCACTTAAGGTGAGTCGGTTGAGTGTTTAAACCACTTCACCACACCCTTGGCCAATAGACTTGTGCTTTCCAGTAGCCCTTGATAATGAAGTCTTGAGATGTTTACAATGTTTTCTGTGCTGTAACATTAGTTTGGCAGTCCTAATAATATTGTTCAAGTGATGGCCTGGGCTGTTATATTGGCCCTGTCATTCTAAACATGGTATGCCTGACACTTTCAAAGCATTTACAACTTTAGTAAGCTTAGCCTCACTACATATATGTACTGCGGTGAGACCATTTAACATGTGAAAGTAAAAATACCGGCCAATGGAGAGTTGGAGAGCACCTAAGATTATAGTAAAGCGGCTGGCGCAGTATCTTCAGGGTAACGGGGACATCAAAGCTGGAACTAGGGCTGCCATTCTACCCGTCACGGCAATACACGGTTTGCTTCATCGCCTTACACAAATGTGCTGCGGTGAAGTTATTGCGGACGCATATACACATCTATTCGTCGCAAGTTTGCACACTACCCTCTGTCCCATTGCTAAAACTGAGGGCGCGAAAAACGGGCAGAAATGCAGCTGAATATCACAGGCCACAGTATTAGGCTCCATCTCATTGTGCTTATCGCGGCCTTAGTACCAATAATCTGAAACATCTACTCTGCATTTTAGTTAGTGAAATTCTGGCAGACCATGTGATGTCACTAAAGCTCTGTTACGTTCACAGCATTACGCGATAATTGTCCTAGAGCCCACGATAAAAATTGGTGTACGCTTAAGCTTCGCCTTCAAGAGTGGAACGCGAGAGCGTTCCCGTCGACCCGCCAATTGCCATAAGACAATGCGCTACGGCGCAACGATCACTTACGAGGCGCCCCGCATCGGACTTTGCAACCACCAATCACGCTGTGAGCGCCCAGCAACGCAGCGCTCGGCGCGTCAACGAAACGTGCGCCTGAGCAAGCGGAACGAACCAAAGAACTCGGTGTCTCGGAGGGAGAAACAATCTACGCGAGCCAAACGTCGTGATCGGCATGGACAGCCGGGCCGCGATGCACCATGACGGCGGACGCGATCACGGGGCTGACGCCTGGATGGGATCGTCCTCTAACTCACTTGGGAACTCCACGCAGACGCATGACTCCTCGCCAGCAGCACGGCACACATCGCAGGGGACGCTTTCCCACCAGACGCGCTATGGCGCAGTGATCACGTCAGAGGCGCCCCGCATTGGACGCTACACCTAGGAATCGCACTGTTAGCGAAAAAAGGAGCCGCGTCGCCTAAACCCGAGGGTTCGAGTGACGCATGCTGGAAGTTGGAAGGGGAGACAGCGAGAAAACCCAATGCGCTCAAACGAGGCGAAGGGGAGAGGCGGGCGAGGGGCGCGCCACCTGTCGGGGCAGCACCGTACAATGCGAGGACGGGGTCTTCTGTGTTTGCCGCAAGATGGCTCTGCGTGTGCGCCAATCGCAGAAGAGATGTAGCGGAAACGTAGTTCACTATGCATTTAACTGCGACTTCTATAATTTACATGCTCATAATTACCGACATACACCGCAGTATAACATTCTACGGCGTGTTTCTAAGGCTACACCGCATTGACTTCGGCGCTTTTGTCCCGATTTGAACGATCGTACTCATGGCTGAGTGGTATTCTACTTCTGTCACGCTTGGTATACCACCAAGCGTGACGGATGGTGAATCATGAGCTCCAGCGGAGCGGCGATTGCGGCCTTCGGCGGCCGCGGAACAGGTCTGAAGAAGTTCAAGATAGCGAGTATCAGATAATTTTGCCAACTCTGCCCACCGGACGTGTTGTTTTGAACACGGTTTTTTTTTCGCACGGAGACTCATGAGTGCGACCGTTTAGAGTCTAAGATTTCCGAGACGCGCTTACCAAGACCGGTGCGCTTCCTGACGTGGTGGCTTTGGGGGTGTACCAAGTCAACCACGTCTGGGCGGTGACTTGGGGCAGCGCGTAAGCAACGAAGCGGCTTCTCGCCTTCAAGGAGCTGAACGTGAAGGGGCGCCGGTGCGTTGTCCTGGACCCAGAGGACCAACAAGTGAAGCTTCGATTCCACTGGATGCTTCATGGCGCGGCCGACGACGGCATTCGGACGGCGCTTGCTGCGTTTGCGAAGGTCACTGAAGTGACCCGTGAGCGCTGGCGTGTACAAGGCGTACACGAAAAGGGTTCAACCACAAGAACCGTGCTCCTAAAGATGAAGCCTGGTAGGAAGATCGAGGACCTGCCGCATCAGATAAGAGTTGCAGGAGAGCTGGCCCTCGTAGTCGTGCCTGGACGGCCGATGCAGTGCTTGCGCTGCCGCGGCACGGGCCAGGTACGCCGATAATGCAAGATACCAAGGTGTTAGAAATGTAGCCGTTTCGGCCACGGTGAGGAGTATAGCATACGGACGTATGCAGTGCTACAGGGATTGCGTCGGCGGTACATTCGGCGGACCACATTAGGGACGTTGACGAGGCGGAAGCAGCTGCAAAAGGAGCCGGGGGATGCGAGAAGCCTGCAACGACTCCAAAGTCTTCGATGACTGAGGGAGGAGGAAAAGAAACAATTACCAAAGAAAGCAAACAAGCGGCAACGATACACTGTGAAGGAAAAGAAGACGGAAGGGCGACTGGCGCATAGCGAAGACCAGAGCCGCACGTGTCTGAACCAGGGAACAGCCAGGAGCCCCTCAACAGGAGTGGCGGCCGAGCGTCACGCGTCACCGGTACAGCGAAACGCACGCACACCGAACGCGGCAACGAAAAGGACCAGGCGGCCGCCGCTAGCAGCGAAGAGCCACCGACGAAACGGCACAAGGGACACGACCACTCTTCAAAACAAAGCCAAATGTAATGTCGGAAACGAGAGACGCCGAAAAGCAGGCCTTGCAGCAAGGCCGACCTGGCCAAACAGGTGTCACCGGCACCAGCAAAAGCGTCTAGCGACGTGCTGGACGCGAAAGGTAAGCACCATGCTCTCGGCCTCTTGTCACTGCAGCAAAATGGCTTCTGTACTCACGCCTAAAGTTGCCAATCTAAATGTGCGAGGCTTAGCCAAAAAGAAAAAGGAGTCATGTGCTGCGCCTTCTAACTGACCAAGATATCTATATGCTTGGTCTACAAGAAACAAAGGCCGAAGGGGAAGAAAGGACTGAGAGCATGGTGCAGCGTTTCCCGTCTAGGATTTACACCGTTGTCAGTCACGCAATTTGTACTTCTGCCGGGTGTGTCATGTTTGTCAAAAAGCTGCCTGGTCTAGTTTTTCAATCGCATGTTTCGCTTCCTTCAGGACGAAGAGTTGTCTGTATTTCATTTTTTGTTCTACGGAAAGGCGCACAGTCTACATATATACACCCACCGCAGTTGGCGAGAGGACTGTCTTTATTGAATTCATTAAGCAACATCTGAACACGGAAAGGCAGCTCATTCTGTTGGGCTACTTCAATTGTGTTCTGAGCGCCGAGGACAAAACTAGTGCGCGTACTTTCAGGGATAGAAGTACTGCCATTCTTATTCGAATAATTGATGAATTTGCTTTAGAGGATGTGGGAGAAAGCCTGGTGAGCAGATGTCCAGTTAAGTACACTCATTTCCAAAATACCAGCCACGCCCGACTCGACAGGATTTACGTGTCTGCATGTTTGGTCCCCAAGTGTCATCGCTATGACGTAGTGCCCGCGCCCTTCTCGGATCACTGGATGGTTCAATGTTTCATTGGAGCGAAAAAGCGAAGCATCTGTTTTCAGTGGGATCTTGGGATGTTAAACAACAAACTGCTCAATGATAAAGAATTCACTAAGGGTGCGGAAGAAAAGCTTAGTAAAGTCACTGGAGGTGGAATACATGAATTGGGCCAGGAATGGGAACTGTGCAAGCAGCAGATCAAAAGAAAAGGAATGGAAAGGGCGAGCTGCATACAGTACTAAGAAAAACTGAAAGAAACGCAGTTAAAGTCTGTGCTAGAAAAATTATTAGCTCTGGAGTGCAAGGCGCCGGGATTATACATGGACGACGTTAGGAAAATCAATCAAAAACTAGAAATTAACGAAGAATGCTATCGTGGAGCACTTGTGCGCGCGAGAGCTGAGCATCTAGACGTGGCGGAGACGCCCACAAAACGGGCGCTAGGGATGGAAAAAGCGCATGCAAGAAGGAACCATGTCAATCAGGTACAATGGGCGGGTCGCACCGCAACAGGTAATAAAGAAATCTGGCAAGCTTTCTTTGAGTAATACTAGGCATTGTTCGATTTGCGTTATGTCGACCTGGACCGGTTTAAATAATCGTTTCTGAGGGCGATGCCACGAGTAGACGAGGAACGAAAAGCAAGACTGGAAACGGCCATTAGCGAGCAAGAAGTAGAGCGTGCTATAGATAATTTAAACCCGGGTAAACCACCTGGGCATGATGGCTTGAGTGCAGCGTTCTACAAAACTTTCAAGCAACAACTAGGTCCATTGCTGACTGCGGTATTCAATGAGGCATATGAAATAAATGTTTTACCTGTGTCGTTTGGAACGTCACACACCGTACTTATTCCGAAAACCGACAAAGCAGATAAACTTAAGCAGTTATCGTCATACAGACCTATCGCTCTGACAAACGTAGACTACAAAATCTACATGAAGGTTCTTGCCAGCACATTACAGAGTGTTATAGGCGAAATAGTTGGCCCTCATCAAACGTGTGGGATCAAAGGCCGTTCCATCGTTTACAACATTCACAAGGCGAGGTGTGTACTCGAATGCTGTGACGCCACATATGCACGTGTCGCACTACTACAGTTAGATTTGGAAGAGGCGTTTGATTGTGTGCCACATTGTATTTTGTTTTGCACTCTGGACTACATCAACATAGGTTCGGTCATCCGAGAGGGGGTGAGCTTGGCGTACCGTAACTGCACTACGAGGCTACTTGTTAATAAGTTGCTGGGGCCTCCCATAAACGTACGACATTCGGTGCGCCAAGGTTGCCCCCCCTCAGCCCTCTGTTGTTTGATATATATATTGAAGCGCTGTGTCTGAGCATAATACAAAGCGATGAAATTCATGAATTTAGACTACAGGCAACCGAAGTGAAATTGATTGCTTATGCAGACGATGTTGCAGTTCTTTGCAGGGACAAGGAAAGTGTTAGTAAAACAGTTGAAAGAGTGCAGTGCTTCAGTGAGGTAACCGGAAGTCGGATGAAATGGCATAAGTGCCTGGGATTTTGGCATGGAGAATGGCCTTCAACCCCAGACACTTTCGCCAACGTGACTTGCGTTACAACGCCTCCGAAGTACTTGGGGGTGCAGCTGGAATTTTATGGAGACACTGATCCGTACTGGCCAGCGCAGCTGCAATAGACGCGAGAAAAAGCAAACAGATGGACAAGCGCTCATCTGTCTGTCTTCGCAAGAGCTACGGTGTGCAATCTTTTTTTTTATTAGTAAGTTGTGGTATGGAACGCAAGTTCTACATTGTTCCCGAGTAAACGTGAAGAAGCTGCACCGTGTATTTGCTGTCTTTGTTTGGGCGTCCACATGGGAGAGGTGCAGCCGCACGAACTTGCTTCGACAGATGAAGGCCGGGGGTTTAGGACTGGGGCATTTGTTTGTGCGACAGATTGTAAACAGGTTTTTATTTTTCCGTGATGTTAGAGACCCATTGCTGCGCACCGTGTGTCAACAAAGTCTCGGGGATGTTTTGCCTGAGTATGTTGTTACAACACAATGTATTTCTGGAAGTGTTTGTGATTTCTATAGAGAAATTGTTCAAAGTCTCAAATTTCTAAGCGTACGTTTTTCGATGCAGTATTTTAGTAGCGTCAAAAGGAAAACATTTATACAGAGATGTTTGTGACGCGCTGTTTCCAGTGTCCTTCTACAGGACCATATACTCTGGAGGCCCACGTGGCAATGTTTTAAAAAGAGTTAAAAAATTGCAGGCGTCGCCGGGAGCCAAATATTTTTTTTTCAAGTTACACACTGGAACTTCAACTGTTAAGTCCTTTCTAGATGAAAGGGGTTTTTTCTACCGTGGGGTTCCCACTGCCTTATATGCAAGCAGCTTGAGACAATAGATCATATGTTTCTTCATTGCTGGCAAGGGGTATTCTTCTGGGATCATTAAAGAACCATTAAAAATAATTACCGCTAGACTCTCACGGGATCAGGTACCTGCCAACCGATAATGAGGATGGCGTCCCTTTTGACCAGATTATGCTTGTGGGCCTCCACAGTATATGGTGCTCCCGAATGGCTGGCTATTTTTGTGACCCGGACGCACGACCAACACGCATGTATTTTCGCGAAGGCGTGCACAGATTCCTGGAGACTTTGAAAGAGCAAACATATTCTCTTGAGTGGCTGTCAAGGCTGGAGCCTTTGGTAGCACTCAGGGAATTTTAAAGATGACAACGCTGGGCCTCAGTGGCATTTAGACTACTTGTGCCTTCTGGCGCCTTATATATTTTGTGTACTTGTTTCGTACTGAGTCGAAGACCGGCAATAAAGAAAAAAAACTCATGGCTGAGTGGTAGCGTCTCCGTCTCACACTCCGGAGACCCTGGTTTGATTCCCACCCAGCCCATTTAGCAAATTGTTTTTATTTATGAATTGCTTTCCGGGATTTTTCGCTCATGGCCAATGCCGCCGACGCCGACGACACCGCCTTTTCTGTGACACGAGCTCCTTAACGCTGTCGCGTTAAAATTAAATCAAATGAAGTCACGGATAGTGCACTAGCATTGAACATGATTGAAAACATGCGCTGCCCCATTTCAAGGACGCGTAAACCGTTGTGAGCAGACACCACCTTAAGCATCATATTGCTTGCGTGTGACGTAAGTCGTTGTGAGGAACACGTACAATACTTCCGTGTACGACGGCTGTCAAGTAAAGGTGCACGTGCGACGCGATGACGCTGCGGGAAAGCGGCGAACACGGCGATGGTGCTGCACAGCGCCGGTTCGCAAATTGCGTTGCCGAAACGCTACATCACTTGAATATTTCGATCGTCAGCACCACTGAATTCTTTAGAAATACGGGTCTCACAGCACCAGAATTCACCGAGACCAAAAGCCGACATGCCACACCACTACTACTGCACGACGTTTCCCCAACAAATACTGCGGAGACATCATACAACCAGAGGTCGGCGTGGGCCAGAGACTCAAAGCGCCACATGGCGCCACGGCGTCACTTGGTGCCACATTCATGCCTTCTCAAAGGTCCATAAGCGATCCTGTCCCTGGGTACCTAGGATCAGGTCACGGGAGGGATTTTTCTACGAAATTTAGATGCACGCGCTCCGCAGAGCGCCGCCGCGGTAGAGTGTACAAGATTGGGAGAGTGGGGGGTCCAACGAAGAGTCCGCGCTGAGGCATGTTTTATTGAAAATCCAGACGGCGCCACCCTCGCCTTCTTCAGAACGCCACGGCCGCGCACGCCGCAGGCGCCGACCGCGCTCCAATAGGGCCGCGCTCCGACGCAGCGTTGCTTTCCTTTTTAAACCTTATGTACGTGTTTTCACAGTGGCGTGAGGGAACGAAATTCAGAGCTCGCATTGCGAAGAAATGGGGTTCATGTACAGGGAAGGTCCGGACCAGGTCCAGGAATAAATTAACTGTCTGACTTAATAAGGTGTTAAATAAAGATCGTTACACAGTCGTTTTATGCCTTTCCCAAGCGATATATTCAATTCTAACAAAATTTCCGCAATGCCCTAATAACGGCAGCAATTTGATATTTGGGAGAATGTAGGCCACATTATTCGTTACGTGCAGCACATTTATGTTTGCGTACGTTAATTCTGTGTTTGGAAAATATATACGGAATAGCCGTTTTTTCCCCTATTTTTATGCGTCATACGCCTGACACGTAGTTGGTTTCCCAGGACCCCTAGTTGAATAAAGAAAAACACAATGTTTATATTTACTTGAATTAGGAATCATATTATTGGATGTCTATGTCTCGGAGCTCGCGCGGGATTCCATTGTCGCATGCCTTCAATGTCAATGACGGTTCAACTGAGAACCGGGGCGTTCTCTTTGTTGACCGGCCTTCATCTGTTTCATGCGAGGCCGTTATGTTTTGTGTGGGCTGCTCGCGTGTGGGCTGCTCGTAGAGATACTCCGGAAGATACGTCAAAAGATTGTGCGTACCGCATCAGATGGAAGCGCAGGCTTTCCACGCTGCGTGGATTCTTCCTGTCTTCAATGATATGCACGAAATGCCTCAGTATATACTTTGCATCAAAATGCAACTCAAAGGTGGACTTGGTGGCTTCTAAAGGGCCGATAGGTGTGGTGAAGATTGAGCTCCCACACGCGAGGGCTTTTTTCATATTTAGGGACTCCGAAGAGCGAGAGCATGGCCTGGCCTCTCATTCTGCTGTATACGGTTTTGAAACTCACTACACAACAGTAGTTCTTTCCCCAAGGTGTGCTCATCCTCTCATCTTTCGAACACTGCCATGTCGCCGAGTTACGAGACAAACTATAGGCATATGCGAGGGCCGTCTGCGCACGTATACATCGTGCAGACGGCATCGTTTGATGGAAGCGAGGAACCTCAATTCATGACAAAGCAGTAATGTTATTGTATTCTTTTTTGTCGCGCATCCTAGGTACGACAGGGACGAAAAAAACCAGCACGACGGTGTGTTGAGCAGACGATGGCGTGTCGAGCAGACGACAGCTCGGCGCCGCCGTAAGCACCTCTGGTACGTGCTGTTTCGATGGACCGCCAAGGCACCGGAGTTGCCAAAACTTCAGACGAAGGCGACGGCAGCGCCGCCGCAAATTTCAACGTTTTTTGCTTCAATCTCGCCGTGGGCTTCGTTCTTGCAGGAAGGAAAGCTGAGGAGAGGCCCTACCCCATGCGCGTGCTAGTAGAAAAGTGTGGAGGAAATGACGTAGTAGGTGCTCCTTTTTTTGCTGTTTTTATTTTATTTGTTGTAGCGGCCATGCTTTCGGTCCACAATGGAGGCTTTGTTATGGTGCTGTGCGCTCACATGTGTTGCTCCGTAAGTTTCGTACCGTGGAAAAGGCGCCGTGTGGGCAGGTTTGCATTAGTCGCCGTGTTTTGTTGCGCTGTGTCATCTGGACCATGCTCACACGGATGTTGCTGTGGCCTTATGGAACAGGAGGAACTGAAGCGCATGAAATGAACACGCATGCAACGCTGTAAGCAATGTACCATGCCACGACAATGGCAATGGACGAAGGAGCATCCGCGGGAAATTTTGCCCACTTGGGCGGAATCGCAGACCGAAACCGATGCGTTTCAGAATCTGCACAATGAACGCCTTGCAGGTCAGTGATTCCTGCTTTTAACAGCGTATGGTGCATTTGCAGCACGGAGAACGTACGTTGTGCAAGAATGCATAGTACTGGATTTTGAACAGTCGTGTTCGGTAACAACTTGCTTTTGTGCTTATTAGAACACATGTTGCTAAACTGTAGCTTGTTCCTCGCAGCACTCCCGACAGCCCGAAGTCTTTTAAACAGAGCGCGTTCGAGGTTCATGCACACCTGCACAGGTGTACCTCAATGCACGTGCTGATAGAGCATTACGCAGAATATATGCATTTTGCTGCCTTCGGCACCGTGCGCCGGCCAGCCGACGTTTCACCCGGGAAGATGGGAAAGACGCCGCTGCTTTGACTTCAGGAACGAATCTTCCGTGCAGCAAGGGTATCTTATCTGTGGGCGCGAGACAGGCAGGGAAGTGAAGGTTAGCGGATGCGCTGGAAGAGTGCGCAAGGCTCCACAGGACGTACGTTTAGGAATACGTCAAACGGCTGTTCGATGATCGCACGTGGGCCGGGACGTAGGCCGGAGCACGGTAGGCACCGTGCTCCGGCTACCACGAAACTTTGGTTCCGTGAAGCTTCACTTACCGCGGGAAGAAGGCACCTCAGGCCGCAGCCAATGAATCTAAACGCGGAGTTAGAAATGACATTCTGCCTCCCCGCCGGCGCGCGGTCACTGTGATGCGTGTCCATCCAAAATTTTTTCAATAAATCACGACGATTCCTGTGTTTGTGCTCATGCGCTGCAAATGGATCGCAAATGAATCGGTGTATCCTACGTGTGTCCAGTGCGTTCTTGCAGTGCAATGGCAATGCGTACATTCTTTTCCTCTCGCCTAACGTCTAAAGCAGGAGACACAGGGTACGATTCGGCGTCTGATCCGACGTGCGGCGCTGCATGCTCCGGCATGCGGCATACGACGATTCGGGGCACACGGTGCGTGCATCCGAAAGATTGAGCGGCGCGTAAGCTCCGCCCAGATCCAACCCCCCTACATGACTTCATATCCACGTCGAGAAACGCAATATAAACGATTCCGCACAACACTGCTACGCTTTACGCGAACACTGTCAATAAAATTATGCCCCTGCGAGTGACAGAACACTTCACGACGGCACGTTGTCCACTGACGACTCCGCTAACAGCCAGCGATAGGGCCGGTGGGCCTAGCTAGGCAGACGTCGCGGCTGACGGCGTTTACGATCCAACCCGAGCTCGTCGAAGAGCGCTTATTTTTGCCAAAACAATTAACACTGTACACTTAGGTCGCCCATAATTAAATACAATTGGTTTACCCGACGCAGTCGTTGCGAAAGGCAAACGTGCAAGCGAAGTGAGCAGCCTCGCTCAGACGTTCGGTGTGTGATGTCTGCCCGCGAAATGCCCTCGCGTCGCGGCTCCCGATCTCGCCAGTAGCTTAGTGCTATGTAGTAGGCGCTACTTTGCATAACAGGCACACCTTCGAGATAATTTTGCTGAACTGGTAACTATTTCGCGTCGGAAACAAGCTGCAGCAGGCAAGGAAAAAAAAGACTGCGAGAAACCGGCCAGCCAGCGGAGGGAACGATAGAGAACGTCACATGTCAGCCGCGCTGTCATTGGCTGCGGCCAGACGACGGTGCGGTTGTCGGACGCGTCGGACGACGAAAATCTGCCTGGTTTGTCGCAAGCCGGACGTCCGACCCAGCGCTTCGGCACGGCAAATCACCTCGATTCCGGCTGCCGTTCCGGCGCGTCGGACGCCGGATCGGACACCGAATCGGACAGTGTGTCTCCCGCTTAACTCGCACGTCCGTCTAAGAGTCCCAGGATGCCCAAGCAGGGAAAAGCAAGTTGAAGACCACGATAAAGCTAACCTTCTTTAAAAACAGGCAAGAACTTGGCAGCGACCAGTACCTTCGGTTGATGATGAGAACAGTTCAGTTGGATGGCCTTATGAAGCACGCATATTTTCATAAAAGCCGGTAAAAGCAGCCAATTTGACCTCACGGCCCAATTTGCGAAGTTCAATGTTAACTTCTTCCAACATGACGTCGGCAACGGTAATGCAATCAGACATCGCGATGATATCCTTTTGTTTAGTATAGCTGCGGAGCGCACCCATCTGAGCAGCCCGGTAGCGCGCAGCGCAGCGTGGTTTCGTGAGAAATGTAAACAAGAGAGGAGAACTGGCCCGATATAATGGCGGAGCAGCGCCAACTTCCGGCTTCACAAAGAGTGACTTCAGGGCTCCTCCTCAGTTTTCCTTCCTCCATGCCTCCATTGGACCCCCCCACTCCCCCATTCTAGTACACTCTACCACGGGCTCTGCTGTTACCGCTAGCCATGGAGTAAAGAAACAAAATAAAAGAGGCCCCGACGTCACGTGTTTGAAGCCGGAAATGCAGCCATGTAGGTGTGCCATCTCTCTCTGAGCCTCCAATCAGCTCCCCGAAGCAGGTAGGTGCGAGCTGTGAACTTGCATTGCTACGAGCCGCCGAAAGTGTTTGCTGCTGACTCGCGTCAGAACAAAGCCTACGAAACGTCTGTAACAGCTTTAGTGAAGCAGCCGCGCTCCTGTGATTTTCTGTGGCGCGTTGAAGAAGACGGCGCAGAGTCGCGCCATGATTGCTTGAGTGGCTGTTGCCGTTTGATACTCCCACGCACAGACCCAAAACACAAATGTGAAGCTTACGCACCATGTTCCAAAGTAAGCTTGCATTGCGAACATAATGTGCTGCGAGAAAGACACGGGCTGAAAAAAACTTGCCTAACTTTTCAGACGCCTAGAGCAGCAGCAAGAGCTTTAGGAGCGCAGTTGCTATGGCAGCGTTGACGGTTGGGCTACCAGTCCCATTGCTCCTTTGTGGAAAAACAGCACGTGACTTCCGCCGCATTTTCTCCAACATGTCCGTGCTGGCCAGCGTGTCTCCTAGACTTTCTTTCCTTCATGCCGCTAGCAGTGGCCACACCTACGAACTAATGTATGCAGTTAATCGCTGCTGTGTAGCGGCCGGCCTACCCCGAATTTCCCGGAACGTGGCTATTACAAATGACAGAATATTTTATTAGGACTGCAGTCTTACAGCCTTCAGTTTGGCGGAGTTGCAAATAAAATGCCCGGGTCTAATGCGGGCCTTACTAAGGCCTGGGCCGGACCCGACCTCGAAGCTGCTAGGTTCGAGCCCATCCCACGGGGTCTGCCCGGCCCCGGGCTTTTTTGCCAACCAGAGCAAGTGCAGTTCTCTAGTGAAGAACTCCGAGTTAATTTGGGCCACCTGCGTTTCTTCAACGTGCACCCAAAGTGTACTGCGCCAGTGTTTAAGCATTCAGCCCTCATCGGCATGCGGCCGTCGTGGCCCGGATCAAACCCACCTCGTGCTCAGCCCCGCAATGCCTTGGCCAGTGAGCTACCGCAGAGGGTTGCTGTCACGTTCAGGGAAGAAGGAAGTGACACGTGTACTTATTCATCTTTTCGAGTGACCGCTTTTCACCGTGTAACAAATGTTGTCGCTCAGCGCGGGACGCGCCCGCATGTATCGGAAGTTTCTCGAATGTTATTGATGGTTCTTTCTGCTGCTTGTTGTCACCGAAGCTTGTGTAATCTCATTGCATGCGCGACACGAATTATGTAGAAATTTCTGGAAGAGACGCGGGCACCGGCGATTACTCTGGAACCTTCAATGGCTCATGTATAAAAGCCGACGCGCTTTACCAGCGGATCAGATTTTGATGATCGCCGACTGGGTTCGCCGCTATCGTTGTGCTTTAAGTGTAGCCCGTTTTTGTGATCACAGTTTGCCAAATAAAAATTAGAGTCATCATTCACAGTGTTGCTACTGCGTTTATTACCGTCACTACTACGCGACACACAAAATAGGCACAGCAGAGGCTTATAAGTTATCGAACCAGTATTCACGAGTGCTTTATTGAATATGATCTTGAATTGTAGCGCGAAGTGACACAGACAGAGACTAGAAGCAGACAGCATCTAGTCTCTATGTCACTTCGCGCTACAATTCAAGATCATGTTACCGTACCAACTCGCGCAACTTTCTATCCTTTTGAATTATTGAATAGCTGGGTGTAATTAACGTTCTTGCGCTTTAGTTTTTTTCGGCATGATATGGGCAGGTTTCTACGACACAGAGAGCACAGACACAGGTATGAACACGGAGCGCAGACTACACAGTGGTGGCAAACATTATGCAAGTGCTTGGCATCCTGCTGCGTAAGGTTCTAAGGCAGAAATACTTGAGAAGCTTTTCCAACCACGGTGTTGCCGTTCTCGAGGTTGTTGTAGGCCGCAACGGAGAAGCTGCACGTCCCTTCTGCCAAACGCCGCCCTAGGGAAACGCACAATGTAAACATGTTATTAGGAAAAAAACATTTTCCATCCACGAGATGCATGAATGGTGCACTGTCACTCGTTCTGTGGAAATAATATGTGCTACGCATTTTCAACATTCCATCGACATTTACGACTGCCAGATTATGAAAAACGTAAGCGGCATTTTGCCTTCTTTGCAGCAAGCCACCTCACATGGGAAGAAGCAGCAGAGCAAAACTGCTTGCGCATTTGGCAAATTAGTAATAGGTCATTAGAGTAATTTCTCCAGTAACTAGGCCGGACCACTATTTAACAGATTAAAGTCAAGAAAGCAGAATAAAGCCCGACGTGCTTGCTTAGCGGCTATGGTGTTGGCCTGTTAAGCACGAGGCCGCGGGATCGGATCCCGCTCACGGCGGCCGGATTTCGAGGGGAGCGAAATGCGCGAAAACCCATGTACTTAGATTTAGGTACACGTCAAAGAACCTCAGGTGGTCGAAATTTCCAGAGTCCCCCACTACGGCGTGCCGCATATTCAGAAAATGTTTATGGCACGTAAAACTCAATATTTCGTTTAAAGCAAAAGATAGCTTTGTGCACTTGCTTTTAGAAATGTACACGTCTATTCAAGAAGATAAACCATTGATTCATTTTATGCGGACATTTAATTTTATCAAGTTACCTAAAGCATACAGTATTGGGGCCTGTGACTGATGTGCCGCTCCTATAAGGACGTTTATTGCGTGAGTGATGTCTTTCTTATTTACATCCCTTTTAAAGTAACAAACTGCTATAGGAGCAGATGCGACACAAGCGTGATTCATCACCTGAAAAGTATTTAAGTGACCGCAGAACATTTAGCGATAGGTTACAAATAGATACGACGGTGGACGTCTATGTTTTTCACTAACCCCCCCCCCCCCCCAAGACATGTTATAGATAACAGTCTCCGGTTCGTATTTCAAGTTATGCTGACGGTACGTGGCATTGCCAGAAATTTCGTTCGGGGGGGGGGCTTACGTAAACTTTAGCTCAGGTGCGCCTATCTAAATACATGTAGAAAGAGAATTCGTTTGTCTTGGCAACCACTGCACCGAATTTGACGAGGTTCGTTGGATTTAAAAGAAAACTGTGAATTGTAAGTGGCTGTTGGTTTCGATTTGTTATTTAGGTGGTTACTTCTTTATTACAGATTGCCCAAAATCGAAAATTTTCAGAAAACGATACTGTCAAGTTTAAAACTCGGTAACTCAACAACGGTAAATTATATCACAATTCTGTGAATTGCATATCGTAGTACATCTACAGCGGGCAAAATTGATATGTTACACAGGAACCTAAAAAAATTAAGTATTATGGAAATACGGGTTTTGCACAACCCTTGTACATAATGTAACCAATTCACGTAACATACAAATTGACATATCGAATTTTTCCGCTTTGAATGGTCTATAAATGGATGCCGTTTACAGAACCGCAATATTTATTTTTGATGCGGAGCTATTAATTTGTAAACTTCGTGCTTCTATTTTTACGAACCTTCGAATTTTTCAAAATATTAAAACAAGTTCAGGCCCTAAATCGAAATTCCACTTCCAACACGCACTATAATTTACCTTCCTCTCTCAAATGTAACAAATTTCATTAAAGCGATCCAGGGGTTATCTCAGAAAAGAGTTTCTGCGTTTTACATGTATTTGAATATGCGCATCGGAGTTGGGCCCGAGCTAAAGCTTCCTCTTAGACAATTCGTCTAGGGATCAAATACATGAATAATAACTGCATTGCCATTGCCAAAGATGCTGTAAACGAATTCTTGAACGCTACACACTGTCAATACGCGTAAAATATGTATTTTTTTATCAAAGAATCTACTCGTCTGTGCCAAAAATTGCGCCCAAAATAACTGATATCAATGCTGCCATGTTTTTTGTCTATTTAATAACTAAATCAGATATCACATGAACTTTAGAACTATATCAGTTCTAAATCAGCAAAGCATTGCATGCTGCTGATATGAAATATGTAATGGCCATGAAATGAACGCGTTGAGGACGAATATGTTAATGAAACTTTGTCATTCAAGATCCTTGTTTACATTCTTGTACATTTGCAACGGCCAGTGAAAAATCTCAATGACGCTGTCATTTGTTCCAATGTATTATTACGCAAGAGAAGCTGTCAGCGGTCATGAATCGTGAGTAATTGCACCGAAATTATCATCGCAACAGAGAGCACGTATAAATAGCATGAGTTCTGCAGAATATACGAGGGCGAGTAAAATAAAAGTGAGCCAATGCGAATATATGACAAACGTGGTACTTTATTAAAAGTAGCCTCCATGGGTATTTAGACATTTGTCATATTGACTAACCAGTGGCGTGATTCCCGTCTCATAAAGCTCCTTGGGTTGCCGCTTCAAAAAGTCTGGAACTGACCCTTTCACGTCATCGTCCGACACGAATCTGGGGCGCTATAACGTAAAACTATTCCAAAGTTTTCTATTCCAATTCTGCTATCAGCCCTCCGCGATTGGTCAAAAACTTTTTTCGACCACCCCCCATTTCACCTGTCTGTCACCTGACGTACAAAAACCGCAATACCTCCCCATCTGATATGATGTGTGCACACTGATTATGCATGATTTGACAGAAAAAAGAAAAACAGTTATTTCTGATTCGACCCCTTTTCGACATTAGCCCTCGGCTATTGGTAAAAAGTTTTCGGGCTGCACCCACTTCACCTGCCTGTCACACGACGTCACAAAACCGCACGAACTCACCGCGTCAAAGTGACGTGTACGCGATAAAGATGCATTAATATGCCGAACAAAACTGAGTTTTTTTCGGAATAGCCGCAGGCTGCCCCGTTCCGAAAGGAATAAAAGATAGCTGCCGCCGATCGCTGAGACGCTGGCTACTCATACCTGCCGGAGAGCATGGGTGTATTTGCGTACAATAAAACTTCTTGCCTGACCGTGTAACGTTTTTAAGCACTTTCGACACGTTTACTACCTCATTCTACCAACTCTTCTTTGCTGAGGGTCAATTTTAGCGTCATTCTTAAGCTTCCGTTGCATGCCGCCGCGATTTTCGACCAGCCACCACAATCTAAGTAAGGGAAAGCCGACCAATCGCAGACGCCGGCACCACCCTCTTCATCCGGTTATCGGTTTTCAGTGCACTAGCTCTGCCCTAGTGAATCCCTCTCCACTTGAGCGTTCTCCTCGCCTCTTGTCAGCCAATTAGATACAACAAGCCGCTCAGTGCAGGCAATGTTATTCGTTTTTCAAGCAAACAAAAGGGACCTCCTATGAACGAGGAGAGCGTTTGATTGGTCTCTTCAGACAACCCTATGGGTGACCGCCCGGTGCTTGCGTCGGTGGTTACGCAAATTTGACGTCAGGAAATTGGAATAGAAACATATTGGAATAGTTTTACGTTATAGGGCCCCTGGTTCCCTTGAGCTGTTTTTTCGTTTGCCCCAAAGTGTCGAAGTCGCAAGCTGACAGGTCTGAGATGTATGGTGGATGTTGCAGTGTTTCCGCTTGAACTTTGCCAGTTTTGTATTAACCACATCAGCGACGTGGGGACGGGCATTGTCGTGGAACAAGATGACCCCATTCGTTAATTTTTCACGTAGTTTGTTCTTGATTGCGACACGCAGCTGGTTCAGCGTTTCGCAATATAGGAAACAATTGATAGTCTCTAGATTTAGCAAATTCTATCAGTAATGGCTCCTGACGATCGCAAAAAAAGTCAACGACACTATTCTGGCTGAAATGAAAGCCTTTGCTTCCTTTTGCGGTGGTGAATTCGAATGCATTCACTGTAAACTCTGCCGTCGCGTTTCTGGCTCATAGTAGTGACGTGATGGTTCGTCCCCTATCACAATTGCATACAAGAAATCGTCACCCTCATTGTGATACCGGATCAGATGACTAAAGGCGGCGCCGAAATTCTCCCTCTTCTGGCGGTGGTTCAAAATCTTGGGCATCCATTGCGCACACAAGAGCCGATAATCGAGAGGTTCATGAATTATGGCGTGAACCGAACCGTGACTGATGTTCACACGCTCTGCCAGTTCATCGATACTTGTCCTTCGTTCTTGTCTCATCAGCTCATCAACCTTAGCAATTTTGTTAGCGGTGATTGCACGATGGCTTTGGCCCGGTCTCGGATCGTCTTTGCAACTTTCACGTCCTTCTTCGAACCGTTTGCTCCAGCGTTTCACACTGGTCAATGAAATGCAATGTTCAATGTACACGGCAGCCATACGGCGACTAATTTCTTTTTTTTTGGGGGGTGGAAAGACCTTCAGCTGTCAAAAACCTAACGGCATCACGCTGCTCAACTTCTAGAGCGTCCATTACGTCACGCAACCATGTTCAACCCAGTGTATGAGAGCAAAAAAGAACATTTATCCTCCCACCTACACGTCCCTTTTGTAAATGAGAGATGCATGTGTGCTACGCGCATGCCTCGCAGATGATGAACTGAACCATTTTTGCGCGGGGTGGGTAGGCTCACTTTCATTTGACTCGCCCTCGTACATTAGAAACGCGAAGATGCAATAGAATATACAGATGTGAAGATACAGCTTGATGAAGGGCAATAAAGTGTCTCTGGAAACAAAGTTCACTGCACGTATACACAAAATCTCGCAACGAGATATTTAAATATGTGTATAAGTCTCGAATAAATCTACATATCTAAGAAAAAAGTCACTGTATATAATGTGTCAAACAAGGCAAATAAACATGTGAAATCACAGATTCACAGAATCCTAGATCCCGCCCCCATTCTATCCACTCCCCCCTATGTATCGCGCGCGACGGAAGGCGGCGAGCTTGCTCCTTCCTTTTCTCCCTTGCGCAAACAAGACTGAACACCATCATCGGCTCAGCCATCCGCCGCCCCCCCCCCCCACGCTTTCACTCGCACATACAGCATGCGGCGCATGGTCACAATGTTATCGCCCTTGGATTTTTACGAAACATCAGGGCGACAACGACGACAGGAATGCGCCTGAGTGTCCATATAATTTCTATCGACATAATTTAATAAGGGTATCCGGCAACTGGTGTCCCATGGCGCATTACTTTGCGCAAAAGAATTAACAAAATCGAACTTTCACCAGGCGACAATTCGCTGCGCCGCAACAATGTTTTTCTTTTTTTTCTTTCTGTGGGGCGGGGGCACCGAAATAAAAAAACGCGAAGGAAAGTATGTTGGCCACAATCGAATGCCTACTTTGGTGCACCTATTGTGGCTACCAAAGGAAGATCGAAGAAAACGCGAGACGCTTGGTCCAGCGAAAAACATGTGCATACAGCTCGGTATCCTAAACCGGCGAGACAAGACTTTCTGGAGAGGTTGCACTCAAGCGAACATGGTGCAATTTGACGAGTCGCCACAGTGATGGTGGCGAGCGACCATTGTTTCTTTTTCTCATCTGCTAGCCAGAAAGCGTCCAAAAGTCTGCTAGGCAAAAATGCATTCGGCCAGAGAAAACAGAACGCGCACTGAAGTGCACCGCACAGTGGTCAGGGCAACACCAGAAAAATGCATGCGCTCTGCCTGGCGCTGGCAACCTGTGAGTAGCGAGTACAAAACATTCAAGAGGCTTATTGTGTCCTCGCGAATAAAAGTCAAAGTAGAAAAAATAAATAAGAAAGTAGTTACCTTAACTGACTTTAGTGTCTTGACATGGATGCTTTGGCTCAGGGGAAAAGAACCCTTACAAAAATGGTTGTTGAATTTCCATTGTTGATCTGTTGTACTATCATTGATTCCATAGAAACTCCACAAAATTACAACATTCATTGAGCCAGCACCATGATAGTTCAAGAAAATTTTTATTGACAACTACACAATAATTTTTTTATTGATGAAATATTGTTCAATTTCTATTGTGTAATGCCAACAACAGGACCGAGTTCAACAGGCGACATACAATTTACACGAAACAATAAACAAAAGTTTAGGTTCCTTAGTTTAGGCTACAACATGAAATGGTGTTATTAAGCTGGCCAGAGCTTCAACCAATCATTATTAAAAAATTTGTTGCACAGGCAGTTGTACGTTCAAGTGCAGAATAAAGGCCACTGCAAAATAATGCACTAATGCGTTATTAATGCAAAATAATGCTGTATTGAGCCGCTGCAGCGCCAAATGCACAATCTCCGGATAGGCTCAACTTATTTTAATCATTGTGGATATTGCAATGTGCGCTATAACTGCAATGGAAGACCTGAAAAAGATTGAGTGTAGGTGATTCAGTGTAAAGCTTGAACATTGTACTGCCAAGGAAAGAAGAGGTTCATCCCACTGGGCAATGTACAGGGTACTTTTTCTTTTTCGCTGCACCAAATTTTTAAACTTGCAAAATATAAATCACGGTAATGTTATGTTTACCATAGGACTGCACAGATTGGCGGCCTCTAGATACAGAGCAATTGCCGTACTTACGTACGTAATTAGCAAAGTTACGCTAATTAACTTTCTAATTATCAGCAATAGGTGGCTACAGCAAAAGAGTACTTTGGTGCCCGTGCTCGACACTACCTATCCCAATGATCAAATTTTGAATAGTGGATTTCATGTGGGAGCTTCGCGAACAATTAGTTCCCCTTGGCAGGCTCCTTGAAATCGAAACTGGCTGGACAAAGAGCGCCTTTGTCGTCGGCGTAGCTTCATGTCTTCCTCAATGCATGCAGAAGCATCCAGAATACTGAGAGGTAACCGGTTCTTGAACTTTTGTTTCCACCCGTCGTGGTTGCTCAGTGGCTATGGTGTTGGGCTGCTGAGCACGAGGTCGCGGGATCGAATCCTGGCCACGGCGGCCGCATTTCGATGGGGGCGAAATGCGAAAACACCCGTGTGCTTAGATTTAGGTGCACGTTAAAGAACCCCAGGTGGTCAAAATTTCCGGAGTCCTCCACTACGGCGTGCCTCATAATCAGAAAGTGGTTTTGGCACGTAAAACCCCAAATATTATTAACTTTTGTTTCGAGCCTATCGGTACGTCGATGTACGGATCCTACTGGACCTTACCAAAATTTATACTACGTGGCATCACAAGCTACCACAACAATACAGAGCCTGCGGAAAGGCGACCTCGCGTAAATTTACACTATTACATTACGGCAAAATATGCAACAAAATTCAGTGTAAGCGCGCCCACACGCCGATTGGCAGAGGTCACGCGACCAACTACGTTGATGATGATGATGATCGGCACCAAAAACCTTTGAAACAGGGCGGAGACAAATAGTCCCTTAGTCTGCTTGATTTATTCAGGTTTTACATCTATATATAGCGACCGAGACGCGACTCATACAGACTCATGTTCGCATCAGCAAGCGCGACCTGCCCGTCGTCAGAAGAAAACATTTGTCGATTGATGCCGTTCACTTCTTCTCGCGCCATCGTTGCCGCGTAAGGTAACCTTCAGCGCATTGGTTAAGCAGAACAGCTTTGCCACTGCATTCGCGCGGCTGCAACAACGAGCACTTAGGGAATGAGCCAAACCAGTGGTGAATCGCCACCATTTTCGACTACTCGCTTCGTGACAACTTGATGGATTTGTTGCCTTCGAGATCGAGACGATGTGTCGTCACGGAGGAAATCTCGGAGGCTATGCTTCAACATTGCCATCGATATTGAATCATTGTTTCAACGCAGATAATTGCGATTTGCGCAGCAACATAATTTATTTTATTACACTTTGTGTATAACTGACAGCTTTGCAAAAAAATTATAGGAGTTCTTCCCGAACGAAATATTTTTGAAAGTTTTTTACCAAACTTAGCGAAATGTACAAAAGTTAACAAGCAACATTGAAATTTGTTTCTTTTTTTTGCGTGTTTGGTTGTTTGGCATTTGTTTTCGTCGCCATTTCGCTTTTTTGCGTGGTCATCGTGTGCGCGTTGTGTGCGTCGTGAGCTGTAAGCATGCGTGTGCGTTGTGATCTGCTGTTGCGCGACAAGAGACATTTTTGCCAAGAGCGTTGGGAGACGAAAAGCTGAATGTGCCCGTCCGTCCACTGGCTGACGCGGAGGTATGCCACCGACTGGCCTGCGTGGAAGCGTGCATGAAGAATGGAGCGCCGGCTGACCCGACGGTAAGCACGTTTCTTGTCTGTATAACTGATCGGCAACGTTCTGACTGGTGTCGTAGAAGTCGCGGGGCGCTTTTTTTGTCTCTGGGTGTACGTCGGGCAGACTTGCGCCTGTGGCGCTCGTGCTGTGTGAGTCAACCACTCCGAGCTGTATGTCTGATTCACGCGTGGTGCACGGCGTCGGTGTTTCAAAACATTTCGTGCTGGGCCGGTCCCGGGTGCATGTGTAGCGTGTTGCATGCTCATTCGGTCCATCAAGCGCCAAGGTGGGGTCATGTCTGTTTAAGCTGTGTATTTAGCAGCCTGGCCTATTCGTCTGTGCTACACGGTAGCCAAGTTTATCGCGAACTGAAATGCACGAAACCACTTAAAACAAGGGCGCCTGTTCCTGTGTTGTCATGCTCGTCCCCACCCTTTGCGGTAGCTTAGTGTTGCACCACTGGCCTTGAGGCCGCAGGTGCAACTCCGGCTGCGGCAGCCGGATTTCGATGGGGCGAAATGCAAAAAACGCTCGTGCTTGGATATGGGTGCTTGTTAAAGATCGGGGTCGTGGTCAAATTTAATTCAGTTATACACTGCGGCGTACCTTGTAGTGAGATCGTGGCTTTGGATAGTAAAATCACAGAATTTGAATGTTTAACTTGCTTGACCCTGTTTTAAGTATTACCGTTGCAGCAGGACCCATGCACAGCCGTTTATATGAAAATCGAATTGGCGGACCGTCTTTTCCTTGTATTGTCATCAAATAATCATGCAGAAATGTCGTGGCCGATATCGTGTCATGTCTAATAAACGCGGATCGTCCTATAAAACAGGCTGGTTGATCGTTCGCGAATCGAATGCTGCCGTGTTGTAAAAAAGTAGAAAAAAAATGCCTAAAGCGCATGTGATTGACGCCACCAGTTTCTCTCTCAGCCCTGGGTATCTTTTTCATGTTGCAAAATTATTTCTGTGAAATTATTTGTGTGCTCTGGATATCTTAAAGAACAAGATTTTACTCAAACCTGTAGTGTATTAAGACTTGTTAATCCGGCGTTACTATGAATATATGCCTTCTTGCTAAAAAGAAAGAAAAAAGGTTATGAAAGCATGCAAGCCTCTGAATACGAGAGAAAAGATGCAACCTTTAGACCAAATCTGGGTTATTTTTCCCTTCAGAGGACTGACCCAAATTCCTACTTTTATGTTCGCACAGAAAAGTGCCTTGTCATAAAGATGTAATATCAGGCACTTTCTTTTGAAATGTTTTTCTCTTAACCGCCCTGTGAAAAACTGTTGGTAAAAGAATTCGGTTCTTGCTATTTCAGTATACCTAAAACATATGCAGTGAACAATAAAAATATTCATCTAATTCATTCAGTCACATAAATAAAATACATTGCTAACACAGTAGCTGGTAGCAAGAAACACTTGGTTACATAAGCATCAAGCACTTATATACATTTTTTGTTATTGATGGCATTTCACTGTGTAGCTGATATGTAATACTGCATTTATAAAATACTTTAAATAGTGGCATCCACAGCATCTGGAGAAGAGTGCAGGGCACATTGTGTCTGATACTAGTGCAAACTTGCGTGACACATCAACAGCAGGCAACAATCTTACACCATCTGTTTAATGGTTTCTGTGAATATAAAAAAGGATCTTTAAGGCCCTTCCCTGCATGTTCGAATGTACTTTGCCACACCGAATAAACAGTGCTAACATAACAAGAACCAGTTGAACATGCCCTTCCACATCGAACGTTCCTGTGTACACGCCCTGTAATATTTATGGAAGTATAGGTGTCGAGGCCCTCTAGCCAGTTTATGTATGGAACTCCATGACTCGGGACAAAAAAAGCACACTGCAGCAGTGTATGGGTCTGGTAGTATTCAGTCCGTACTAGAATTTATGAGGAATATTGAATACTGAAGCATATTTAAAAAAACTTAGATGTATTGATCATACTGATTTGTTCCCTTTTGCTGCTTGAAAGAAATACCCATTAATTTTTTTAATAATTTTGTGGATAAACATGCCTATTCTTGAATTCAAAACTGTCTGTGCAGCATGTGTGAAGACCTGCAACACTTTAATGGAAGGCTTCTCGGCTTCACTCCACTATCACGAAGTGTCATGCATCCGACTCATGTTAAATGCCAGGCTCGCCAAATCACGCTTCAGTGACTGATGCACAAAAACCGAAGGGTCGCAAAATTCATTATTAAGTGCGAGATATTTTGCTGCATAAGGAAGTAGCATTTGGTGCTTTATCGCTGAAATGGTTGAAGTACATATTACTTTTATTCAGCGGTTGTATTGCTTTCTCATTATGCAGAAGCTGGCAAGAGAGTGAAGAGGCTACGAAAAATCCTCAACATCGAGAGCAAGCCAGAAGAACCAGTAATTGCTTGCACACAGGTACGCTTATTGTGTGCTGCCAGTTGTTCTCCCTTCTTTCTTTTGCTTTCTTTTTTGGCAATATAGTGCATTTCAAATGATTCCGTGAACAAAGCAAGATTAAATCAGTGTTTCCCAACTTCTGGTCCCTGGAATCACTTGACATAGCGAAAGGGATCTGTATGGATCACTTAAAGATTTGCAGTTGATCTTGCGATGTGTGACTATGACTAAAATTGATATCTGGGCAGCATGGTGGCAGGTAGCAAGCCGTTGCAGGAAAGTTGCTGGTGCTGTATGCTATTTAGCAATAATTACCAAGGATCGTGTACGAGATCACGCTCACTGACGACACCTTGTGTATCTGTGGGCAACCAGCCGGCATCTACTAAGTCCACCTCTGAACAACTTATATTTGTTCGCACACGTGCACATGTGCTGGAGTCAGTGTCAGTAACTGCAAGCAACTGTCAAAGAAATGCCTCTGCAATGCAAACCATGCAACGGTGCTGCAAGACATTTGTTTTTCTTCTGCTGTCATTTAGGGCTTGTCCTTTTGATGATAAATTGTTCACCTTTATGCTCTGTGTGATCAAAATTGAGCTTTTAAAGTGTCGCTTAATTTTCTGTGTACAGGTTGACATTGGTGGCCGGACGCTGATTGATAAGAACATCCTCGATCAGCTGAGCCAGGCCTGTGACTGTACCAGTGGCCGTGGAAAATTCGTCAGGGCACTTTTGCACCACGTCTTTACTGATGGTGGGCTCCACAGCAAGCCGCTGCTTGGGGGAAGAGCTGCCTACGTGGCGAGACGGTTCAAGAGGAGGCGCTCAACACTGTATGCGTGGAGACCGATAGGTGTGTACGCTATTTTAATAGTCATGTAGTCTTAAATAATGAAATCAGAACATGCATATAAGTTGAAGAAAGGCTATTTATACAAACTGTACTGTTAGCAACTGGATATAGTATAGTAAGTGTTCCTAATATTTGGTGTAGAAAAACAAATAGTTCCCTTCTTTCATTATTTACATTATGGCCACAAAGTTATGCACAAATTTTAGAGGCCTGATAAAAGAAATGATTGGTTGAGCTATAGATTGATCACAGCTGCTTAAAAGATACTGATGGGCTAGTTGGTGAGCCATGATATTGAAGCAGCACACTTACATCTGACACATACGCGTACACATAGAAAGGACATACACAGGCGCTGGACTGCACATTTTACAATATTGCTTAATATTGCTTAAAGTGGCACTACAAAAGACGGGTCGTCTTTTGTAGTGCCACTTGAGAAGCACACGTGCTCTGATGGCAGTGAGGTGTGACAAGAGCGAGAGTAAAACACAAAAAAAACCCAAATAGAGGTGAGATTTTTGGATTCCCACCCTGAATAATCAAAGTCTAAATAGCGGCACGCTTTTTCAGAGAATGATACCAAGGTGCAACCGATAGACCTATCTTTCCATTTGTCAGTTTCTGTTGCTTTGTTTGTTATGTTCCCTGCGCAAAACTTCCGTATCTTTCAGGACAGGTTTGCAGCCCCAATCCTTGTAATGATAGGCTAAATGACTTGTATCTTTAGCCGTGCAGGGATAAATGTGCTCATTTAGCCTTGTATATGCAAGCACCTGCATATCTGCCCAGTGTATGCCTTGTTACAGGACAGAAGGATCCTATAAACCACTCCGTCTGCACAAGTGACATAGGGCTTTCGATGGTTGATTGCACAAGGACTTGTTCTTTTTTTTTGTGCCATTCACCTTTTTGCACAGGATCGACAACTGCACAGGTGTGGTAAACACTACATCAACGCCTGCCCTTTGACCTATCTTTTGCAGATTGTGGGAAATTGTGTGTACATCAGGTATGACTGCGTTGTCTTGACAGTCCTTGTGACTGCAGTGGATCCGCTCACTTTTTTGTGTTTAGTAACCTGAAACGTATCAAGAGCTTCGATGGATACCTAGGGCTCCTGAGGCGGGTTACCTTGTTTGTGAAGCTGGTTTCACATTTGTGATGGCATGATTTTTGCAGTGCGTTAAGAAAGCAAGAGTGGACAATCGCCCTCTTCACAAGCTTTGAATGTGCCGATTGGTAGGGAAGGACAGATTTGTTGCTCCTTGGTTCATAATACCAACATACACACCAATGCAGTGTTTTATAAATGCCTCACGTCATTGTTACTAACACATAAGCTACCTATCAGCGGTTTTATTAGGTTTTTAGACCTTGGTGCATATGTATCCTCTGATCAAATCTGTTGGTCTTATGAGCCAAGGAGCAACAAAGCTGTCCTTCCCTACCACTCGGCCCACTCAAAGCTTGTGAAAAGGGTGACTGTCCACGCTTGCTTTCTTAACACACTGCAAAAAACATGCCATCACAAATGTGAAACAAGCTTAACAAACCAGGTAACCTGCCTCAGGAGCTCTGGGTATTCATCGAAGCTCTTGATCAGTTGCAGAATGCTTACATAAGAAGACAGAAAAGGCGAGCGGATCCACGCACAGTCACAGGGCATTACAAGCTGGTCATGCCTTATGTACTCACAATTTCCCAAATCTGCTAAAGATAGGTCACAGGGCTGGCATTGATGTGGTGTTTTGCGCACCTCTGTGATTGTCGAGCCTGTGCAAAAAGGGGAATGGCGCGAAAAAAGGAACAAGTGCCTGTGGAATCAACCACTGAAAGCCCTGTGTGAATTGTTCAGAGAGAGTGGTTTATAAGCTCCCTCTGTCCTGTAACAAGGTATACATTCGGCAGACGGGCAGGTCCTTGAGTGCGAGGCTAACTGAGCACAATTATCACTACATGGCTAAAGATTCAGATCACTGAGCGTTTCATTGCAAGGATTGTGGCTGCAAACCCATACTGAAAGATACGGAAGTTGTGCGCAGAGAACACAAACAGCAAACGGGAAATTCTTGAAGTAATAGAAATTGACAAATGGAAAGATAGGTGTATCAGTTGCCCCTCAGTATCATTCTCAAAAGAAGCATGCTGCTATCTTGGACTTTGGTTATTCATAGTGGAAATCCAAAAATTTCATCTTTATTTGTGTTTTTTGTGCATTTTATCCTGGCTCTTGTCGCACCTCACTGCCATCAGGGCATGTACGCTTCACAAGAGACACTATAAAAGATGGGTCTTTGAGCAATAAAGCAGTAGTTGCAGTCTGGCGCCTGTGTATGCCCTTTCTAAGTGTACATGTCAGATGTAAGTGTGCTGCTTCAAGATCATAGCTGGCCAGATAGCACACATGTATTCCTAGGTCGACTTCTGCACCAGCTATTTCTGATGGCACATTTTAATATATGCTCGGCGATTTGCTATGTGCTGGCTATCTTATACCTTTGTTTCTTTACTAAGAAAAACCTGCACTATTTTTCAAGACTTCTTGGGTTAACTTAGCGCTTATTGTTATTATAAAGTGTCAAATATATATGTTGTATGAAAGGTTCACTCTAGCAGGAACTTAGTGAATGCACAGAGAGGAAGAGCCCCATCACATTCGTGTGACAGTCACGTTGAGCATAAAGCTGATTTAGTTCATTTGCTGCATGTCTGACCACCACTGCTGTCATGTGTAAGCAGCAGGCTGCACCTACTTTAAAGATGAATGTTTTCTCTTAAATCAATTAAAGGGTGACAGGAAGTAGTAAATTTTATATGCAATGTTTTCACTTGCTATGTTCAAGCTTTGCATTGCCATAGTGACCATCAGATAATTTAAAGCATAATGCTGTTTGTAATAACACTTAATCAAGGATAAGACGAAAATATTACAGGATTTTTTGGGCAGATAATTCGAGCATGAAACTAGTTTAATCTGCATAGAAGCTCACTTGTATAACTTTTTGTCTAGCAGCTTGTACAAAGCTCTTGCCACATTTACCATGACTCCTTATACTGTTATTATAGCTCCTTATGCAGAACATCAGTAGTACATGGATTAAACATGAAAGCTTCTAGTAGATATTTATTTCTTAGTTTTGTGGTTTAAATAATCACTATTGCCTGCTAATTTAATTTGCTAAAGCTGCACATTGTTTCATTTACTTATATGTTTTCAGGATACACCTGCTCAGTTTCCGGGAGCCAGTGTTCCGTACATCAAGAAGAGCCTATCCTTGCTTCTTTCGTGATAAATAAAATGAAGTAAGACCATGGCTTTTCATATGCCTTCTTATTTGTTACTGCTGGCTGCACCTCATATTCAGCCTCAGTAAGCATTATCTTACATGAAGTCATTGCATTGAGGACTGAATGCAATGACAACATTATGACGATGCTGCGCAATACAATGACAACCCAGTGGAAAAATAGTACAATCAAAATCCAATGAAGATCCCATGAAAAAACAACACAATAAAAATACCATGGAGACCCCATAGAAATACACCACCATAATACTCCAATGGAAATACAATGGATTCACGGTGGCCACTTTTCCATAATCTCTCAACAAATCCTCCATCAAATGCCAATGGAATTTCCACAATTTTTCTGTTGATGGTACACTAAGATATCGATGGAAAATCAATGGATTCCCAACAACATTTTTTGTAAGGGAATGTTGGTATTTGTTTATGTGACATGACGGCGCGAATGAACTACCACAACGCTTCGTCTGATGGGACCTAGCTGCGTGCATTATCAACTTGTCTGATTGTGTGTTGATTTGGCTTGTCTCGTATATTCCGATGGAAGGCTTCAGAAAAGTCAACGCACCTTTGGCGTCAAATATTTCTAGGAACACTAAATCCCCAAAGTTCAGCAATTGAATATCTAAAGCACATGTTTGGAAATATCAGCGCACCTTTCGCATCAAAAGTTTATGAGAACTTTATACCCATAAAGTTTCGGAATTGACATCCACGTGGTCCGTAGATTCCATGGCCTCCGCAAGTGCCGCGGCGAGCCCGTTCGCCATCAAAACGCCCTTGAAACTTTGTGCTCGGATGGGGCTGCTTGCGTTATGTTTCTTCCGGTGCATGGGTGTTGCCACGAAACCCAGCCCGAGTTCGCAAATTTTGCGCGGAAATGTCTTTTCGAGCGTGAAAAAAACATTTTAGACAAAATCCAGAATGATTTCCAGCGCCGGGGGCTGCTTTGGTCGGCGGTGCATGGACACCACGAAAAAATTTCGAGGGGGGGGGGGCTGAAGCCCCATAAGACCCCCCCCCTGGCTACGCCCCTGCTGACGGTGCACATAGAAGGCACGGATTATACATGCCTCTCGTTTTTCATCTTTCGTGTGCAGCGCGACGGTGTGCATAGGAAGTAAGAAAAGGGGCCGGAGAGCGTGTTCTTACAGTCACCTCTCTTACTTCCCATTCGATTCTCGCGCTGCTAACGACAGATGCAACACTACTAACTTGCCCGTTCAGGCACCCTTACTAATGGAAGTCAGATGCTGTGTTTGTATTCTTTAAGTGAAGTTCAGCTGCTGCTGGAAATATTCCTCTGTGAAAATTCCACATAGCGCCAGATCCTTAGTCGGATAGATTTCTTTTCACCAGGTCTGCTTTTAGTTATACCGTAGCCTTCTCTTCTCAAACAGGTTGGCACATGCGTATCGTCTTTGATTCACGTGCGCCTATTGCGTAGAAACCCACTCGGACGACTCTGTTACAGAATGTCCATGCTCTGCTCAATTATTCGGGACTATTTTGGCGAGACGTGCGGCGCCGTAATAAATGTTATGTCAAAGAGCATAGATAAATCACAGCTGGAACACCTGCTAATCATATTATTACAGTGCACTGTAGACTTGAGCGTGTTAGCAACAAATCATTGGTGCATCGTTGTAAAGCGTTATGAGGTATGCATGCATTGAAAGTCCCCTTTGGATATGACTGAACCAGGAACATCAGTCCGCTAAAGATTTCTGCAAAAATTTGGGCTGTAAGCTGTGAATGTTCACCTGTTATTGTCAAAGTAGTGCCTGGCAGGGAAGCTGTCATGTGGTCAGGTGCGCCATTACTGCAGTCCCATGTGACAACGTAACCAGAGGGCAGTCCAGCAGGCACCAAAGGCGGGCTCCAGTCGAGGCGAACACCACCGTCATCCAAGCGAGTTGTTTTGAGTCCCAACGGCTCACTAGGTTCTGCATGTTAATGCAAGGTTCAGTGGTCTTTAGGTGAATGTTTATGGGGGCGCTGTGAACAGAAGACATAAAACTGGCTCACTCTCTCGGCGGTGAAAGCGGCTGTGTACAGTTCGTGGACAATAATGATAACGTTAAACATAAATGAACAACTACATAATTTAGTTGTACATGTGCGTTGACGCACTAATAAAACCCGCAGTCTCATGTATATATATATATATATATATATATATATATATATATATATATATATGTGTGTGTGTGTGTGTGTGTGTGTGTGTGTGAGTGCGGAAAGGCCAATTATGCAAATGCTTTAAATTGGACTGACTAGATTAATTAGCAGCTGCTTATGTCGCCGAGTGGAAACAAATATCGAGTAACAAGTTAACATCGGCTGATTTAGCTTTAAGTTGATGATGACTTTCTGTTCGTAGAATTACTTCAACGTAAAGCGGACACGCTCAAACTGCGTAGATCTGACGCACATCTTGTGGGCCCACGGAAGATTTTAGTGTCTGAGTGGTTTGTTCGGGCAGCGCCCAGAACAAACTTTTTGCTTTCACAGTGACTTGTCTCAGCTGAACATGGCTACAGTAATGCACTGTGCTCGCAGTGTGTGAGAGGGCGTGGAGAGGCGGAAAATGGTTAAAGTAACATTGCCACTTGGCACTCACGGAAGTCAACCAACTGACTTTATCTCACGACTTCAGTGATTGAAAACAGATTGCGTCCCGGTGGTACCACACTGCTATACATTTAGCTTTGGTACTGGATACAGTATGAGCTGTTCAACCAATCCCCGCCACTTAATAGCTCTCCCTCTAATAGTGCCGACTGTTATTTTACATTTCTCTTCCTCCAGTACCGATTGTTATTCGGCACAGGCGTAGCTGACACCACCGGACTATGCATGTCAAACTGGTTATAATGCCGTGACTAAAGCCCGAGAATGAACTTGAGAAAAGGCAGGTCTGCAAGGTGACGTTGACACCAATAATTCACCTCTTCGAAGAACCACAAATATGACGGCGTTATTGTTTTGTTTAAGCAACTAACACTTTGTTATAAAACGATTACTCAGCTAGTTTTTAATAATTCAGTGGTGAACTCATTCTATGAGTGTTTATGTGTGTTAATGTGGAGGGAGGGGGCTGCAGTTTTGTTGACTATAGTGTAATTTTGTCATTACTCACTTTGTTTTCATTTTTCTTCCTAATTCATTTAAAGCGACATCTCCATTATTCACTTTAGATACCTTTGCACCGTCTTGTGCGTTCCTCTTATATATACATATATTCTGTTTCCCCATGTCGGCTTCGTTCAAAATTTGGGCGATTGACAACACTGATAGTCCGTAAGAAACAAAAAAAAAAGCTTCAGATTGGGGATGACACTCATTTTCTTGATGAGCATATGCTGCTTGTTTCCAAAATAAGCTTTGTGTTGAAAAAAAAAACTCTGAGAACCCAAAATCTCAGGACTTCCATTGTCGCAATTATTAAAGCGGTGTTTGTGGTGGGCGAATGAAAAGCGCGCATGGATTGTTGTCGGCACCTTCAGCTGCGCTCTGGGTGGTCGAAGTGTCAAATAATAGCGGCATTGCGTGCTCCTTAATAACATATGCGTGCGCTTTCCATGTTTTCATTTTACGTTTTATTAAAGAAGGTTCCAAGCTTGCGGCTCTAATATCGAGATGCGATGCGTTACTACAGTCGCGGACCTCTTGCTCATTTGCTCTCACATAGAACATCTGTGAGCAGCGCAGGCTTCATATTACAAGCCCCAGTAGGTTTGGCAAGCATAAATAAAAAAATTATTGGGTTTTACGTGCTAAAACCATCTGCTGATTGTGACGCGCGCCATCGCGGAGAACTCCAGAAATTTTGACCACCTGGGGATCTTTAACGTGCACCTAAATCTAAGTACACGGGTGTTTTCGCATTTCGCCCCCATCGAAATGCGGCCACACAACAATCAAACGCCGGCCCTCAGTCCCCAGCAGCTGCGCAGCAACTGACCACGGCGGCGGTCAGACCTGCGACGCTGCAGAGGGTGCTAAGAATCACTGGCTCCGGACAGGCCGCCATTGGAATATGAACCTGGCAACGTTTAACGCTGGAACGTTATCTAGTGAAGCGAGTCTAGCAGTGCTATTGGAGGAATTAGAGGGCAGTAAATGGGATATAATAGGGCTCAGTGAAGTTAGGAGGCCAAAAGAAGCATATACAGTGCTAAAAAGCGGGCACGTCCTGTGCTACTGGGGCTTAGCGGAGAAAAGGGAACTAGGAGTCGGATTCCTGATTAATAAGAATATAGCTGGTAACATACAGGAATTCTATAGCATTAACAAGAGGGTGGCAGGTCTTGTTGTGAAACTTAATAAGAGGTACAAAATGAAGATTGTACAGGTCTACGCCCCTACATCCAGTCATGATGACCAGGAAGTCGAAAGCTTCTATGAAGACGTGGAATCGGCGATCGGTAGAGTGAAAACCAAATACACTATACTAATGGGCGACTTTAATGCCAAGGTAGGCAAGAAGCAGGCTGGAGAGAAAGCAGTGGGGGAATATGGCATAGGCACTAGGAATAGCAGGGGAGAGGTATTAGTAGAGTTTGCGGAACAGAATAATATGAGGATAATGAATACCTTCTACCGCAAGCGGGATAGCCGAAAGTGGACGTGGAGAAGCCCGAACGGCGAGACTAGAAATGAAATAGACTTCATACTCTGCGCTAACCCTGGCATCATACAAGATGTGGACGTGCTCGGCAAGGTGCGCTGCAGTGACCACAGGATGGTAAGAACTCGAATTAGCCTAGACCTGAGAAGGGAACGGAAGAAACTGGTACATAAGAAGCCTATAAATGAGTTAGCGGTAAGAGGGAAAATAGAGGAATTCCAGATCAAGCTACAGAACAGGTACTCGGCTTTAACTCAAGAAGAGGACATTAGTGTTGAAGCAATGAACGACAATCTTGTGGGCATCATTAAGGAGTGTGCAATGGAAGTCGGTGGCAACTCCGTTAGGCAGGATACCAGTAAACTATCACAGGCGACGAAAGATCTGATCAAGAAACGCAATGTATGAAAGCCTCTAATCCTACAGCTAGAATAGAACTGGCAGAACTTTCGAAGTTAATCAACAAGCGTAAGACAGCTGACATCAGGAAGTATAATATGGATAGAATTGAACATGCTCTCAGGAACGGAGGAAGCCTAAAAACAGTGAAGAATAAACTAGGAATTGACAAGAATCAGATGTATGCGTTAAGAGACAAAGCCGGCAATATCATAACTAATATGGATGAGATAGTTCAAGTGGCTGAGTAGTTCTATAGAGATGTATACAGTACCAGTGGCACCCACGACGATAATGGAAGAGAAAATAGTCTAGAGGAATTCGAAATCCCAAAGGTAACGCCGGAAGAAGTAAAGAAAACCTTAGGAGATATGCAAAGGGGGAAGGCAGCTGGGGAGGATCAGGTAACAGCAGATTTGTTGAAGGATGGTGGGCAGATTGTTCTAGAGAAACTGGCCACCCTGTATACGCAATGCCTCATGACCTCGAGCGTACCGGAATCTTGGAAGAACGCTAACATAATCCTAATCCATAAGAAAGGGGACGCCAAAGACTTAAAAAATTATAGACCGATCAGCTTCCTGTCGGTTGCCTACAAACTATTTACTAAGGTAATCGCAAATAGAATTAGGAACACCTTAGACTTCTGTCAACCAAAGGACCAGGCAGGATTCCGTAAAGGCTACTCAACTATAGATCATATTCACACTATCAATCAGGTGATAGAGAAATGTGCGGAATATAACCGACCCTTATATATAGCTTTCATTGATTACGAGAAAGCGTATGATTCTGTCGAAACCTCAGCAGTCATGGAGGCATAACGGAATCAGGGTGTAAACGAGCCGTACGTAAAAATGCTGCAAGATATCTATAGCGGCTCCACACCCACCGTAGTCCTCCATAAAGAAAGCAACAAAATCCCAATAAAGAAAGGCGTCAGACAGGGAGATACGATCTCTCCAATGCTATTCACAGCGTGTTTACAGGAGGTATTCAGAGACCTGGATTGGGAAGAATTGAGGATAAAAGTTAATGGAGAATACCTTAGTAACATGCGATTCGATGATGATATTGCCTTGCTTAGTAACTCAGGGGACCAATTGCAATGCATGCTCACTGACCTGGAGAGGCAAAGCAGAAGAGTGGGTTTAAAAATTAATCTGCAGAAAACTAAAGTAATGTTTAACAGTCTCGGAAGAAAACAGCAATTTACAATAGGCAGCGAGACACTGGAAGTAGTAAGGGAATACATCTACTTAGGGCAGGTAGTGACGGTAAATACGGATCATGAGACATAAATAATCAGAAGAATAAGAATGGGCTGGGGTGCGTTTGGCAGGCATTCTCAGATCATGAACAGCAGGTTGCCATTATCCCTCAAGAGGTAAGTGTATAATAGCTGCGTCTTACCAGTACTCACCTACGGGGCAGGAACCTGGAGGCTTACGAAAAGGGTTCTACTCAAATTGAGGACGACGCAACGAGCTATGGAAAGAAGAATGATAGGTGTAACGTTAAGGGATAAGAAAAGAGCAGTTTGGGTGAGGGAACAAACGCGAGTTAATGATATCTTAGTTGAAATCAAGAAAAAGAAATGGGCATGGGCAGGGCATGTAATGAGGAGGGAGGATAACCGATGGTCATTAAGGGTGACGGACTGGATCCCAAGGGAAGGGAAGCGTAGCAGGGGGCGGCAGAAAGTTAGGTGGGCGGATGAGATTAAGAAGTTTGCAGGGACGGCATGGCCACAATTAGTACATGACCGGGGTTGTTGGAGAAGTATGGGAGAGGCCTTTGCCCGGCAGTGGGCGTAACCAGGCTGCTGATGATGATGAAATGCGGCCGCCGTGGCCGGGATTCGATGCCGCGACCTCGCGCTCAGCAGCCCAACACCACAGCCACTGAGCAACCACGGCGGGTAGCATAAATAGCAGTGCTACCCGCCGCACTCATCGCACTCATCGCACAGCCCTACAGTAACAACAAAGTTTCCGTAAGACAAAACGGTGTGTGGCGACCACGCATGTGTCATTTTGCAGTGGAAAGGCCGCAGCGCTTTACGCCATATTTCGCGGAAATACAAAATGTCTGGCACTATATGGAAGCCGGTGTCCAACGTAGAGTGATTGACGTTACGCGTAATTACTAGCGTGCACTGATATTTAATACAGAAGTCGACTTTTCTTAGGCAAGGATTAATGGTGCCAGACCTAACGTTCGTAAATGCCATTCTGTGCTTAAGATCGGATATCTTGTCGGGGTTGGAAGTTAGTCAAAGATCGGTAGGCCGGTTGGCTTTGGGAGCTGACGGTAAAACCTCAAATGAGGCAGCACAAGATGACATGGGTTGGGCCTCTTTTGAATTCAGAGAACCGCAGAGCAAAATTAGTTTTGAAGAAAGACTCAGCATCATGGATAAATATAGGTGGACTGCAAAATTGCACAAGTATCTGATATCTGACCTGCAAGTCGTGGGCACTCAGCTGAGGAAGAAGTTAAGATAATTGGCAACCATGTACAGGGTAATTTAAAGTGTAAATAGACCACCAGAAATTGAAAAAGAAAGTATGAGAAACAGGCACCGTGAATTCGATGCAAACAACGGAAACAAAAAAACATGTAGATTTACCAGAAAGGGAAGATATAAATTAGAAGGGATAATCTCTACGATAACACCAAGGACGGTGCCTAGCTATTTGAGGCTCTTGCTGGTTGCCTAAAGACAAAAACATACTGGAAGAAGTGCTCAGAACGCCGTGAGGCATGTGCAAGCTGCAGCGTAAATCCATACCACTAAGCACATCCTAAAGGAATGCGAAGGCATTCACCCAGTGAGACCCGTAGGTAACGCACACCTTGCAGAAGCGCTTGGATTTAAAATGAACGCAAGCATCAGCCGGTCAGCAATCGAGATACACAAAAGTCGCTAAGATTTTTAGTGAGAAAAAAAGCATGGAACCGATTAATATGACTGAATCTGCTACAAACATACGTAGCTACGCAAGGTAGACGGAGAAGTTTTAAGGAAGAGAAAAAATATTAGGGAGGCGTATACTGGATTGGAGTGGCGCCTGACGCCAGTGAAAACACCGAGAGCAAGTGGGGTTATATTAATCTAGGCATAACCAAATTAGGAAGACCCACTAAGCTTCAACGAGACACTCCCTCACCGGAACAGGAATTAGCCTCCCTGGTGCTGTATTCGGCCACTCCCTCCCCAAATGACTCACTCAATTACCCAATGGCCCTCAGTCCGCAGCAGCTGCGGAGCACCTGACCTGGGCGGCGGTCAGACCTGTAATGCAGCAGATGGTGCTAAGAATCTCTGAACCCAGACAGACCGCCAATGGCAAGTGACCCTTGCAACCTTTAACTCCTGAACCCTCTGGAGGGAAGTTAGCCTAGCAGGACTCGTTAAGGAACTATCAGGAGTTGTTTGGGATATCGTTGGCCTTAGTGAAGTTAAAATTGGTGAAGCTTATGCAGTGCGTCCTCTGCGTCCTCTGCTATAGAGGACTACAAGGTAAGCAGTTCAGAGTATGATTCCTAATCCATAAGGACATAGCGGGCAACATTGCCGAATTCTACATAAATGAGAGGATAGCAGTAATCATAATACAACTAAATAGGAGGCCTAAAATAAAGGTAGTACAAACTTACGCTCCAACCTCCACTCAAGATGATGCAGAAATAGCAAAGTTTTACGAAGATGTTGAATTAGCGATGCGATACTGTTGTCATAGGCGATTTCAATGCAAAAGTGGGGAAAAGCAGGCTGGTGAACAAGCAATTCGGAACTATGGCGTGGATGCTAGGAACACTCGAAGAGAGATGTCGTTAGAATTTGCAGAAAGGAATAAAATGAGGACAATGAACACCTTTTTCAGGAAAGGTAGCAACAGAATGTGGACCTGGAAAAGCCCTAACGGTGAAACAAAAAATGGAATTGATTTCAAACTTTCTGCCAATCCCAGCTTAGTGCAGGATGTAGAAGTGTTAGGTAGGGTAAAGTGCAGTGATCATATGTTAGTGAATGCTATGATTTACCTCAATTTGAAGGGAGAAAGGATGAAATTGGTCAAGAAGAAACAGGCCAACCTAGACGCAGTAAGCGTAAAACAAGACCAATTCAGGTTCGCACTTTCAAACAAATTTGCAGCCTTAGAACAGAGAGATGAAGAGAACATAGAGGCAATGAATGAAACCGCAACTAGGGTGTCTTCAGAAGCAGCAATTGAAGTGGGAGGTAAGGACCCAAGGCATCCAGTTGGTAAGCTCTCCCAATTAAAAAAGTATCCAATAAAGAAACGACAAAGAATGAAAGTGTTGAACTCAAGTGATTAGACAGCATTCGCGGAACTGTCAAAACTAATCAACGAGGAGAGAGTGAGGGATATTCGAAATTATAACGTGAGAAAGCCTGAGGACGCTGCAAAAAATGGACGCCGCCTGAAAACAGAGAGAAGGAAACTAGGCATCGGACAAACCAAGATGAATGCACTGAAAGATAAGGTAATATCATCAGCAATGTCGAAGATATAGTAAAAGCAGCGGAATAACCCTATACGGAACTGTATAGTACCCGAAACAGAAAAGATACCTCCATTCAAAGTAGTAATGAACAGGTTTGAGAGGCTCCTTCTATAACTAGCGATGAAGTTAGAATTGCATTGCAACACATGAAAAGGGGAAAATCGGCCGGAGAAGATGGACTACCAGTCAATTTAATAAAAGATCTTCGGCTAAAAATCTTTGAGAAGCAAGCGGCCCTTTATACGAACTGCCTATCGACTTCAAGCGTCCAAGAGAACAGGAAGAATGCCAACATTATACTAAAAGACGAAAAGGGAGACGTTAAAGAATTGGATAATTATAGGCCCATTAGCGCACTTCCAATATTATATAAAATATCTACCAAGTTAATCTCCAATAGAATAGGAGCAACACTGGACTTTATCCAACCAAGAGAACAGGAAGGTTTCAGGAAGCGATAATCTACAATGGATCACATCTATGTCATCAACCAGGTAATCGAGAAATCCGCAGAGTACAATCAACCTCTCTATATGGCTTTCATAGATTACGCAAATGCATTTGATTCAGTTGAGACACCAGCAGTCATAGATGCTTTATGTAAGGAAGGAGTACAGAACGTTTACGTAAATATCTTCGAAAGTATCTACAGAGATTCCAGAGCTATCGTAATTTTCCACAAGTAGGAAGATACCTATAATGAAAGGTGTCAGACAAGGAGACACAATATCTCGTATGCTATTCACCGCATGCTTCGAAGAGGTATTTAAGCTATTAAACTTGGACGGCTTAGGAGTAACGATCAACGGCGAATATCTCAGCTGCCTTAGATTTGCAGATGACATTGTCCTGCTCAGCAACACTGGGGACGAGTTACAACAAATGATTGAAGACCTTAACAGACATAGTGTAAGAGTGGGATTGAAGATTATTATGCAGAAGACAAAGCTAATGATCAATTGCTGGGCAAGGGAACAAGAGTTCGGGATCTTCAGTCAGCCTCTAGAGTCTGGGAAGGAGCAGGTTTACCTAGGTTAATTACTCACAGGGAACCCCGATCATGAGACGGAAATTTACAAAAGAATAAAAATGGGTTGGAGTGCATTCGGCAGACACTGTCAGATCCTGGCTTGAAGCTTATCATTATCATTAAAGGGAAGCTGAAAGGTTTTCCAGAAAAAATGAGTGAACATCTGTACATAATGGTTTTCAACCCTCCGAATTCGAATATCGTATCGAAATTGAGCGAAAGGAAGCGCAAATATATTTTATTTCGACGAAAAATGCAGCAGCGGACACGCCCAGCTCACGCGTCTCGTTTCCGCCTGTGATTGGTCGGTGCGCCTCGTGACGTCAACTCTAGTAACCGACCGCTGCCGCTACATATGAAGCGCGGTGCCAGGTAGTTTGGTGCTGCTTTTCTGAGACGGTAATGGGAAATTTAGAGAGACAGCGTTTTTCTGAGGAGTTCGGCGTTACTCCCTACACGTACGAGCCGATTGCGAAGAGCCGGCCTCTCGAAGAAGCAAACGATGCTGGTGCAAGCAGTGCTTTCGACGCGAACGAAAGCAAAGTCTTGGGATCTCCTCGTGTTGGAAATGCTTTTTGGTCAGTATGCTTTTTTGCAAAGCGATCTAGTGATCTCGCCGATCTTTCGCCGATCTAGTGAGCTCGTTTCCTGTCAAACAACTGTAGTGTTGTGTTCCTGCATGCCTCCTCGTGGAACGTAAGCCGGGATGCGATCGTCGGCATTGGTGTGCTGTCCAAAGCTGTCGGCAATCTGCAAAGACGGTTTAAACGCGTGAAAAGCTTCCCGGTTTATGCAGTACGTGTAGTGACCTTCATCTGTTGACTACCACTCATGTTGACTACCACTCACGTTGATTAACACTCACGTTGACTACCACGCACGTTGACTACCACTCTACATACCCGCAGACGCACCAACAAAGGAATGCAGGGTCGATCGAAGCAGATTACGATGGCAGGCACGCAGAAACAAGCGCGGTCAGGCACGGTCGCGGACGCTGAGAAGAAACGAAACACTAGAGTTGACGTCACAACACCGCGGTTTCCGGTCTCCGCTCCGCTCGCTCACTCAAGGGGGGGCGGAGCTACAGCGCAATTTCAACCGACGATTACGTCGCTCCTAACTGAAAAAAAAAACCCAAATTTTACCTACATGGTTTAAAAGGTTCCCGCATCCGTATATGAGCGTCTTATTGAATTCGACAGACTCTTCAGCTTCCCTTTTTTTTAAAAAGAAAGGTGTACAATCGATGCATTCTACCGTTGCTGCCATATGGGGCAGGAACTTGGAGACTTACGAAGAATCTCGAAAACAAGTTAAGGACCACGCAAAGTGCGATAGCACGAAGAATGTTAGGCGTAACATTAAGAGACAGGAAGAGAGCGGTGTCGATCAGAGAGCAAAGACGGATGGCCGATACTCCAACTGACATTAAGAGAAAGAAACGGAGCTGGGCAGATCATGTAATGCGTATGCTAGGTAACCGGTGAACCAATGGGGTTACCGAATGTGTGCCAATAGAAGGGAAGCGCAGTCGAGGACGGTAGAAGACCAGGTGGGATGATGAAATTAAGAGATCCACAGCCGCTACTTGGAATCGGTTGGCGCAGGACAGGGGTAATTGGAGATCGCAGCCTTCGTCCTGCAGTGGATGTAAAATAGGCTAATGATGATGATACAAAAACAATTGAATCCGAAACATGTATAGCATACATGATTTACTCAAGCAGGTTAAATGACTGTGAATGGCCCGTTTCGAAGGCAAAGCCAATAAATCATCATCAGCATGAAGCAAGAAACAGGAAGCGCTATTCAGTATATGACTCACACTTTATTCGTTAAGATGGCGACAATACCATGCGCCGCTATACTAATTCAATACTAAAGCATCATCGTCGACAGTTATCGTCAAACGGGTTCTGCCAATTTTTTTTTTATTGTTGTGACAAAAAAAAAGTCAGGTCATGTAGTAATACATGCGCTGACAATCTCTTGCTTTGCCGCTTGGAAGCAGTGTACGAGTTACCTGAAACCTCCGTGCGTACGTCCGCCCAGGCCGCTGGTCCACATCCACGATAGCTGCAGCCGCGGACGCCCACTCTGTACATCATGTAGGGTAGCAATCCGAAGAGCCTGAGAAATACGTGGTGCTCGTACGGGTTTGCTGAGTGGAATGTGGCATCGCAGTCCACGTGTGCTTGGCAGCCAACCCATCTGGTTCCGTTGTCAAGGCTTACCTGAAGGAATATCAATATCAATTGATACCCGAATATCAATGGCGTAACCAGAAATTTAACTCATGATGGGTTCTCTCTTGATGTATGTTTATAAATAGCATATAGGGTGTTTTTAGACCATAGATCTTTCATAAAGAAGCCATGACCGTGAGAGACATGTCATCTTCGCATACGAGTTATACCGCGAGGCAGAAGCGCTTTGCCGCTGTTTAATGTACTCTGAAAGAGTAACTAACAAAAGGTGCTAACAAACTTTTATTGTTAACTTGAGGGCAGTTGTTTACATGGAAATCTCGTACAGCGACAAAATTCATGGCATACCCATATCTTAGAAATCCAGAAAATCGCGCACAGTGTGAGATATTCATCATAGAAATCGAAGTCCAAATCCAGGCAATATCGAGACAACGCGTCAGACTGCACGTCACAAGGCAATGCCCCATAAAAATGTGCGTGACGAAGTTTGAATGACAGCAGTCTGCGGCACATCCTGACCCGACACGCAGCTGTACATGCTCACCAGAGAAAGCGTGACATATCAGTAAGTGCCTCGACTGGCCGATGCGTTCAGTTTGAAACTTCCTCGCATTTGTCATCGCGTGCGGCTTCGATCTGTTATTAAAGCGGGGCCGCTTTTACTGCGCTTCCGCGGTGGTCAGTTTTGATATTGCTTAGATCTACCGCTGAAATTCGATGATAAATATTTCAAATTAGGTGCTATTTTGAAGATACTTAAAAACTGCGGGCGAATTAAAACGTAACTACCTTCAACGTAACCATTTAAACTTCCTTAAGGCACTAATAAAAAGTTAGTTAATAAGTTTTGATAATTATTCTTTTCAGAGTAACTTCAGAAGCGGTAAAGTATTTCCGCCTGGTCGTAGAACTCGTATGTGTAGACGACAAGTGCCTCACGGTCCTAGTTTTTTTTTAAATAAAAAATCTGTGTTGTCCTAAAGAACAGCCTGAATATAGAGGTGCGTGCACAAACACAGACAGGCGGTTTGTAGAAGGAACAGACCATTATGCCAGCTCTCCTGCAAAAAACACAATTTATCAACGAAATGCACGTTTTTTTTTAGTTGCCTTATAACCACATTGGCTTAAGCAGTTGGTCTTATGACAAAAGGTTTCCATTATACTGACGCGGCACCACTTTGTGTCGAGTCGTGCTATGGTCAGAAATCACATATAAGATAATATTCCTCTAAATACCTATCTGCTAGCATCTAGAAAATGCGCACAAGAGCTTGCTTTTCTCCGCCACCTTGCGGCCGAACTAAGCATGCAGTTTGACAACTCCCAACTTTCCGTGTTAACGAGGCATTGTTCAGACCGTAAAGTAAAACAGCGAAAGCAGCTAGTTGTCTGTTTCTCTATCACCCAGAACATATATAGTCAATCAAATGCGACAATTTCAGTGCGTCACGCACAGTAACATCTTCCAGATACTCAGATGAGACCTTTTTGTTATTCAACACACCACACAGCACAGAAGGCGTCCAAATATAAGCATTCAGATTAAGTCCAACAGCTTCATCTATATCTCGTTTTACTTTTTCATTTTGTTGATGTATGGGAGTCCCCTTGACAGTTTCTAACTTTGGGGCTCCCTGTGCAGTACTCATTTTGTATACAATTCTTTGTAAAACTGACATCGTTGATGAATAAAACTTGAACTTGAAGTTGATCTTTTGACCTGTATAAAAGGTTTGGTTAGGTACAAGCTGTTGTGGTCAGTCGCCTAGCGTACGCCCTCCCAAAGCAATTGACGCGGAAGAGCGAGACGCGCCAAGGAAACATTATCCTGCGAGGAGCGTAGAAAACTGTGCTCGGCCTCCCAGATCACGCGAGCACCGACTGACGCACTAAGATGAGAATACACAATAACTTGGAGGAACAAGAAGCAGCTGCACGAATGGCACAGCCGGAGCGACTCATCACTACGGCGCAGGGCAGGTGCGTCCTGTAACGATGAGACTACCCACTGAATCCCGAGTACTTCAGTGGCGGAACAGGCATACTGAACAAAGCCAACAGAAACAAGATTCACATCACACACATCCCCAAGAACATGCAACGGGAGACTCACGCTGAAAGGAGACGAGCGTGTGTTTGAGCACTCTGGTGGTAATAAGAGAATGATTGCAATAGCTAACAGGCGGACGCGAGTTGCATCCCGGGAAGAAATGACTACACGATTGCAGTTACAACTTATGACCGGCAGCTCCTTGTGACCATAGTCAAGACAAGATCAGTAACCACCCCAGAGACGGTGGCTATTGCAACAACCGTAAACGATGCAGACCGAAAAGAATACCCGCCCGCTCCCGAGCGGCGTGAAGGGCTTATCTCAAGGGGACCTGCCCGCCTGCAGTGGTAACAATCCACAGAAAACCCCTCCGACTGCACCACTGAATCACCTGGTGTCCAGCGCATGAGAGTCTGGAGGGCAACGACGACAGAGTCCGCCTCTCGAGAAGCAGACAGCCGAGGGAAAGATTCTACTTTCTGATCCCCCGCAACCAACCCATCACTGGTCACTCCGCGCTGCGGGGGATCTTTGAGGAGCGGGAAACGAACACTCGCTCCCCTTCCCCCCGCCCTAAACTCGCACGCAGTCATCCCTTACAAAAAATGTTGTTGGAAATCCATTGATTTTCCATCGATATCTTATTGTACCATCAACAGAAAAATTGTGGAAATTCCATTGGCATTTGATGGAGGATTTGTTGAGAGATTATGGAAAAGTGGCCACCGTGAATCCATTGTATTTCCATTGGAGTATTATGGTGGTGTATTTCCATGGGGTCTCCATGGTATTTTTATTGTGTTGTTTTTTCATGGGATCTTCATAGGATTTTCATTGTACTATTTTTCCACTGGGTTGTCATTGTATTGCGTAGCATCTTCATAAAGTTGTCATTGCATTCAGTCCTCAATGCAATGACTTCATGTAAGATAATGCTTACTGAGGCTGAATATGAGGTGCAGCCAGCAGTAACAAATAAGAAGGCATATGAAAAGGCATGGTCTTACTTCATTTTATTTATCACGAAAGAAGCAAGGATAGGCTCTTCTTGATGTACGGAACACTGGCTCCCGGAAACTGAGCAGGTGTATCCTGAAAACATATGAGTAAATGAAACAATGTGCAGCTTTAGCAAATTAAATTAGCAGGCAATAGTGATTATTTAAACCACAAAACTAAGAAATAAATATCTACTAGAAGCTTTCATGTTTAATAAATGTACTACTGATGTTCTGCATAAGGAGCTATAATAACAGTATAAGGAGTCATGGTAAATGTGGCAAGAGCTTTGTACAAGCTGCTAGACAAAAAGTATACAAGTGAGCTTCTATGCAGATTAAACTAGTTTCATGCTCGAATTATCTGCCCAAAAAATCCCGTAATATTTTCGTTTTATCCTTGATTAAGTGTTATTACAAATAGCATTATGCTTTAAATTATCTGATGGTCACTATGGCAATGCAAAGCTTGAACATAGCAAGTGAAAACATTGCATCTGGAATTTACTACTTCCTGTCAGACTTTAATTGATTTAAGAGAAAACATTCATCTTTAAAGTAGGTGCAGCCTGCTGCTTACACATGACAGCAGTGGTGGTCAGACATGCAGCAAATGAACTAAATCAGCTCCATGCTCAACGTGACTGTCACACGAATGTGATGGGGCTCTTCCTCTCTGTGCATTCACTAAGTTCCTGCTAGAGTGAACCTTTCATGCAACATATATATTTGACACTTTATAATAACAATAAGCGCTAAGTTAACCCAAGAAGTCTTGAAAAACAGTGCAGGTTTTTCTTAGTAAAGAAACAAAGCTATAAGATAGCCAGCACATAGCAAATCGCCGAGCATATATTAAAATGTGCCATCAGAAATAGCTGGTGCAGAAGTCGACCTAGGAATACATGTGTGCTATCTGGCCAGCTATGATCTTGAAGCAGCACACTTACATCTGACACGTACACTTAGAAAGGGCATACACAGGCGCCAGACTGCAACTACTGCTTTATTGCTCAAAGACCCATCTTTTATAGTGTCTCTTGTGAAGCGTACATGCCCTGATGGCAGTGAGGTGTGACAAGAGCCAGGATAAAATGCACAAAAAAACACAAATAAAGATGAAATTTTTGGATTTCCACTATGAATAACCAAAGTCCAAGATAGCAGCATGCTTCTTCTGAGAATGATACTGAGGGGCAACTGATACACCTATCTTTCCATTTGTCAATTTCTATTGCTTCAAGAATTTCCCGTTTGCTGTTTGTGTTCTCTGCGCACAACTTCCGTATCTTTCAGTATGGGTTTGCAGCCACAATCCTTGCAATTAAACGCTCAGTGATCTGAATCTTTAGCCATGTAGTGATAATTGTGCTCAGTTAGCCTCGCACTTAAGGACCTGCCAGTCTGCCCAATGTATACCTTGTTACAGGACAGAGGGAGCTTATAAACCACTCTCTCTGAACAATTCACACAGGGCTTTCAGTGGTTGATTGCACAGGCACTGGTTCCTTTTTTCGCGCCATTCCCCTTTTTGCACAGGCTCGACAATCACAGAGGTGCGCAAAACACCACATCAATGCCAGCCCTGTGACCTATCTTTAGCAGATTTGGGAAATTGTGAGTACATAAGGCATGACCAGCTTGTAATGCCCTGTGACTGTACGTGGATCCGCTCGCCTTTTCTGTCTTCTTATGTAAGCATTCTGCAACTGATCAAGAGCTTCGATGAATACCCAGAGCTCCTGAGGCAGGTTACCTGGTTTGTTAAGCTTGTTTCACATTTGTGATGGCATGTTTTTTGCAGTGTGTTAAGAAAGCAAGAGTGGACAGTCACCGTTTTCACAAGCTTTGAATGGGCCAAGTGGTAGGGAAGGACAGCTTTGTTGCTCCTTGGCTCATAAGACCAACAGATTTGATCAGAGGATACATATGCACCAAGCTCTAAAAACCTAATAAAACCGCTGATAGGTAGCTTATGTGTTAGTAACAATGACGTGGGGCATTTATAAAACACTGCATTGGTGTGTATGTTGGTATAAATATTGAATGCCCGCCCATCGAACGTTGTCACAGAATTGGCACCAAACGTGAAGGTAGATCGCGCCCAGTTATATTACGAGTACTAGACTTTCGGAACAAAGTAGAAATAATGAAAATTGTCTCAAAGCTGAAAGGAACAAAATTTTACATAACTGAAGACTACTCGGCTAATGTACGTGCCATCCGCAAAAAGCTGTGGGCAGCAACCTCTTCTTTTCGTGACCATGGCTCTGTGGTGAGGTTGCGTTATGACCATGTCTTTATAAATGGTGTCCGCTACAGGTGGAATGATGCAGCTAATGCCCTAGTTGACGATTCAGGTCTCGCTGTAAACGCCGTAGTGAATAATTCGAGCCTTTCTGACAACAGTCTCCCGGCCACGTCATCTTCACCCTGACAAATTCGCGACTCTTACAAGCTTACTTTCTTGAATTTGAATGCAAGAAGTCTAGTAAATAAGTTCCCGCTGTTTCTTTCCTTGGTAGCCTCCTATTCCCCTCATTTCATTGGTGTCACTGAAACATGGCTTCAAGATCACATATATGACTCTGAAATCACTCCACCCGGCTATGTAGCTGTCCGATCAGACCGCAAAACTGGTAGGGGAGGCGGTGTCGCCATTTTCTTTAAATCGGATTTGAAGTTTTCAGTTATCTGTCCTCCTGCAGATCTTGAGTCTGTTTGGTGTAAATTATACTTAGGCAAAAAAACAATCATAGTCTCTGTTTTCTACCATCCAGCTGCCTCCTCACCTGATAACATTTTTCTTCTCGCTGATTACATCAACACGCACAGTTTTCATACATCTAGCTTAATTCTAATGGGAGACTTTAACACACCAGATATTCACTGGCCCTCACTATCGCATCACAGTTGTTTAGGTAGCGAACTAATTAACTTTTCTTTATCTTTTGGGCTTACACAAGTAGTCAATGGCGCAACAAGACAAAACACACTTCTTGACCTGGTATTTATTAGTTCAGACCTTGTTGATAAGCTGTCTGAGTGTGAAATTACTGATGGCATTTCAGATCACAGGGTAGTGTCCATATCGCTAAACTGCACAGTTTGTAAACCGCGTGCCGAAATTCAAACTTTTTTCGACTTTAATCGCTCTGACGACACGTCTATTCTTGATGTCTTATCAGAACGTTTTGAATCGTTTTGCACACTTAGTAAATACTGTGACGTGAATACATTAGTTCACCAATTTGAAAACATTATAAAGCTGTGTATTCAACGCTTTGTTCCATTAAAAACTAAGAAAAAAAATCGTGCCCTCCCTTGGATGACTAGAGAAATCTTGCAGTTATCACGCCGCGTTAGAAGACTGAGACGCTCAAAACGTAGTAATGACCCTGATGCAATTGCTAGATTCACCTCTGCCAAAGAGGAACTAAATTTGAAAATGAATACGGCCAAAGATTTTTTCTTTCATATCGAGCTGCCAGGTTTACTAAGAAATAATCCTCGGAAGTTCTGGCGTTCTGTCATGCCTACTACTGAATCTTCATCTTCATTCACTATCAATGATGAAACTATAAATGATCCTGCACGCATCTCCAATGCATTCAATGAATATTTCCATTCGGTGTACGCAAACGATTCTCATGTCTGCCCTGCTTTTGATAATGATTCAGATTTTTCTATTTCCGACATTTCCGTTGATGTTAATGGCGTTCTTAATTTGATTCTAAATTTAGACACAAAAAAGTCTAGTGGCTCCGACGGTATTCCGAATTCCTTTTTACTTCGCTATTCACAATGGACATCACGCTATCTTGAAATTATATTCAATAAGTCTCTAGATACAGGAATCGTTCCTTCATCGTGGAAACTTGCAAGAGTAATACCCTTGTATAAAACAGGCAGGAAGACAGACATAACGAATTACAGACCCATTTCTTTAACTTCCCAATCGTGCAAAATGCTGGAACATATTATTTACAAACACATAATAGATTTTCTGGAGTCCAACACCATTCTAACTAATGTTCAGCACGGCTTCAGACGTGGTTTCAGTACTATCACGCAGTTAACCGATTTCACCCATGACATCGCTTATCAGTTGGATCTCGGTAAACAGATTGATGCTATCTTCATTGATTTTTCTAAAGCTTTCGATTCATTACTTCATTCTCACCTCTTGCAAAAATTAAATGCAATACTAAAAAATTCCCACCTGGTCAATTGGATCGCTAGTTTCCTTTCTAACCGGTCCCAATACGTCGACTTTAGTTCTGCAAGGTCATCCATACTTGAAGTAGGCTCCGGGGTTCCTCAAGGATCCGTCCTGGGTCCGTTATTGTTTTTAATTTATGTCAATGACCTCCCAAAACATGTTTCCTCTAATATTCGTCTTTATGCTGACGATTGCGTCTTATACGACGTGATTGATTCCCCGAATAGCTTTCAGCGATTAAACGATTCCTTTATCTCTTTCAGTGCTTGGTGTGAAAAATGGAAAATGAAAATTAATTTAAAAAAAACGGTTGTTTTGTCCTTCACGAAAAGAGCAGCACCTGTAATGGCGACATATTCATTGAATGGGTCTCCTTTAACCAGAGTTCGACAATACAAATACCTTGGCGTAACATTTACTCACAATCTCTCATGGACTACACACATTGACCAAACATGTTCAAAAGCCCTAAAACAGCTTGGATACCTACGTCGCACTATGCAAAAGGCTCCGAAAGCAACAAAACTTCTAATGTATAAAACTCTTGTTCGCCCCATTATCGATTATGCCGCAACAGTCTGGTCACCACATAACCAAAACAACATAATCAAACTAGAAGCAGTTCAGAAAAAAGCCGTCCGTTTCATTTTACATCGGTATGACCGCTATTTTTCACCGTCGTCCGCCCTCCCAACGCTGAATCTAACATTACTTTCAGTACGTCGTGATGTGGAATCATTAAAATTTTTGCACAACATAATTAACAAGTCATACCACACTTCAAGCACAGCTTGCATATATTTCACCAAGACTTCTTGCACGCGTAATTTCCACGAGCTTAATCTTAACCCTCTCTATGCCCGTACAAATACCTTCAAGTACAGCTTCTTTCCCCGCACAATAGAAGTATGGAATTCCTTGCCTGGCTGCGTTCGTTCACTCCCGATAAGCGAATTTGAAATTGCTGTCTATAAAAACCAGTATATGTAACTATTTAAATCAGGTTTAGTTTATACTTTATGTGTGCGTCTTGCTGTGTCGCTGCTTTTTGTGAATCATTGAAAACAATTTGTAAAATTTTGTAAATGATTGTAAAGATGTTGTAAGAGTCAATGTTGATTTCACTTTATTTTTGTTCAACACTGTTTTTGCCCACTCCTGCAATAGCCCTCCTATGGGGCTGCAGTATGTACAAATAAACAAATAAATAAATAAATTATGAACCAAGGGGCAACAAATCTGTCCTTCCCTACCAATCGGCACATTCAAAGCTTGTGAAGAGGGCGATTGTCCGCTCTTGCTTTCTTAATGCACTGCAAAAATCATGCCATCACAAATGTGAAACCAGCTTCACAAACAAGGTAACCCGCCTCAGGAGCCCTAGGTATCCATCGAAGCTCTTGATACGTTTCAGGTTACTAAACACAAAAAAGTGAGCGGATCCACTGCAGTCACAAGGACTGTCAAGACAACGCAGTCATACCTTATGTACACACAATTTCCCACAATCTGCAAAAGATAGGTCAAAGGGCAGGCGTTGATGTAGTGTTTACCACACCTCTGCAGTTGTCGATCCTGTGCAAAAAGGTGAATGGCACAAAAAAAAGAACAAGTCCCTGTGCAATCAACCATCGAAAGCCCTATGTCACTTGTGCAGACGGAGTGGTTTATAGGATCCTTCTGTCCTGTAACAAGGCATACACTGGGCAGACATGCAAGTGCTTGAATATACAAGGCTAAATGAGCACATTTATCCCTGCACGGCTAAAGATACAAGTCATTTAGCCTATCATTGCAAGGATTGGGGCTGCAAACCTGTCCTGAAAGATACGGAAGTTTTGCGCAGGGAACATAACAAACAAAGCAACAGAAACTGGCAAATGGAAAGATAGGTCTATCGGTTGCACCTTGGTATCATTCTCTGAAAAAGCGTGCCGCTATTTAGACTTTGATTATTCACGGTGGGAATCCAAAAATGTCACCTCTATTTGTGTTTTTTTTTGTGTTTTACTCTCGCTCTTGTCGCACCTCACTGCCATCAGAGCACGTGTGCTTCTCAAGTGGCACTACAAAAGACAGGTCGTCTTTAAGCAATATTGTAAAATGTGCAGTCCAGCGCCTGTGTATGTCCTTTCTATGTGTACGCGTATGTGTCAGATGTAAGTGTGCTGCTTCAATATCATGGCTCACCAACTAGCCCATCAGTATCTTTTAAGCAGCTGTGATCAATCTATAGCTCAACCAATCATTTCTTTTATCAGGCCTCTAAAATTTGTGCATAACTTTGTGGCCATAATGTAAATAATGAAAGAAGGGAACTATTTGTTTTTCTACACCAAATATTAGGAACACTTACTATACTTTATCCAGTTGCTAACAGTACAGTTTGTACAAATAGCCTTTCTTCAACTTATATGCATGTTCTGATTTCATTATTTAAGGCTACATGACTATTAAAATAGCGTACACACCTATCGGTCTCCACGCATACAGTGTTGAGGGCCTCCTCTTGAACCGTCTCGCCACGTAGGCAGCTCTTCCCCCAAGCAGCGGCTTGCTGTGGAGCCCACCATCAGTAAAGACGTGGTGCAAATGTGCCCTGACGAATTTTCCACGGCCACTGGTACAGTCACAAGCCTGGCTCAGCTGATCGAGGATGTTCTTATCAATCAGCGTCCGGCCACCAATGTCAACCTGTACACAGAAAATTAAGCGACACTTTAAAAGCTCACTTTTGATCACACAGAGCATAAACGTGAACAATTTATCATCAAAAGGACAAGCCATAAATGACAGCAGAAGAAAAACAAATGTCTTGCAGCACCGTTGCATGGTTTGCATTGCAGAGGCATTTCTTTGACAGTTGCTTGCAGTTACTGACACTGCAGCACATGTGCACGTGTGCGAACAAATATAAGTTGTTCAGAGGTGGACTTAGTAGTTGCCGGCTGGTTGCCCACAGATACACAAGCTGTCGTCAGTGAGCGTGATCTCGTACACGATCATTGTTAATTATTGCTAAATAGCATACAGCACCAGCAACTTTCCTGCAACGGCTTGCTACCTGCCACCATGCTGCCCAGATATCAATTTTAGTCATAGTCACACATCGCAAGATCAACTGCAAATCTTTAAGTGATCCATACAGATCCCTTTCGCTATGTCAAGTGATTCCAGGGGCCAGAAGTTGGGAAACACTGATTTAATCTTGCTTTGTTCACGGAATCATTTCAAATGCACTATATTGCCAAAAAAGAAAGCGAAAGAAAGAAGGGAGAACAACTGGCAGCACACAATAAGCGTACCTGTGTGCAAGCAATTACTGGTTCTTCTGGCTTGCTCTCGATGATGAGGATTTTTCGTAGCCTCTTCACTCTCTTGCCAGCTTCTGCATAATGAGAAAGCAATACAACCGCTGAATAAAAGTAATATGTACTTCAACCATTTCAGCGATAAAGCACCAAATGCTACTTCCTTATGCAGCAAAATATCTCGCACTTAATAATGAATTTTGCGACCCTTCGGTTTTTGTGCATCAGTCACTGAAGCGTGATTTGGCGAGCCTGGCATTTAACATGAGTCGGATGCATGACACTTCGTGATAGTCGAGTGAAGCCGAGAAGCCTTCCATTAAAGTGTTGCAGGTCTTCACACATGCTGCACAGATAGTTTTGAATTCAAGAATAGGCATGTTTATCCACAAAATTATTAAAAAAATTAATGGGTATTTCTTTCAAGCAGCAAAAGGGAACAAATCAGTATGATCAATACATCTAAGCTTTTTTAAATATGCTTCAGTATTCAATATTCCTCATAAATTCTAGTACGGACTGAATACTACCAGACCCATACACTGCTGCAGTGTGCTTTTTTGTCCCGAGTCATGGAGTTCCATACATAAACTGGCTAGAGGGCCTCGACACCTATACTTCCATAAATATTACAGGGCGTGTACACAGGAACGTTTGATGTGGAAGGGCATGTTCAACTGGTTCTTGTTATGTTAGCACTGTTTATTCGGTGTGGCAAAGTACATTCGCACATGCAGGGAAGGGCCTTAAAGAGCCTTTTTTATATTCACAGAAACCAATACACAGATGGTGTAAGATTGTTGCCTGCTGTTGATGTGTCACGCAAGTTTGCACTAGTATCAGACACAATGTGCCCTGCACTCTTCTCCAGATGCTGTGGATGCCACTATTTAAAGTATTTTATAAATGCAGTATTACATATCAGCTACACAGTGAAATGCCATCAATAACAAAAAATGTATATAAGTGCTTGATGCTTATGTAACCAAGTGTTTCTTGCTACCAGCTACTGTGTTAGCAATGTATTTTATTTATGTGACTGAATGAATTAGTTGAATATTTTTATTGTTCACTGCATATGTTTTAGGTATACTGAAATAGCAAGAACCGAATTCTTTTACCAACAGTTTTTCACAGGGCGGTTAAGAGAAAAACATTTCAAAAGAAAGTGTCTGATATTACATCTTTATGACAAGGCACTTTTCTGTGCGAACATAAAAGTAGGAATTTGGGTCAGTCCTCTGAAGGGAAAAATAACCCAGATTTGGTCTAAAGGTTGCATCTTTTCTCTCGTATTCAGAGGCTTGCATGCTTTCATAACCTTTTTTCTTTCTTTTTTGCAAGAAGGCATATATTTATAGTAACGCCGGATTAACAAGTCTTAATACTCTACAGGTTTGAGTAAAATCTTGTTCTTTAAGATATCCAGAGCACACAAATAATTTCACAGAAATAATTTTGCAACATGAAAAAGATACCCAGGGCTGAGAGAGAAACTGGTGGCGTCAATCACATGCGCTTTAGGCATTTTTTTTTACTTTTTTACAACACGGTAGCATTCGATTCGCGAACGATCAACCAGCCTGTTTTATAGGACGATCCGCGTTTATTAGACATGACACGATATCGGCCACGACATTTCTGCATGATTATTTGATGACAATACAAGGAAAAGACGGTCCGCCAATTCGATTTTCATATAAACGGCTGTGCATGGGTCCTGCTGCAACGGTAATACTTAAAACAGGGTCAAGCAAGTTAAACATTCAAATTCTGTGATTTTACTATCCAAAGCCATGATCTCACTACAAGGTACGCCGCAGTGTATACCTGAATTAAATTTGACCACGACCCCGATCTTTAACAAGCACCCATATCCAAGCACGAGCGTTTTTTGCATTTCGCCCCATCGAAATCCGGCTGCCGCAGCCGGAGTTGCACCTGCGGCCTCAAGGCCAGTGGTGCAACACTAAGCTACCGCAAAGGGTGGGGACGAGCATGACAACACAGGAACAGGCGCCCTTGTTTTAAGTGGTTTCGTGCATTTCAGTTCGCGATAAACTTGGCTACCGTGTAGTACAGACGAATAGGCCAGGCTGCTAAACACACAGCTTAAACAGACATGACCCCACCTTAGCGCTTGATGGACCGAATGAGCATGCAACACGCTACACATGCACCCGGGACCGGCCCGGCACGAAATGTTTTGAAACACCGACGCCGTGCACCACGCGTGAATCAGACATACAGCTCGGAGTGGTTGACTCACGCAGCACGAGCGCCACAGGCGCAAGTCTGCCCGACGTACACCCAGAGACAAAAAAAGCGCCCCGCGACTTCTACGACACCAGTCAGAACGTTGCCGATCAGTTATACAGACAAGAAACGTGCTTACCGTCGGGTCAGCCGGCGCTCCATTCTTCATGCACGCTTCCACGCAGGCCAGTCGGTGGCATACCTCCGCGTCAGCCAGTGGACGGACGGGCACATTCAGCTTTTCGTCTCCCAACGCTCTTGGCAAAAATGTCTCTTGTCGCGCAACAGCAGATCACAACGCACACGCATGCTTACAGCTCACGACGCACACAACGCGCACACGGTGACCACGCAAAAAAGCAAAATGGCGACGAAAACAAATGCCAAACAACCAAACACGCAAAAAAAGAAACAAATTTCAATGTTGCTTGTTAACTTTTGTACATTTCGCTAAGTTTGGTAAAAAACTTTCAAAAATATTTTGTTCGGGAAGAACTCCTATAATTTTTTTTGCAAAGCTGTCAGTTATACACAAAGTGTAATAAAATAAATTATGTTGCTGCGCAAATCGCAATTATCTGCGTTGAAACAATGATTCAGTATCGATGGCAATGTTGAAGCATAGCCTCCGAGATTTCCTCCGTGACGACACATCGTCTCGATCTCGAAGGCAACAAATCCATCAAGCTGTCACGAAGCGAGTAGTCGCAAATGGTGGCGATTCACCACTGGTTTGGCTCATTCCCTAAGTGCTCGTTGTTGCAGCCGCGCGAATGCAGTGGCAAAGCTGTGCTGCTTAACCAATGCGCTGAAGGTTACCTTACGCGGCAAGGATGGCGCGAGAAGAAGTGAACGGCATCAATCGACAAATGTTTTCTTCTGACGACGGGCAGGTCGCGCTTGCTGATGCGAACATGAGTCTGTATGAGTCGCGTCTCGGTCGCTATATATAGATGTGAAACCTGAATAAATCAAGCAGACTAAGAGACTATTTGTCTCCGCCCTGTTTCAAAGGTTTTTGGTGCCGATCATCATCATCATCATCATCAATGTAGTTGGTCGCGTGACCTCTGCCAATCGGCGTGTGGGCGCGCTTACACTGAATTTTGTTGCATATTTTGCCGTAATGTAATAGTGTAAATTTACGCGAGGTCGCCTTTCCGCAGGCTCTGTATTGTTGTGGTAGCTTGTGTTGCCACGTATAAGGTCCAGTAGGATCCGTACATCGACGTACCGATAGGCTCGAAACAAAAGTTCAAGAACCGGTTACCTCTCAGTATTCTGGATGCTTCTGCATGCATTGAGGAAGACATGAAGCTACGCCGACGACAAAGGCGCTCTTTGTCCAGCCAGTTTCGATTTCAAGGAGCCTGCCAAGGGGAACTAATTGTTCGCGAAGCTCCCACATGAAATCCACTATTCAAAATTTGATCATTGGGATAGGTAGTGTCGAGCACGGGCACCAAAGTACTCATTTGCTGTAGCCACCTATTGCTGATAATTAGAAAGTTAATTAGCGTAACTTTGCTAATTACGTACGTAAGTGCGGCAATTGCTCTATATCTAGAGGCCGCCAATCTGTGCAGTCGTATGGTAAACATAACATTACCGTGATTTATATTTTGCAAGTTTAAAAATTTGGTGCAGCGAAAAAGAAAAAGTACCCTGTAAATTGCCCAGTGGGATGAACCTCTTCTTTCCTTGGTAGTACAATGTTCAAGCTTTACACTGAATCACCTACACTCAATCTTTTTCAAGTCTTCCATTGCAGTTATAGCGCACATTGCAATATCCACAATGATTAAAATAAGTTGAACCTATCCGGAGATTGTGCATTTGGCGCTGCAGCGGCTCAATACAGCATTATTTTGCATTAATAACGCATTAGTGCATTATTTTGCAGTGGCCTTTATTCTGCACTTGAACGTACAACTGCCTGTGCAACAAATTTTTTAATAATGATTGGTTGAAGCTCTGGCCAGCTTAATAACGCCATTTCATGTTGTAGCCTAAACTAAGGGACCTAAACTTTTGTTTATTGTTTCGTGTAAATTGTATGTCGCCTGTTTAACTCGGTCCAGTTGTTGGCATTACACAATAGAAATTGAACAATATTTCATCAATAAAAAAATTATTGTGTAGTTGTCAATAAAAATTTTCTTGAACTATCATGGTGCTGGCTCAATGAATGTTGTAATTTTGTGGAGTTTCTATGGAATCAATGATAGTACAACAGATCAACAATGGAAATTCAACAACCATTTTTGTAAGGGATGGCACGGGCGGGCGAATTCAGGCTAACACTTCTCCAAATCTTCTCCGACAGAGTGAAATCACACAGGCGGGTTCTGCAGTGCAGAGTTCGACCGACACTGTCACATATCACGTAGGACTGTGGGAGGCACCCTCACACAGTGAACTCACCATTCACACTAACCTCAACCTTCTTGCTGCCAAGGGAGACGCGTCTCGTACACTGCAGTCTGGAGGGGCAAACGGCTCTTCTTGATCAAGCCCGCGAGCAGCACGCGCAAGTAGAGCTCTAGACCATGGGCGCCATCCTTAGGCAACCTTTTCCTTTCTGTTATTTTCTCTCTGCTTCTATAAAGTTTTCCATGTACCATACCCCTTTAGTTGACAAATGAACACTGAACTTGATGATGTGTGGTGTTTAGGGCAGAACGGGCCAGATATCTCCAAATAGTGCCATGCAAGTGGTGTCAGTGAATTCTGAATGAGATAGAAAGAAGAATTGCGTTAGGGTGATGCAACATGGTTGTAGAAGGGCCTAAAATTGGTCGCGGGAAAGTGCTTGAAATAAATCGGCACTAAAATAAAGACCGTGTAATGAGCTGTGCTATGACTACAAAATATATCTTTAGAGACACCTCATATACTATGAGTTAGCGTGAGGGCGCTGAAACGCAAGGGCCAAGAGACCATGTACTCTACAAAACTACTATCGCTACTACTACTACTACCCTTTGGTTAGAAGATGAGCTATAATACTCTTGTGCTGATAACATCTAGCACAATGCCATTTGGACAATTTGAAACCGTCTTCATGTGAAAAAAAAAACGGCTCTGGGCCTACAAAAATGCCTGATATAGAGGGATAGCATGTCGAAAGGCTTGCGGGAAGTGCTTGTAACGTTCGGCTTCTGCTTTCTTAAACTGCACAAGGACGTCGAGAACGGTCAGCCTTTCACAACATCTACCACTGGGTGGAAGTTCCCAAACACTGAGTAAGTAATCGGCTGTGCACTATGTGTGTCCTATACGAATTCGACAGAGCGAGACATCGGTTTGTCGTGATTTTATTATCAGTGGTGAAATGCCTGCCTGTGGCTTGATGAGATGGAATTTATTAGAGGTATCGGCAGCCTCTATAATAGCCTCCTAGCTTTTTTTTACGAAGGAAGTGCTTCCAATCTATGCCGATGACTGCTATGAAAGAATCTAAAACTATTGTTGTGCAGGCGGCTGTTTCGTCTGCTAGCATACTGCCCTCAATGGATGTGCGCCATGACACCAAGAATATTATTACATAACGGTCAGGCATGTAAGCGGTCCACAGCAGTGCATAAAGATGATTTAGTACGGGATTTTTACGTTTACGGAGGGGCATTAGAGATCTAACCGCACTTGGAGGACCATAAAATATTGTGGTTTTTTGTAACCTTTTTTACTCTGAAATGTCAGCAACAAAAAAGATGCACCTATTACAGCTCACTGTCTTTGCACATCGACGTGTTCCTCTGCCTTGTGGCACAAATAGTGTGTAATTTAACAATGTTTTTGGTGGATGAAGAATCTCAAACAATCCTTTAGCGTTTATTTGATTTTTGCATGCTTTCTGACGTTCTGCATTTCACCATGGTATGCGATGTTTCTTAGGCAGTCAGTTAGTTTGTTTGATACATTTTGTAGTAGAATAAATATTCGAGTCTTTAAATATGCCCCAGCGTCGTTTATATTCAAAGCAGCAGTGTCCTCTCGGCCCAAATATGTGAGCTCTCAGAACTGTTTATAGTTGGCTAAATCGACTTCTCATAGCAGAAAACGTTGCAGGAATCTGTCTTATTTTGCTACGTTTAACATAATTTGGGAACAGTTGCTTGCAATGGCGCTTCTTAAGAACCTACCACTTCAGGTAGGTCATGAGTGTACTCGACACTATGCTTGTCTATGGAAGAGTAGGTGTTACGTGCTACGCTGTAGTACGTTGGCCCTTACTAAGCACACATGCACCTCAGGAAAGGGGGAAGTTTTCAGTTGTGCGCCCTCTCCCATCGTAACGAGTCTCCGCATAGTGTGCTATGTGCTTTAAATCACCAACAATTATGTATGACTGAGGAAGTTCATCGACGAAGCTCTTAAATTATCTTCTGGAGAGAGAGAAAGATAGCAAAGAGAGGGAAGGCAGGGAGGTCAACCAGATAAGTGTCCGGTTTGCTACCCTACACTGGGTGTAGGGTAAAGGGGGTAGAAAAAGGAAAAGAGGTAGCAAGTGATCACTTTGTGCGCAGCGAAGCGCCATGACGTGAAAGTCCCATAGCTGGTGATGTGCGTTGAACACATGTGGGATGTACCAAAGGCCAGGAGTCGTTACGAGAATAGCATGCTGCGGGTGAGCCATCGGGCTGACTCGAGACATGTAAGCACTGGATTAACTGTATCCAAAACTTGCACTCTATTTCGCGCTGACGGAGTATGCGATTTGCCTAAGAGTACGAGAACGGTATTTATGAGGTTCCGAAGCATCGCAACCGCTTGCCGTTCTTTTTCGGGCAATTTATCGGAGTCGGTGCTGTGGACTCTACCGCGGTACGCTGTATCTTTTGACATGAATAGGGTGCCGGCTGTGCCTTCTTCTGTGTCTTCAGCTATGGCTTGAGCTATGGCATCGGCTGTGGCTTCAGCTGTGGTGGCGGCTGTAGCTTTCGTAGCGCGCGACAAGCTTTAGTATTGGTTTGCTCCGGCACGACCTTGTTGTCAAAGTTGGGCGCGACTCTGCCTGGCCTAAGGGGCAGAGGAGGAAGAGTTGTCAGATGTCGCGCGCTTTTCACAGAGGCATCTGCGTTCTTTCAAGTCCAACAACGTCGGACCGTCGCTTTCTCACGGCTGCAACAGCCTACAGACGAGACGAACGCTCTCTCACCATCTGCTTCAAAACTGCTCTTTCCTTGTTAATTTTGGGGCAGTCCTTTAAGGTGGCATCATGGGACCCACTGCAGTTGTGGCATTTGAGAACCCTAGCTGACTACGCAGGAGTGTACAGCTTGGGGCTCCGCGTAACGCAAGCAAACTGTCGTGTTCACACACACAGTGCTCACGTGTCGCAGCCTCATGCAATTGCGACATTGGAGTGGCCTTTAGATAAATTGTCGTTCGGGGTGCCTAATGTAAACCACCTTGACATGTGAGTGAAGAGATTTGCGCTTGAAAATTACCTTCGCACAGTGGGATGTGCCAAACCGCGACACATGAGTTATGGCGAAGCCATCAATCGCTGGCTTCACTAGAATCGGCTAGATAGCGCTGGAGATGGAGACGTCCATGATGTAATAACAGCAGTAGTGGTCTCGCTGTCCAGAGGAATGTACGAGCGGACCGCTCGTACATTCATGCCGTACATTCTCGTACATTGCTCGTACATTCGTTCATGCCGCTAAGTTCCGTAAGTTTGCTCAAAGTGCTCAGCGAGTCTCATGCACAACGTCAATTGCCAAGACATTTTCCTGTGTGTTGAGTCTGACGTCTGCGACTTCATTTACTGACACTAGTTCAAGGAGCACTGAGACAGACTGTGTTCTGATCAGCTCGGGTTGTGGGTAGCAAATTCTGGTACACATAGAATCACACTGAGTGCAGAATTCCGAGTTGGGGCTGCAGTCGTCGTGCTTGAAGACAGGTAGCTCCTAGTGTTTATTCGTTTCGCCTTGCGGCTCCTCACAAGCTGGAAGTCATCATCGGAGAATATGTTGAAGTGGCAGCGCAAAACAACAAAGACAAAAAGGCAGGAAACACAGAGAACAGCGCTGATTTTGCTCGAAATGCAATGTCAAGGTTGTGGGCCTTTGCAGAGAAGAAAATATTCATATTATGCAGTTTACCTTTCTTACTGATGAAGATCGCTGCTCAAGGTTGTGGCTGTTGAGGAGAGACAGTGCGCGCTCCTTAACTTTAGCGGACTTCAGAGTTACCGGTCTGAAATTCTGTCCTATTGCATCTAACGTCTTTTTGCACAAGATACTCTCTGGCACCACAACAAAGAAACATTCCTTATCAGAGGTCAAAATGGGAAGGCTTTTACTCATAGCATACTCTACACATTCGTTTACAGTCTTACTCCTCGAGCGTTCTCTTCCAATTGTCCCACCACATCCATACACTCAGAATGGCCAGTAGCACCGCCGTCTCAATAGCGCTCTCAAGTATACCGTGTACCTAGACTCGTTCAAGCCCGCGTGGGTGCATGAGATTCAGGAAATAAGATGTTAGGACCACGAAGAATTGATACTATATAGTGCAACTTACGGCGATCAGCAAAACCCGCAAAATGCGGACAAATCAGCGGATCTCTTAGGTGCGTAGGACCCTCTGGGCCGCACTTCTAGGCGACAAGGTAGCCTAGCCGCCTGTGGGATTATCGTACTAAGCTATGTCTTACGCTCGGTTGCGGAAGTCGGAAGTTCAAATCCCTCCCCCCCCCTCTTTTTTACGACGGTTTATGTACCTGCGAATGACATCCTCCAGTGCACTATATCTGGAAGCTTGGAGTGGTCCCTGGCACCGGCGACAGATGCCGAGAGCGAGTGGGGCTATACTAATCCAGGTACAACCAAATTAGGAAGGCCCACTAAGCTTGAACAAACACACTCCCTCCCCAATACAGGAACTGGCCTCCTCGGTGCAGTATTCGGCCACAACTGCCCCAATGATGTCTACAATTAACACACGGCCCTCAGTCCCCAGCAGCTGCGGAGCACCTGTCCAAGGCGGCGGTCAGACCTGTAACGCAGCAGAGGGTGCTAAGAATCTCTGAGTCCGGACACGCCGCCAATGCAAACTGACCCTGTCAACCTTTAATTGCCGAGCTCGGTCGAGTGAGGCTAGCTTAGCAGTAATGTTCAAGGAACTAGCAGACATTGTTTGGGATATCATCGGCCTTATTGGGGTTAGAACTGGTCAGGCTTATACGTTGCTGAATAACATCCATGTCCTCTGCTATAGGGGTCTGCCAGATAAGAAGCAATACGGAGTAGGATTCTTAATCGATAAGAACATAGCGGGCAACATTGATGAATTCAACAGCATTAATAAGCGGGTAGCCATAGTCGCTATCAAACTTAATAAGTAAAAATTAAAAGAAGTACAAGCTTACGCCCCAACATCCAGCTACGACGATGAGGAAGTAGATCAGTTTTATGAAGATGTTGAATTAGCATAAGAACTATGCAAGCTCGATATACAGTAGTAATGGGTGACCTCAATGCAAAAGTGAGGAAAAAGCAGGCGGGTGAACAGGCAATTGGCAACTACGGCCTCGATTCTAGAAACGCTAGAGGAGAGGTGCTGGTAAAATTCGCAGAAAGGAATAAGCTGAGAATAATGAACACCATTTTCAGGAAGTGTAGCAACAGAAAGTGGACCTGGAAAAGCCCTAATAGTGAAACAAGGAATGAATTTGATTTCATACTTGCGCCGATCCCAGCATAGTACAGGATGTAGAAGAGATAGGTAGGGTAAAGAGCAGAGATCATAGTTTAGTGAGGGCTGGTCAAGAATTGGTCAAGAAGAAACAGGCCAACTTAGAGGCAGTAAGGGTCACAGCAGACAAATTTAGGCCGGTACTTGCAAACCAATTTGCAGCCTTAGAACAGAGAGATGACGATGATGACATAGAGGTAATGAATGAAGCCTTAACGAGGATGCCTTCAGAGGCAGCAAATAAAGTGGGAGGCAAGGCACCAAAGCAACCAGTAGGCAAGCTCTTCCAAATACCAATGGACCTATTGAAAAAAAACGAAAAAGAATCTAAGTATGAAATTCAAGAAATAAGATAGAATTCGCGGAACTGTCAAAACTGATCAACAAGGCTCAACAAATTGTAACGTGAGAAAGACCTAGGAAGCCCCAAAAAGTGGTCGCAGCCAGAAATCAGTGAGAAGAAAACTTGGCAGAGGACTAACCAAGATGTATGCACTGAAAGATAAACAGGATAATATCATCAGCAATCTCGAAGGTATAATAAATGAAGCAGAATAATTCTGTACTGACCTGTACAGTACCCAGAGAACTAAGGAGAACTCCATTCGGAACGATAATGAACAGGATACAGAAACTCCTCCTATAGCTAGAGTTGAGGTCACAAGGGCCTTGCAATACATGAAATGGGGAAAAGAAGCAGAAGATGGAATAGCAGTCGATTTAATCAAAGATGGAGGAGACATAATTCTTTCAAAACTGGCGGCTCTCTATACGAAATGTCTATCAGCTACAAGGTACCCAGAAAACGGGAATAATGCAAACATTACACTAATCCCCAAAAAGGAAGACATTAAACAACTGAAAAATTTTATAGGCCTATTAGGTTACTCCGAGTATTATATAAAATATTTACCAAGATAATCACCAATTGGATACGGGGAACACTGGACTTTAATAAACCACGCGAACAGGCGGGCTTCAGGAAAAGATTATCTGCAATGGATCACATCCATGTCATTGATCAGGTTATCGTGAAATCCGCAGAGTACAATAGGCCTCTTTATATGGCTTTCCCAGATTACGAAAAAGCATTTCATTCACAAGAGATACCAGCAGTCATAGAGGCATTGCGTAATCAAGGAGTACAGACCCCTTACGTAAATATCTTATATACATGTAATAGGAGATACCTATAAAGAAAGGAGTCAGACAAGGAGACACCAGCTATTCAATGCTATTCACTGCGTGCTTGGAAGAAATAATCAATCTATTAAACTGGGAAGGTTTGGGAGTAAGGATCGACGGCGAATACCGCAGCAACCTTCAGTTTTACGATGACATTGTTCTGTTTAACAACACTGCAGACGAGTTAAAACAAATGATTGAGGACCTTAACAGGGAGAGTGTAAGAGAGGGGCTGAAGATTAATATGCAGAAGTCAAAGATAATGGCAAACAACCGGGCTAGGGAACAAGAAGTCAGCATCGCCAGTCAGCCCCTAGAGTCTGTGAAGGCATACGTTTACCTAGGTCGACTAATCACAGGGAACCCTGACCCTGAGAAGGAAATTTACCGAAGTTAAAAATGGGTTGGATCGCATACGACAGACATTGTGAGCTCCTGACTGGAAGCTTACCGTTATCATTGAAAAGGAAGGTATAAAATATGCATTTTACCGGTGCTGACATATGGGGCAGAGACTTGGAGACTAAAAAAGAAACTTGAGAACAAATTGAGGACTGCGCAAAGAGCGATGGAACGAAGAATGCTAGGCATAACTTTAAGAGGCAGTAAGAGAGCGGTTTGGATCAGAGAGCAAACAGATATAGACGATATTCTAATAGACATTAGGAGGAAAAAAAATTCGAGGACGCTTAAGCTTCGCCTTCTAGAGTGGAACGTGACAGCGTTCCCATCGACCCGCCAAGGGGTGTAAGACAATGCGGTACGGCGCAGGGATCACTTACGAGGCGCCCCGCATCGGACTTTGCGGCCACCTATCACACGGAGAGCGTCGAGGAACGCACCGTTCGGCGCGGCAACGAAACGTGCGCCTGAGCGAACGGAACGAACCAAAGAACTCGGTGTTTCGGAGGGGGAAACGATCTACGCCTGCCAAACGTCGTGATCGGCACGGGCAGAGAGATAGATAGAGAGTAATCTAAAGAAGGGAACGGCGCTTGATTCTGCAACCCGCGTGGGAGCACGGCGAAGCGTCGTCAGGGGAGAGGGAGTCGGGACCGGTCCGCGCACAGCCCCAATGCGCGCATAGTGCGCCACCTGTCGGGGCAGCGCCGTACATTGAGAGGAGGGGGTCTTCTGTGTTTGCCGCAAGATGGCTCTGCGTGTGCGGTAAGCGCAGAAGAAATTTAGCGGAGACGTACTTCGCTACTCGTGTAAATGCGACTTGTGTAAGTTACATGCTCATAATTACCGATATACACCGCAGTATAACTTTCTACGGCACGTTTTTAAGGCAACACCGTGTTCACTAGAAGCGCGTTTGTACCGCTTTCAAGCATCGAACTCGTGGCTGAGTGGTAGCGTCTCCGTCTTAGACTCTGCAGACCCTGGTTCGATTCCCACCCAGCCCATCTTGGAAGTTGCTTTTTATTTATGAAGTGCCTGCCGTGATTTATCGCTCACGGTCAACGCCGCCGACACCGACACCGACGCCGACGACACCGGCTTTTCTGCGACACGAGCTCCTTAACGCTCTCGCGTTAAAATGGGGCTGCGCAGGTCATGGAATGCGCTGATTATATAACCATTGGACCATTAGGGTGACAGAATGCGTACCAAGGGAAGGGAAGCGCAGTAGAGGACGACAGAAGACTAGGTGGTGCGACGAAATCAGGTAATTTGCGGCTGCTAGTTGGAATCGTCTGGCGCAGGACAGGGGTAATTGAAGATCGCGGGGAGAGGCCTTCGTCCTGCAGTGGACATAAAATGGCTGATGATGATGATTCATACACTCAGCTATGAAGCGTGGTCTTTCTTCTTCAGTCCCCCGGTTTCCTACCTTCTTGTTTTTGTTGTCTTACACTGCCCTTCAAGATGTTCAACTGGTACCAACTTGCCCAAATTTCGATTCATCATCGCAGAAGTCTTCAGTGCTCAGCGAGTAGACACTAGTATCATCGTGGTCGGTGTTGTTCTGGAGGACGGTACGCTACCTATATGCAGCCACCACTGAAATCGCCATTCTTAGCAGTGGCGTAGAAAGGCAAATTGTATTCCTGCCACTCGGCAGCAGGATTGCGGCAGTGTTCCGGCAGCTCATCGTCTTCTTGTTTGTACGCAGTTCGCAGCGGTGATCTACGTGCGGCGGCCCAGCCTGATGGAGCGCGAAATTCAAAGCATCGGAGCAATGAATCTGCGCAGTCACCCCAGCGCCACCAGCCTCCGTCCCGCTCGTCGGCTATAAAGATAGGCACTTCTTGGCATCCAGCACTCGGCAGTAGGGTTGCGGCACTGTTGCGGCAGCTTATCGTCTTCGTGTTTGTACGAACGTTGGTTGTGGCTCACTGAAGCCTTTCCTATACGCGTATTTCCCTGCCGCGCTTGTGCTGCCATTTGGTATTAATTGTGAAGTACTAGTTCATGATGCCAACGAACGCAGAACTTTCGAAATCTGTTGAAACATTGATTAATGGGGTTGAGGAAATGAGGAAAAGCCTAACCATGTTCGATGAGCTTCACGAGGAAATGAAAAATCAGCATGCCACCCTTGCAAAATATAACAATACGTTGACCCGGGCGAATTAGCAGCTAACACTGCGCGTGGCTGAACTCGAGCAGTACTTCCGCAAGAACATAGAAATAAAAGGAGTTTCTTCGACACAGGGCGGATACTTCACCGCAATCCTTAAGCAGATCGGCGTAAACGTTGGCTGTCCAGTCAATGATTCCGACATTGACATCATACACGGTGTTCCGGCGAAGGAAGGACCGAACATTATTGCCCGATTCTGTTCGCCTGCCAAGAAAACCGAGTTTGCTGCAGCGGCAAGAAAGGCGCAATTGACGGCTGGCGCTATCGGTTTCAGAACACAATATGACAATCTAAAGCCCGTCTGCAATAATGAACACTTCACCCCCGAAAACAAGAGACGCTTTGCCCCAGCACTTGAGCTAAAATGAGAGAAACATTGGGCATTTCTCTGGACTGCTAACAGCAGAATTCAAGTTCGCAAGTGCAAAGATAGTCGCGTGCCCCGCATCTCGGGTGTCAATGATCTTTCCATCTTAACATGAACAATCATGCTTCAGATAGCCAACCTTACACTTATTACAGTGTAGATCAACTAAAACAATTACTCAGTAAGTCGTCCGCATCACACAGGTATGTCATCCATCTTAAAACGCGGAGCTTACCTAAACATAAGGATGACGTAATAAATTTTTTAACTCTTTCCGCTCATAATTTTTCGGTTATCTGTCTCTCGGAGACATGGCTATCACGTCACGATATTACCCTATTCAAAATACAGGGTTATGATGCTGAATACAACCACCGAAATAGTGACCGCCATGGTTGTTCTGCCATTTACATCTCTAAACAGCTTTCCTACAAACACCACTCCGATATTACATTTAAACTTGATAAAGTCGAATTTGTGTGGGTTGAGTTTGACCGCACATTTTCTCCGTCTAACAACTATCATTGCATCCATTTATCGTTCCCCGTCGTCATCATACATGACTTTCTGCGCAGAACTCGATAGCATTTTAACCCGCCTGAATCGTGAAAACAAAAATTTAATTATCTTTCGTGACATAAACATGGACATTACTGATATCATGAACAGTTGTTGCGCAGAATACGCAAACTGCTTTGTCGGCCATGGAATAGAATCACTGTTACAATCGCCTACACGCTGCATGTCACACAGCCCTGGTACTCTCATTGATCATGTTCTAACAAACGTCATTCCGCCTCAGATTTCTGGCGTCCTTAGCTTTGATATCAAGGACCATTACCCTATTTTCTTGTTGGTCCAATCGCACAATCAATGCAAAATAAAAACTTCAAAAAGGAATTTGTTGGACGCCAAGTTGTTTCAACAGAGGATTTCACACATTGACTGGAACGTTTTTCTTCATGAACCGAATGTCGAGGCAGCTTTTAACATTTTTTGTGCTAAAATAACGGACACAATTAGCTCATGCTCGTCATTTTCTCTTACTTACAAACTGTACTCGGCCCCGAGAAAACCATGGATTACGAATAATTTACTGCGCTGCATTCGTAAAAAGGATAACGTATATAATAAAGTTAAATTGCGACCATTTCATCTGGCTTTGAAAAATCGCTTCAAGAAATACTCTCAAACATTATGTAGAATTCTGAAAACCGCTAAGCGAGATTAGTGCCAAAATCAGATCATTAAAAATGGGAACAATAATCGAAAAAATTGCGAACTAATCAAATAATTTTTGAACATGCCTAAACAACGACCTGTAGCAAATGATGCAGACCGGCGTCTCGCTAACCCTCCTGGTAGAGCTAACGCATTCAACAAGTTTTTTTCAATGGTGAACTCAAATAAATCTGCTCATATTTCGCACTATGCTCGCTGCTCCCAATTATATTATTTACGACCTATGCCACCAGAGGAGGTTTTTCGTGTTTTATGTGTCTAAAATGCACTGGCCCAGGGTTAGACCTCAATCATCCTTGTAAAATTAAACTGGTCCCTCATGAGCTAACGGGTGTTCTTGCTACCCTTATGAATATTATATTTATCAGAAGTATTGTTCCCTCCGTACTAAAACAAGGAAATATTGTGCCTGTTTATAAAAAAGGAGGTCTAAGCGTGTTAGGTAACTATTGCCCGGTAACCATCCTACCATTATTTAGTAAACTAATCGAAAACTTTTGCTGACCGTCTCATGAAGTACCTCGAAAAATTTAAGCTTTTGACACCGCATCAAGTTAGTTTCCGCCCTAATTTTTCCACGAAACTTGCTCTAATAGAATTCGCTGACTACATTAGATACTTCAGTGACAAAGGGTGCTGGGCCGCAGCGTCATTTATTGATTTTACTTAGGCATTTGATACCATTAATCACAGCATACTTTTTTCTAGGTTAGAATCACTGGGTATCACTGGACTTGCTCCAACCCTTTTACAGAGTTTTCTATTTGACCTTACCCAGGTTGTCCAATTCGCTGATGCCATATCGCAGCCAATAACTACTAATCAAGGTGTTCCTCAAGGATCCATTTTAGGCCCTCTTCTTTTTCTTTTGTAAATTAATGGCTTGCCTAATTGTCCTAACATCCGAAGGCATACTTTACGCTGATGATACAACTATATTTGGTGGAGATAAAGACCTTAATAACTTAACAACACCACTAAACAAAGACCTCAGAAAAATCGCGTCTTGGTGTCTTGAGAATGCGTTGCAAATAAACGCCGCAAAGAAATGCTTCATGATTTTTCAAAGTCATCTTATGCAAGCCTCTTTAGTTTCGAGTCTTAATCTAGATAACCACATAACTTATCCATCTGATACGACCATATTTCTTGGCGTCGTTCTTGACTCGCATCTGAAATTTTACAAACACACCATATCCTTGAAGTAGTAAAGGCAAGGCGAAGAAGACCAGGACTCAAGAAGAAGAACACAAACGGCAGGACCGGCGCTGGTCCTGTCGTTTGTGTTCTTCTTGAGTCCTGGTCTTCTGCGCCTTGCCTTTACTACAAGCATGAAACAACTAGCCCATGCATGAGAGGCGCCGGTCCTGTCGTTTGAGTTCTTCTTCTTGAGTCCTGCTCTTCTGCGCCTTGCCTTTACTACTTCAAGCATGAACTAACTAGCCCAAGCAAGAGTTTTACACCATATCCCTTGTTAAAAAAATTGGTTTTGGTTTAGGTGTATTTATCAAATCTCGACATTACTCTCAGCTGCATATCTTACGGTCACTATATTATGCATTTATACATAGTCACCTGATATATTGCCTCCCTTCATGGGAAAACACGTATGAAACACACAGGTCACGCCTTCCTAACTTACAAAACCAAGCAGTACGCCTGTTTACATTTAGTCCTCACCTGTCATCGGCCCTCCCACTTTACCAAAATCTGAAAATCCTTCCCCTCACTGACTCGTTACAGCTAAAACTTGGTCTTTAAGTTTATCGCATAGGAAATCAAGGTACTGTCATTAATAATATTTCTGCCCCCAACTACACAACCGTAATAATACAAGATTCTCGGAACAAAATAATATGCTCTTACCTAAAGTACCCACAAATTATAGCAAGCAGACAGCGTTCTTTTCGGGAATATGTTTTCAAATTCATTTTCCGTGAACATCAAGTGCGTCCATTCAGAACACTCATTTCATAAAGCATTGAAAATTCACATGTGGTCAACAGCCTGTTAGTTATAAATGACCTTTATTGACAACGAACCATGCTTTGCCTTTTACACTTTACGTTGTGTATACCCGTCTAGTACTTAATTCGCTTTATGTATATTTATCTGTGTAATGATGTTCTAATAAAGTTATGCATTCTCTATTCTCGTTATTTAATTTATCTTGGTTAATACTGTTTCACTGGTCTGCAACACCACTGCCTGTCTGTATTTGATTATTCTTTGTACATACCACAGGAGGTTCCCTCGGCAGTTTAAACTCTGGGACCTCCTTCTGTGCTAATATTTACCACATACTTTCCTATACTGAAATATTTTTTGAAAAATAGAACCTTCAAACCTTCAAACACGTGGCGCCTCCAGCAACATATACACAGAAATCAGGTGAAAACAACTGAACTCGACAAATAGCTTTCTGGCTCGCAGACACTCTCGAAAGCTCTGGAAGGTTCGTAGTGGGGGGAAGAGGGGGGGAATGTAAAAAGAAGTTATTTTGACGGTTCTGATAGCAATTGCCTCACGATAAGTTCTGTGATGTAAGTGCTGCCAAGCTACACCTTTATCCGCTATTATTACGGTCACAGCACCCGACCAGGCGAGAGCGGCGTTGCGGTCCTTGACGAAAATGGCCTATTGCCTAGAAAATTTGTCTATGTAGATTTGAAGTGTGTTTCCTGAACCCACAGCAACTTTCAACTGAATTTATGAAGGAGGTCTTCTACGTCATCAAGATTGTGGAGAAGAGCATGCACGTTCCATTGCAAGATTTATGTGTCACTACTGGGAAAGAAGTTAGCGCTGTGGGCCTAAGGAAAAAATTTAGCTTACAGGGGGCTTTGTGGTACAAGTCATCTCGGATTGTCTTTTCTTTTTAGCCGCGGTCCTGACACTTGCGTTGTTCTTTTAGCGCTAGCTACGCCATCTGCTTAGGAGCTGTGTACATAGCATCTTCCAAGGTGCTGGACATCCGCTCTTGCGAGCGGTTTGGTGATAAATTCGGTGGCTCCTTCTTGTAGGGACGCCGGAGCACCGCCGGCGGCAGCCGCCCAGGGGGCGGATAGCATTGCCACCGGCTCGCTGCGCGTGGGCCGGACAGCCGCCAAAAGCCGTTGTGGCGCAGTCCTCTGACGCGCCACTTTGGTGAATATACTTTTCGGCAGGATGGACAACACCCATTCGTGTATCCTTAAACGAAATCTTTTTGGCTTTAATCTCTAGTGTTTCCTTTTCTTCCAGCCTGTTGCATTACCGTGAGTACGCAGCATGATCCCCGTCACAGTAGACACAGTGTGAGGTGTTCTCGCGTGATTCGGAGGGGTGTTAATTTTGGTGCACTACATTTGGTATAGCTTCGTTGGCCTCGGCCATTTCGCAAACTGTGGCCTAACATTTGACATTTGTAGCACAGGATGGGATTTGTAATAATGTCCCGACATAGCTGTCCCCCTTCACAACTCCTACGACAGTTATGGGGCCACACCTTTATACCACACCCAATATACATACCTCCATGTAATCAATGAAGAACTGGAGCTAAAAAAATTGAACTTCACCCTGATCTTCGCATAGGCTGCCTAAATGGCTCCTTGCAGCACACTTAAACTGAATGTCAGAATAAGATGCTTGCTTAGGATTTACTTACCATCAGTCCTCATGTGACTCGTTTTATACTGGTCACGTTCTGCTGATTGCAATCCTTCAGTAGTAATATCCCGTCAGATCAATCAAATAATCATGAAAAGGCGCATCATGGGTCGATTTCATGGTACGGTACGGGGCTATAATGACTATTACATGCCTCAAAAACACAATATTAGGCAGCATTTCATGTCACTTCTTAGCGCGTAGATGGAAATCACCTGCTCGACAACTTGAAAACTTTATAACCTCGGACGGGAGCTTCAGTTAGTGATTTCAAAACCAGAAAGCTTGAGATCGTTCTCACTGCCTTGACTGTTTTGTCAGAATGTATTAGATGCAATCGTGGAAAGTTTTCAGTTTTTTGGTCACACAAATTTGGAGGCTTCTTCGGTGCGCGCTTTTTTTCCGAGACCGATCAGGCAGGGGGGGAGGGGGGGATGACGATTTGCAAAAATATATGTCGACTTTTGGGAGCAGCGCCAGCCACGTATCATGGAGCCCAATGAGGGATGCTGCAGGACTTGGAAAGGACATGTCCTGCAAACGCAAGCTGTACGCCACTACTATAACATAATATGAATAACTAAGGGTGGTTACAAAAACGAGAAGAAAGGGGGTTAACCGAGGGGCCCGATTTTAGTTGGTTAACCGAGGGCCCGATTTGTTGGCTTCTTATGGTAAGGGTGGTTACATCACACAACGTTAACGCTCGTCACCCCGAAAATCGCAAGTAAAAGGAAATAAAGAGAGGAAAAAGAAGACTCAAAGCAGTAAATATAGACCAAGCTTGAAGAGAAGTGCAAGAATATACAACTACCACTTTCTACCACACACAAAAAAATTATGGGGTTTATTTTCCCAACCCACGATCTCATTATGACGCACGCCGTAGTGGGGGACTGTGGAAAGTTTGACCACCTGGAGGTCTTTAACGTGCCCCTGAATCTAATTACAAGGGTGTTTTCACATTTCGCCCCCATCGAAATGCGGCCCCTGTGGCCGGGATTTGATCCCGCGACCTCGTGCTTAGCAGCCCAAGAACAGCGCCACTAATCAACCACGTCGGGTCCTTTCTACTACAGTCGGCGGGTGCCGCCTACGTGCAGCCGAGGCCAAAGGTGTATGTTGCCTCCGCCAAGAGGTCTTGAAGATCCAAACACTCAGCATCGACTCAACCCCCAGGATCAACTTTACCCTGGGCGTGGCTAAACCACGCAAGAATTTGCGGCGTTTGTGAAAAGCGCTAAACATCGTTCTTCTGCCTTTTATAGCGATATCGTCAAAGTCGCTGCTGAACCTGTTGGGATCTCGGGCCATGAGCTGCGTACTGCGGCTGTGATCAGCGCATCGTAAACTACGATGCATCGACGCAGCTGTTTACTGTGATCGCTATGGACGGAGCTTGCGTCGACTTTTGGCTCAAGTGATGCCTGATTCGGTATCCGCTGGCGGCGATCAACTACAAAGAGGCCCTGTGGATTGTGCATCATTGAGATTTGCGGCGTTTATGAAAAGCGCTAAACATCGTTCTTCTGCTTTTTATAGGTGAGTGCAGGTTCATAGAGTTGTAAATTGTACCTCAGTGCACGCTGCAAGTCCCAAACCCAGTGCCTATGATTATATGTGTACATTATGGGTGCTGACATTGTGACATATCGAGAGTGGATAGGTAGCCATAGCGACCGACTACAGTGTAGCAGCGGTGAAAGGCTTCGTTTCCATGCAGCTACTGGTTTCTTTGCTACATGGTACCCGAGAGGGCGACTGATTGTTCTTATGTTTTCTGCGGCTCATCTCCTAATCTGTTGCGGTGACATTGAAGTCCATCACGACCCTGACAAGATAGGTAACGTTATTGATGCCCTAAAGGATGCTTAATCTGCGTGTGACAATTTTCAAAAGGACATTAGCAGTAAGATGAAGGACATTTTATTAGGTATAACTGACCTTATAACAAAAGCCTTTCGAAAGTGGAAGCTTTGCTAGACGATTCTTTGGGAAATGCCACAGGGTTATCCGAAGTAAAAAAAAAGGTGTCAATGACATCAAAAGCGATCTTTCATCTTTTTCTGATAGGCGGGATTCTGAATCTAACATAGTTGAACTCGTTGATGATGTCAACCCTATTGGAAAATCCTATTTAAATTCAAACTGGGTTATACAGGTTTAAACTGGTTCTAACAGGGACCTGTTTAGCAACAAACAGGTATAAACAGGACCAGTTTACACATGAACAGGTTTGAACGGGGTCCCGTTTGGCATGCAAACAGGTATAAACTGGACCAGTTTACACACGAACAGGTCTGAACGGGGTCCCGTTTGACATTCAAACAGGTATAAACTGGACCAGTTTACACGCGAACAGGTCTGAACGGGGTCCCGTTTGGCATTCAAAGAGGTATAAACAGGACCAGTTCACACACGAACAGGTCTGAACGGGGTCCCGTTTGGCATGCAAGCAGGTATAGGCATGACCAGTTCACGCAGAAATGGGTCTTAACAGGAGCCCTGTTTGCAACTAAACTGGCTTATACTGGACGCAGTGGCACCATATAGGGTCGCCTGTTTGTCACAAAAGCTGGTTTAATCTGGAGCTTTGTGGCAACTATACTGGATGGCATCATGCATACCAGTTTAATGCTTGAATATAACTGGGGAGGAGCTTTTTTATTGTTCGACATCCTGACAATTTAACCCCTAGTGCTAAATTGGGCCATTATCAAGCTCTACAGAAATTGCGTGAACACCTCGGAACATTCACAGACCAAAGTGCGATATGCTAGCTGCGAATTTCAAACCGATTCCCGGTCCTGCCCAGTTGAAAAAGACAACAGGAATTCCTGCTGCAAATACAGAAATTTCTGTTGTACGACAGAAGTTCCTAACGTTTCTGTAGCTGCGACAGACATTTCTGACGTTACGACAGCAATTCTGACGTCGCAACAGAAACATTCGGTCGCGACGGCCAAGAGTTCTGAAGTCGCAACAGAAGCACTTTCCGTCGCGGCCCTTTAAAATGTCAGCTTCGCATCGGTGGTGTACACTGCACTTTTCTCTTGCGCGGTATTCAATCGTGCTTCTCTGAAGCCGGCAATACTGATAGCACCGACACCGGTATTAAAGTCGACGTGGCCAATTGTTATAATTGTGCCGTGACGACGCGGCACCAGCAACGCGCTACCGGCCTCCTCAAAATCGGCCGCTGATCAAAATCATACCATCTGCGGGAATGGCTGCGTATCCGCTTTGTTTTATTTGGTAAGATGGGGCACACAGTCCTGTGGACTTACATGTGCGGTTACACTGACACATTAGTTAATTTCCCAGAAATATTGCACAAGCTTATGCGAAGCGGAAAAGAAGTTTTGGATTGTTCCACAAAGTTGCGTGAAAAGCTTTCTCGCTCGGGTCTCGTTAATCTGGTACAGCGCTGCCGTGAGAAGCCAGTATACTGTCCGGATCAAGACTCACCCACGAGTGTTTATGTAGCTATTTTGCATTGAACGCACGAATTATATGCGAGCTCAAAAGTGTAAAGAGCAAGAGACAAGTGTCGAAATTAGCAGTAAAAACTTTCAGTGTCCCCGGTCACCGTTGTCTATTTCTGAATTTCTTATTAAATATGGATATCGTTACAGCAAAATTGATGTTCTAGCATTCCACGATGTACCTGTCGATGGTAACAACACTTTTGCGCATATAGAGATACGCCAGTTGACGCGACCGGTGAAGTGAAAGCGCATCTTGGCTTTTAAAATGTAAATGTAAACAGCAACCCAGAGCGAGATTTATATTGCTGGCCAAGGTGAGGTGCGGGCGTGTTCGGCGTGGTGCGGTGGTAAGATGCTTGCCTCGGAATCGTGAGGTCCGCAGTTCAAATCCTGTGCGAAAGCTTTTTTTTTCTACTTTCTTTTTTTTTGTATTAATAATTTTTCTTAAACTTAAAGAGGTCTCTGTCAATTTTTAATCAAATATATTGATCAGAAGCTACAGAATTTTCGACTACAAGACGTCACACTACAGAGAACAGAACGACAGTCACAACGTCCCAAAATACGACAGACTGAAAATTTCCTGTTGTGTTATTCAAGTGGGTGGGACGTCTATACGGCGTATACGCACATTGCTGTCCTCTCTATTAAAAGCAACGTTGCTGAAACACGTCGTACAAGACGCTGTACGACTCGCATAACATCGAAATACAACGCCGTCACCATCCATGAGATCACCGAAAGCACGGTCGCTTTCGGTGGCGGCCTACAGATGGCAGCACAGGTAGCGCCGGTAAAGTTACAGGTGATATTATTTTGCCGTCTTCAGCCTTAGCTACATGTGAGTGCGCGCTGCACTGACGCCGTCCGATGCAATTGTTTAATCGTGTGTACGCTGTGCCGAGAGTAATTGTGGTGCATTTTGTATTCATTGAGAATCACAAAACCCCTGGGACCGCGTAATGTAGCCCGCAGTAGCCTTCGTGTGGTGCGCCGATGTCGAAGGTATGAGCCTTCGCCACTTTCTTTGTTCCGGGCTCACGAAAAGGATCTCCTCCTCTGGCACTCTCGCATCGTATCACACTGTACGGAAGAATTTGGTGAAAATTGTGCTCTTACGTCCTGTAGTTGATCCGCAATTCAACAGTGTGTGCGCCGGAAGGACCGTTGGTGCAGTCGATGCCGCGGCACCTGTGACGCTAAAAGGAGCGTTTTCCGAGTACGCCTAGAAAGGTAAGTCCGGCGCTTGCGCGCATTCTTCCTGTCTCTGGTTCGTGAAGTGTGCGTTCTTGTACGTATCGCAAGATCCGTACAACAACCGAATCCGAATGAGTAAAGCAGCAAGAATTATAAATGTGCTTTTCAAATGGTTGTTCTTCATGTCGCAGTGCACATTTAGCAAAAAGTTCCATGGAAATTGCCCTAAAACGTATTCATGTTACCAACAGCTCTATCTGTGGTTTATTTACTTTCACCTATGAAGCACGATAGCGCGGGTGGTTCTTTGATCTAAATGGGCACAAAAATTCAAGCAAAGAAAGTTACTGTTTGTGTACATAATTTTTCATTGAGAAATGGTATAGGCATTTCCAGAAGTAGTACGTCGATGTGTCGTCTTCACAGCTAACAGCTGCGCGAGATAGCACCCGATTTCTTCGTCGACGCATGGCCAGATTTTCAGCTTGTATGGAAATTCGTCTGTTTATAGAGTGTCGTCAGATGACGTGTATTAGTCTTCTGTGTGTTTTCGTGTACTTGTAAAGGGTTCCGATCTTGCAGAGAAGCCGAAATTACAAAAGCAATGTTTCTTTTTAATCGAAAAATCTTTCTCTTTTCTGTATTGTCTCTCCAGAAAAAGAGGTGGTCTGTTGAAATTTTGAGCGCATCGTCCTTTGGGAGCAGTGCTTTGTTGCGCCGCATAAACAAATTAGGTTTTGGAACGCTTTTCATGTCCTAAGGAATTTTTTGATAGTACAACTCACATTTCACGTTATACAGCTGTACGTTTGTGTGAACCTTTTCATAGTAGATTCATGTTTGCTACAGTTCGATTTACGTGTTATTTAACCGCCTGTGATGTTACGGTCAGATATTTGCACAACCAGTTGCAGCTTCATGTAACTGGTTGTATGAGACTTTTTTTCAAAATATGACGTGATCTTTTTATATCACAAGTTTGCAGTTGGTTGCAGGGATTACAATAAATTAGGCATTTGTTATTGTTTAGGGATGACAAGATTTTGTGAACCAGAGGCACCTCCACATATGCACCTGCGGCACTTCTGCAGCCTCAACAGCACGGCAAAGTACCTGATGAGCATGCTGTGACAAGGTGCGTGCAAAGCAGTTGCTGCCACTTACACGAGCTGCAGATTTTGTTGGTATCATCCATGTTTGGAAACTCTCCTGAATTTTTCGTGGGTTTACAAATGTGGGCTCATTTTACAATTTTATGAATGTCACTTTAGAAAGACAATGAAGTTGTGTTGGTTAAGATGTTTTAAAGCTGTTGAGAGATCAAGGGCATATGACATTGTTAAAATGCATGTAAAAAATAAATTGTAATGGTACTGGTTTATTATTAGCGATGCAATATCTCTAACGAGAACATCAGAGGGGCACTTGCTTTAGGGAAGTTTGGTCAGATAAATTCATGGAGCAGCGTAAAGCGGCAGCAGCAAACACGCTGAAAAAGCTCTGTAATCTAAAAAAAGAAAACAAGGTTGTCAGTTACTGGTTTCAAGTTCGCTGCTGCTTTTTGTGCTGCACTACAAGTTAAATAATGGTTGATAATGTGTGTGTGACGTAATAGTTCTGCGCAAACACACGAGGTGGAGAGAAGTAATTATTGAAGGGAAAATGAGACATCCGCCCGCTCATAGCATTTGCTACAAAGGAAAGCCGCACAGTTGAAGAAAAATTCGTCCTGGTCCGGGACTCGAACCCCGGACTACCACCTTTCCGATGCAGCCACTCTACCATCTGAGATAACCAGGTGGCTAGCACATGGCAGGGCGAAGTCGAATTAGTTGACAACGCGAAGCAAAGGCAAGGGTTTGACGTAATATTTTTTCCCCTTTATTAATTACCTCTCTACACCTTACGCGTTTCCGCAGAACTATTACGTCAGACCCTTGCCTTTGCTTCATGTTGTCGACAAATTCGAATTCGCCCGGCCATCTGCTAGCCGCCTGGTTATCTTAGATTGTAAAGCGGCTGTCCCGGAAAGACAGTGGTCCCGGACCTGGACGGTTTCTTTTTTTCAACTGTGAGGCTTTCCTTTCGAGGAATCCGTACGGGTTTCTTTTGTAGCAATTGCTGCGAGTGGGTGGATGTGCGATTTTCCCTTTATTAATAATGTGTGTGAGTATGCAACAATGCGGGTGCTGAGAGCAAGCTTTAAAATAATGTGTGCTATGTCCCCGACAAAGAATTTAGTGTCTGCAGCATTTTTACAAAATATTATGTTCACAGGTTGGCAGGTATGACATAATGTACAACGATAATGTACAACACTTTTGCTGTAGATGCCATATTCATAACGTCCATTTTCTGTCTACTTGAATCGTATATTTAGAATTTGGCCCACCTTCAGTTTGATCAAGTTACATAGGTAGCCCCCTCTGAGGTAAATATAATTAGGGGCTATTGTAGATAAGCATGATATACCTACTCACTGTATTGTGACATATATTTTTAGGGACTGTGTTGTGAGGCATGCATATCCTTTTACCTGTATGTCTTGCTGTAGGTTGCCCGACAAAAGCATAAATGCTCTGCCCACCTTTATTATTGTGCTTTCATGTAGAATTCTAACATCTGTGCCCACATAGACTCCATGTTCTTAATTACATTTTTCTAAGTATTCACTGTTGTGCATTCCATTATTGTGTTACATTACTGTAACAAAACACTTCAAACAAACAACTTCAAAACAAAAAGCCACGAAAGGTGGCTTAAAAGTGTATGATGCTTGGAATTCTACATTCCATCCCCTAAAGCGCTACCAGTAGTAAAATATTCCTAATTGTCTTTTTATAATAATATTTGGGGTTTTACATGCCAAAACCACTTTCTGATTATGAGGCACGCCGTAGTGGACGACTCCGGAAATTTTGACCACCTGGGGTTCTTTACCGTGCACCTAAATCTAAGTACACGGGTGTTTTCGCATTTCGCCCCCATCGGAATGCGGCCACCGTGGCCCGGATTCGATCCCGCGACCTCGTGCTCAGCAGCCCGACACCATAGCCACTGAGCAACCACGGCGGGTTAATTGTCTTTTTTTATAAGCTAGCTGCCAGATACATAGTCTCATTATGAGAGTATGTTATTTTTTTTTTCTTTGGTCTGACTTGTTTTGTTGAATGTTCTCCTTGTTAGTTGAGAATTTGTTTTCTTGCCACCGCATGCAATTCTCCAACTGGAGCCTATGAGCTATGTGTATAATAAATAAGTAAATTCCTAAAGCATGCAACAAACCATGCAGCATAGCATTTAAATGTTGCCAGTTTATAATGCTTCTTGAGTGCAGCGCAGCATGGAGCTTGAGGCTGATCTCTTCAGATGTAAAAAAAATGGCAGGTTATGAAAATGTGGTCCTACAAACTGCTGGTTACGCATGTTAGTCAGCCTGTTGCAGTGGTCACAAGTGAGAATGTAACCAAAAGCTGGGCGTGCTCGGCCATTTTGCATATGGCACAAGATAAAGCTTCACCTCTGCTATTGCTTCTCTTATAATAATGGCCTCCGAGTATACATGCCGAGTTATGCTTCTGGGGACACTTATTAGTTAACCTTATCAGGTAATACCATTAGCCTTATGGGTGCTATAATGTTGCAGTGCCTGCAGGATGGCCAGCATTACAATACACATTAAAATTATTGCACAAGTCATGCAATGGTATCGGGATTGGCCCACCAAGTGACACCCTTTAATTACACTATACCTGAGGTCAGCCCAGCTCACTCAGTCAGGGAGACATCCATGCATAAGGGGAGGGGTATAGCAAATAGAGGGCGTTTGATTGATCTTTCTCACATAGATAGCTCATACATATCTTTCTTAAATTGGATGCTTTGTTGCTCAAAGTGAAGTTACTTATGTGCATAATGTCAGCATTTCGATCCTATTTATGCCTAACGAAAGTTGCTTTGTTCAGCGTCACTTTTTATATTGTTTCGCTTGTGATTCTAAGCTCACTTGTTTTATAGCTGCTATAGGTATGGCTGGACCTGGAGAAGGAGTGTAAGCAGACCATGCTATGTTGCTGATCTGCGCTGATCTCCACATCCAAGTTGGTCCCGCGACAGTTGGGCGCCATTGTGCCTTGCTTCATTGACAAGGTGATATAATATGGTGAGCTTGTACTTTAATATCGGTATTGAAAATTATGTTAAGGAAAAAAGACAAGGATTGGTCTTTATGATAGATACACTCATGTTCTTTCTTTAAGGCGTTCTTTTGACACTGTTCTGCATGGGCATATTTTTAGAGAATTACAACAGTCCTTTATTGCAAAGTGCCATGGCGCTAGTTTATGCGTTAAACTAGTGCTCTTTCACTAAAAAAAGCCGTATTTAGCACGCAATTCACAAGGAAAGAAAGGAGGCAACAGGACAGAGTGCTACTAACAGTTCAGTATTATAGCTCGCACAGTAATATTGTGCAAAAGGTGAAAGGGGGGAGAATAGATCTGAATACATATTGTTTGCACAGAAACAAAAAGGACGCATCACATGGTGAGTGTGACACTTGTTTTACATTGATATGAAGCAGTCTCACTGCCTAGTAATTCTCTGCATGGGGAGCTAGTGCTAGGTTCCTCGTCATACATATAAGAAAAGCCTCAGATATCTCTCCAGCGCTTTTGTCTTTATATTTTGTCACGATCAAGCAGCTTTCAAACATAGGTGCATGTGCACCGAGAGTAGTGCACTACCACTGCTAACTGACCCACGCATCAAGTTTGCTTGGTCACGCTGCCAGTCATTTATACATTGGCCGGTTTATCCGATGCAGCCTCTACTGCACGAAATGGTATGTGATAGACACTGCACCTGTGTACTGTACGTGCTTTCTTACATGATTTTTTTTTTCAGAGATAGTGATGCAGGCTTTTTCATTATTTACATGCCTACACAACAAACCAAGCATTATCTGTGCTTAGAAAGAATTGTAGGAAAATCCAGCATGAGGCAACTGTTCTCAGCACGAAACAAACTTGATTCGTTGGTTTTCGTTCATTATTACGATCACACTAAGGCAGACAAGCTTGTAGGCTGTGCTTCTGCAATTTGTACAGCACACTGACAGCACTGGTGTGGGCCTCATCTGTGGGCTGACTGATGGCACCTTCTACGGCGCAGACCACTTGTGTTGGGCGAGGCACCAATGTTGACGTTTGTTCCCTTGTGCAAAACAGCAGTCCTAGGTTTAGAGTAGTTGTAGGAAGACAAGGTAAACATAACTTCCATGGCTTGAGTGGGCTCATTTCTCTTGGGGCATCTAGCTTTTTTTCTTGCAACTGTGCAGAGGTGCTTCCCTAGAGTCAGCATGAAAATGGCATAGAGTTGTGCATTTGGGAACTCCTGAACAATGATCTGCCATAGTTAGGGCCTTGCGAAAATGCATTGTCTACCAAGTGGTAGAAGGTGCATTATTCAGCCACTGATTTCCTGTTGGCATGATTGCACTCATGCTGTCAGTAATTTCTTGGCTTGCCGAATTATCTTGAGGCCCCACGCTGATGATGCTGCCGATTTCTTCATGTGCAGATTTTCAGGATGAGGTTTTTGCTTTGCAAACGTTGTTGAAAGGTAGGTGGTGCTTACAGGTAGCTATTCTAAATATTAGTGAAATGAATTGGCCCATCTTGCTTCGTCAAACATCGTCACGCCGACATCAGTTGCACAAACAAAAAACCTGGCCTACTTGCAGCGTCGTGCACGAAGAAACAAACAAATCAGCTGCTGGATTGTCTTGACATTGCATACTAAGCTGAGACCGGAACTGCTGTAGCTACAAACCAGGCAGAAACGATGATGATGAGCAGGGATTTGCAGTAGCGCCACTTCGTGGGGCAGCAAGGAGGCTCCGTTCAAAACAAAAATGGCGTTCAGCAAGTAGAACCATGCAGCGGTCAGAGTCGGTGCATGGTGCTCTCGATCAAGTTGGCTCAAGGATTGTCCGAAAAATCAGACGAGAGGTTGCAAGGCGTCCGAATTTTTGGAAGTTGTTATACATTATGGTCCATGGGGAGAATGGCGATGCTGTGAAGCAGACCGAGTAATCATGTCCGGAAAATCAGTCGGCGACTGTACCTATACCTATGTGTCTATGTATACCTAGTTGCAACAGTGTTTGCTATGATCTATGCCAGAATTGCTGTTGCCCATAGATGCACAACATGTCGGGTGTCAAATTGTTAAATACCTTGCAAAAGTGATCTACGCCAAAATACCGCTTCTGCTATGTTTCGCCATTGCAAGAAATTTAGCGGCTGCTGGCACCTACCTTAAAAGGCTTTATATGGTCTTCGCATGGCCAGGGCCTTCTACTTTTGTGAGTTTGCTTATCTCGAAATTTACCCCGGTTTTTATAACTTGAAGTTGGTGGGATCCCTAGTCTCCTTTAACGTGTACCCAATAGAGCTTACATAGGGGTTTTGGCATTTCCCTGCCATCTAAATGCAGCCATTGTGGCCAGGATTCAATCCCATGCCCTCTGCCTGAGCAGCGCAATGTCAAAGCCAGTACACTGCGGTATTTTGCTGGCAGAAGGGTTTAGTTTCTGAATAATTTATTATCTCAACCTGTCGGTGTTGTTTTTAAAAGTATTTCATGTTTGTATTCTGTTGCTTCAATACTAGTAGTTATTGTTAATCAAACGATGTGTCCATCTTTTTCCTATAAGACTTGCTTCAATCGCCTGCTAATTATGACAGCTTATTCTCCCACAGTAATCCATGTTCCCTTGAAACATCGGCAGTGCATGAAACCACATATTTTTCAATAAGATTTATTCATTATCTTTTATGACCGGAATGCTGAACCTTTCTTATCTGTGAGAACATAGGCAAATTTGCCTATGTGCTAACCTGTTGCATGAGTCAAGATAAATTATTGGCTTTACTTTTTCAGGTGCCCTGCTCGCTCTCACCCAAGCAACCCACTCCAGCGGTCTTCTCTCGGCAGACTGGATGCATCGAAATACCATTAGAAGGTCCAATAAACAGTGCTTGGGACATTTATGACATGCTTTTATTTAAGCCGGAGGACTTCAGGCTTAATGAAAGCTCAAGTGGGTGTACAGAAATACCTACGTAAAGTATACTTGTCTTTTTCACTTACAAGTACATGCCAATACTTTGCCTGACATTTTTCACCCCAAAATTACGCTTTACTGTGGATTTGTGAACAAACCATTACAGCAAAAAGCACTGCATTAAGACGAGTACAAGTAATCGAACATATACTAAACTTGCAAGAATTACATTTGCATACTTGTAGTAAATATGAAAATGAGGTACAATCTTCTTCAGGGTGCATTTTCTTGTAGGTCATACATAGAGAACGTACTCGTGGGTCATACAAAACTTGTTCATGATGTATCACATCAGTGTTGGTAGTGCTAATCAATTTATGCCGAAAATTGTGTTCATCTTCGTATCAAGCAATGTACCAGGCAAACCTACATATGAAAGTGGCATTCTTGTTGCGAACCTAATGCAGATCTACTTCTCTTCAATGCTGATCGCAAATACACAAGTGTACAAAATAGGTGTAAAGAGTACATTATATTAAGCAACATCAATCCATTCTGAAAGGACCTGGTATGGATGTAGCAAAAAATAGGTCTGAACAGGGCCAAACAGGTCTGGGTTAGATAGGACGGGATTAAACGGGTCAGGATTAAACAGGACTCAAACGGGTCAGGATTAAACAGGATTTAAACGGGTCAGGTTTAAACGGGATTTAAACGGGTCAGGTTTAAACGGGAATAAACGGGATTTAAACAGGTCAGGACTGAACAGGATCAAACGGGGTCCCGTTCCATAACCCTATTTGATGAAACCCGTTTGAAAACAAATAGGATTTTTTAGTAGGGAAGAATCGCATGAGCAGAAAAACAATCTGATATTCAAAGGCTTGCCCGAGGCAGAGAAAGAAGACTACGAGGCTTCTCGAGTTGTCATTGAAAGCTTCTGCAGAGATCACTTTGGCCTGGATGTAACGGATATTGAACGCGCCCATCGCATTAGATCTCGCAGGCAAGGGCAGCACCGGTCAGTAATAGTAAGGTTTCTACACTACAAGAGAAAATGCAGTATTCTGGCTAATTCCTACAAGCTGTAAAATTTGAAATTAAAGGTTTGGATAGATGAGGACTTTTCACCTCGAATACAATTCATGCACAAACAGCTTCACGACGTTGCTCGAGCGAATTGTCAACCCGATGAAAGCTTTAAGGTATCTTTCGATAAGCTAAACATAGACAGGAAATTACAGAAAAGACCAGCATTCCGAGGACAGGGTCGTGGAATGTGTCCAGCGAAATGCAAACCCATGACGCAGTCCCCACGCGCAGAGATTGTGGGACACATACATTTTCTATAATTTCCGCCAACTTTCGTAGCATCATTAACAAACAAGATCAGCTTACTTCCCTCAATCGCGTTTGTAATGCAGATGTTATAATCGGGACGGAAACGTGGTTAACTCCTTAACTAAGCACTACTGAATTACAAATTTCAAATTCATTCACTGTTTTTCGTAAAGACCGTGTGGATAGAAAAAAATGCGGTGTCGTAATAGGCGTAAGAAAGTATATAAAGGTAAAACCCATTCCTACTGACAGCATTTTTGAAACTATTTGGGTTGCGTGCTATTTACCAGATGTAACTTTGGTTATTGGAACTTCCTATAGGCCACCTCACTTTCTACAACACTTTTCTGAGAAAGTGCAGTCTGTATTAGGCTCCATCCAATTCGAATATACTAACTCTCCCATAATTTTGGCCGGCAATTTAGGGTGGTCTGCTTTTAAAATCCCGTAGCACGCGCCAGACACGCGATTGCGCAGATTTTGTTGACCTTTTAGAATATGTTCAGTTGTCTCAACTTATTGAAATCCCTACGCGGCACAATGATATCTTTGATCTGCTTCTAACACACCCCGAACGTGCTACCGTGGATGTACTAGAGTATATCAGTGACCATCGTGTCATACATTGTACCTTTAAAACACAAACCGTGAAAAAACCGCAACCAAAAAAGATTTATCACTATTCTAAAGCATATCCCGAAGGCTTCAACTCTGAGCTTTTTGAATTTTACCTCTCATGCATTTTACCTGTCATGTCATGCAAACGTATGAAAACAGTTCCTTGCAAGATAACTGGATTCGTTTTCGTGACGAGCTGTTAAGATTGCGGGAGAGATACACTCCAAAAAATATGTATCTATGAAACAGGAGGCAAGCCATGGTTTACTCGAGAGATTAAGCGATATTTGAATAAAAAAAACGTTTGTTTTGAAAAGCAAGCGCAAAATCTGTTGAAGCTGAGTCAGAATATCTATGGTTTTCTAAAGAATGTTCATTACATATTGAGGCTGCCAAATATAGGTCTTTAAACCAGGATATCTCGCAATTTCTAAAAACAGATCCCAAAAAATTTTGGACGGTCATTTCTCCCGCACCTACAAAAGAGTTACCTGTTTTTGACAATGAGTCTGGTGCTGCAATTGATGCCTTGGATGTTGCTGACCGGTTTAATTTATTCTTTTGTAGTGTATTTAATGACGAAAAGCCCTTAGATATGTTAACAGAGTTTTCTGTTAGCTCTCCCTTTGTGGAATTTATCACTGTGACAAGTGACGGTATTATGAAAGCTATTGAGCGTTTGCCATCGTTTTCTAGTCCTGGTCTAGACGGTACTTGTACTAAGCTACTAAAAATGACAAAGCACAATTCTGCTCTTATACGTACACCATTGTTTAGACAATCTCTCGACACCGCCGAAATTACTGACGACTGGAAATCGGCACATGTAGTACCACTATATAAAACCGGCGACAAAAACAAGCCAGCGAACTATAGGTCTATATCCCTTACGTTTGTTGTATGCAAACTACTTAAACATGTGTCAAATCATGCAGTACATGGCTAGCAACCACATTCTATTTGCCAACCCGCCGTGGTTGCTCAGTGGCTATGGTGTTGGGCTGCTGAGCACAAGGTCGCGGGATCGAATCCCGGCCACGGCGGTCGCATTTCTATGGGGGCGAAATGCGAAAACACCCGTGTACTTAGATCTAGGTGCACGTTAAAGAACCTCCACTATGGTGTGTCTCATAATGAGGAAGTGGTTTTGGCACGGTAAACCCCATAATTTTAACAAGCATGGTTTTCAACGAGGCCGGTCATGTGAATCCCAGCTTCTTGAACTAACTACAGACATTCACCATAACCTTCGCGAACTTACACAAACTGATGCCATATTTATAGATTTCGCTAAAGCTTTTGACCGTGTGGCTCATAACCGCCTCATATATAAAATAAAGCTGATCAAAGTTGACGAAAAAGTAATAAACTCGGTTAAACAATATTTTAGTAACAGACCACAAGCTGTCGTAGTTAATGATGCCCATTCGTCATTTCAACCTGTTCAGTTCGATGTGTCTCAAGGTTCCGTTTTGGTACCCACTCTATTTTTAATTTATATAAATGATATTCATCAGGTCAACATTCGAAAATCCGGTTATATTCCGACGAGTGCGTTCTGTATCTGCCATTAAAATGTAAGGCTGACTATGATAAATAACAAAATGACTTGAACAGGATTGAAAGATGGTGCTCAGAGTGGCAAATGAGCGTAAATACCTCAAAAACTAAACTTATGAGGTTTACTACTTGCAGTGAAATTACGAAACACACATACTTTCTTAATGGTGAAGTTCTAGAAACTGCAGAATCATTTAAATATCTAGGGGTTCGTTTTTCTCCGACTTTGTCGTGGCATAATCATGTGGGTTGTATTGTTTCCGCTGCAGGCAAATCTCTTGGATTCATTCGTCGCACGCTTCGTCAGGCTAATAGTGATACCAAGCTTCTTATATATACCACCGTACTTCGTTCAAAGCTTGAATATGCCTCATTTATACGGATCCCGCACCAAACGCATCTTATTATTGCCAAATAAATACGATATAGTGAATACGATATAAAGCGCAAAACAAGTGTACAGGAAAAGAAAACCATTTATGATTATGCGCGAGCAAATGTTGAAATGATCACCAGCGAGCTCTCGGCTTTTTGTGTAGAATTCTTGAGCGGGATGCATAACCATGATAGCAATGATAACTGGATGATTGTTTGTAACAAGCTGACTGAACTTAAAGAAAAGTACATACCAAAAATACAAATAACTCTGTCTACTGGAAGTGCGTGGTTCACCTCTCACGTAAGGCGCTGTATAAATAAAAAGAAGCGCGCTTATTCAAAAGCTAAAAATTCGACATCTGATGATACCTGGAAATGTTATCGGGAACAATCCAAGTTATGCAAAACAGAAATTGAAGCAGCCAAAGACAAATTTTTCAACCATGATATTTCGAACATGTTAGCCCACAACACAAAAAAATTCTGGAAAGTAATAAACCCCAAACCATCATCATCAGGCTTAATTTCCATAAAGAAAGACAGTGAATTCCTTTCATCAACGGAGGTCGCTACTGCATTAAATTATTTCTTCTGTTCTGTTTTGACAAGTGAACTTCCCGTTCCGGCTAACATTGAACTCGGTTCTGTTACCTCCATCATGAGTGATATCGTTATCACCCAAAAGGGCATTGAAGCTGCTATTGATCGTCTTTCTAACAGCTCTGCTCCCGGTCCAGACGGAATTTGTCCAAAACTACTAAAAATGACTAAACCAGTGATATCTCGCATTTTCTCTGCTCTTTTTCAACAATCTATTGATTCAGGATGTGTTCCTAACGAATGGAAAATAGCTAAAATAATTCCAATCTTTAGGTCCGGTGATCCGTCATCTGTCTCAAACTACAGACCTATTTCACTAACCAGTATTCCATGTAAACTTTTAGAACACATTATATCATCAGCAATTATGAAATACCTAAGCGATCACAATCTCCTCTTCATTAACCAGCACGGTTTCCAACGGGGTCGCTCATGTGAGACGCAGTTGTTCGAGTTAGTCTCTGACCTGCACCAAGCTATCAACGAGTCCTCACAAATAGACGCTATATTTATTGATTTTGCGAAGGCTTTTGATAAGGTAGCTCATAACCGTTTATTATTAAAACTTCGCCATTTTAACATAAATAGTAGGATTACGAATTGGATTAGTAACTTTTTAACTAACCGGTACCAATTCGTAACTACTAATGGATTTTCTTCTCCGCGATCACTAGTAAAATGCGGAGTGCCGCAGGGATCTGTATTGGAACCAATTTTATTCCTGCTATACGTCAATGACATCAGCAATAATATTAAATCTACAATAAGACTATTTGCAGACGATTGCGTAATTTATAGAAGAATAATTAACTCTTTCGACACTGACATTTTGCAATCTGACCTCGCGAAAATTACCGACTGGTGTAAACAGTGGCAAATGGAAATCAATGTTTCCAAAACTAAGGCTATAGCCTTCACTAGATCCAGTAACCCTAGGGTTACACGTTAGGTAATGAACGACATTAGCATTGCACATGCGCAAACAATAAAATATTTGGGAATTCATTTATCTTCAAACGTTTCATGGAATCATCACATCGATGCGATTACGAGCAGCGCTTGTAAAACCCTTGGCTACATTAGGCGTAACCTTTACTCGGCAAACAAGTCCACTAAATTATTAGCCTATACGACACTAGTTCGTTCGAAAATGGAGTACGCATCTTTTATTTGGAATCCGCATCAATCGTACCTCATAAACAAGCTCGAGTCTGTACAAAACAGAGCAGCCCGCTTCATCACGAAAAATTACTCACGAACTTCTAGCATCACTAACATAAAGATATCTCTAAATCTCCCCTCGCTAGAAAATCGAAGACTGATAGGACTTCTCTCCCATTTTCACAAGCTATATCACTACGGGTCGTCTTTCAGCGCATGCCACTTCAGGCCCGCCCATCGTATCTTCCCGCGCCTTGATCATTCCTTTAAAGTGCAGCCCGTTCTTGCGCGCACTAACTTCTTGAGACACTCGCCCCTCTTTCTCGCGATATATCATTGGAATATGTTACCACATGAAATCGTATCTGCTCTAAGTCACGATGATTTTCTAGCAAAACTAAAACAGTATTTTAACGTACTAATATAGTATTCTCGTGCTCATTTGTTATAGGCATCCCTGTGTTGTTGCGTGTCTTGTATTTTTTTTTCTCCCTCACCATATTTTGATGTGCCTTGCGCAAATGGTTTTGTTCTGGGTTAGCGCAGGGTCACTTGTACTGCATAAAATTTGTTCTGCTTGTGCTTTTCATTGTTTATGCAGTATGTTATGGTATGTGCACGTTTTTATCAAGTATTTTTCCTTGTATAAAGTAACCAAGCTACGTTGCTTTTGTGTAACACCCAGTTTAAATCTACATGAATCTTCAGCGTTTAGGACGTGTCATTGTATTATGCTTACTAGTTTCTTTTTTTCTTGTTTTCCTGTTTTTCCGCTTGTGTTCATTTTATTGTAGCATGCATTATCTGTTTAAATGCGTATACTGTATATATCACTAATTCATTGTAACACCCCTAAGTAATGCCCGCATGGGCCTTTAGGGTACTTGAATAAAAAAATTAACAAATTAGAATCTTTTCAGAACAAGACAGCGCAATTGATACAGGTAACTATTCACAACATTCAAGCATCACCAAAATAAAACATGACCTAGGGCTCATCCCACTGCAGACTAAAAGAAAGATATCTCGGTTAACTTTCTTCCATCAGCTTTTCCATCACCCAGATGTATTCTCGCAGGCACACATCTCACCAGCCAAAAGGAAATTCCCATGAATTGATCACGAATTTAAGGTCGAACTAACATTTGCACGTACTAAACTATTGCAGTTTTCATGTCTGCACTTAGGCATTTCGGAATGGAATAATCTCCGAAGTAATATAGCCTAAATAACTGACCATAGTATATTCAAACAAGCACCTAATGAAACATTCGGAAATGAGAAACATTAACATTTCTTCCTGCATTTCTTCAGATGTCAGAGGATGCAAGATTATTGTTTGTATAATGTAAGAATTATAGGCGTATGATGTTGTCGAATGAGAAGTGATGTAAAGGTGGCATAGCATGTACGACTTCATATAAGGATATTCGACTTACATGCACGTTACATTATACTTTTGCATATCAATTGTCATTCGCCCCCTCCCCCCTATGTAGCCTATAATAGCCCCAACGAATTAACGAACGAATTAACAAACGTGCGAGCGTGGCCGTAGACTCCGCCCTCATTGCTCCCTCCCTCAACTCGGCTGCCCGAGAGCACGCGCCCTTTCCCGCGGAGCCTTCGCGGAGTTCCTTCGTGGCAGCCGCGGAGCGCCGACGCTTCACTTTGGTGTCTCTATCGTCGCACTGATTCATCTAAGTCATTCATGTAAATTAGTTACGCAGCAACGGAGGCAAGTTTCTGCTGAACAACGAGATGCCTGAAGCGCTTTGCACCGCTAGACACATGTCTTTCCATTTTCGGGGTGCTGTAGCGTAAAAAAATTCCAAAATGTTCTATTCCAATTCTGCAATAAGCCCACCGCGATTAGTCAAAAACTTTTTTCGACCATGCCCACTTCACCTTTCTGTCACGCGATGTCACGAAAACCGCGACATATCCCCATCTGATCTTACGTGTCACACTGATTATGCATAATTTGACCGAACAAAACAAATATGGTTATTTCTGATTCGACGCCTTTTTGCCATTAGCCCCAGGCTATCTGTGAAACGTTTTTGGGCTGCACCCACTTCACCAGCCTCTCACGCGACGTCACAAAACCGCAAGAATTTACCGCGCCAAAGTGACGCGTACGCGTCAAAGATGCATTAATATGCCGTACAAAACTGAATTTTCTTCTGAATAGCCACAGGCTGCCCCGTTCCGAAAGGAATATAAGATGGCTGCCGCCGATTGCTCCAGCACTGGCTACTCCCACCTGCCGGAGAGCATGGTTTTATTTGCGTGTAATAAAGCTTTTTGCGTGGCCGTGTAATGTTTTCGAGAACTTTTGGCACGTTTGCGACCTCGTTCTGCCAACTCTTCTTTGCCGAGGATCCGTTTTAGCGTCATTCTTAAGCTTCCGTTGCATGAAGCTGCAATTGCCGACGAGCCACCGCAAGTTAAGTGAGAAAAAGCAGACCAATCGCAGACGCCGGCACCACCCTCTTCATGCGGTTATCGTTATTCAGTGCAGTGGCTCGGCCCCATTGAATCCGTCTCCATCTGAGGGTGCTCCTTGCCTCTTGTGAGCCAATTAGATAAGACAAGCCGCTCAGTGCAGGCAATGTTATTTGTTTTTCAAGCAAACAAACGTGACCTCCTATGAACGAGGGGAACAATCAATTGCTTTGCTCAGACAACCCTGCGGGTGACCGTCCTATGCTTACGTCGGCGGTTACGCAAATTTGACGTCAGGAGATTGGAATACAAACATATTGGAATACTTTTATGTTATACAGCCGTGGCTCTAGTCTTCTTGCTGGCAACAAGTGTCTTCTAGCTGGCAGCATTAGAACTTGTAAAATCATCATATGAAAGGTGTTTTCTTTAGCTGCACCAATTATTTATGGATTGCCTATGGCAGATAGCACAGTTCTAATCCTTGATCTAAATGACTCGATGAGGCGGCCATTACTTCTACGACATGACATGACAAGAACTGTATTTGAGTCCGGAGGGGCTGAGATCTTGGGGAGCCAAAACAGAAGGCGCCCGAAGATCAAGTTGGTGGCTCCGTCCACGATCGGACCGGCAGATGAAGTCCCGCCGCAATGCCGTGTGTCGTGGGTCCTCTGGGCAGCCTGTGGTTGAATGCGGAGATTGCTGCTCTTCAGAGATTCCTGGCATTGTTCTTTCGTGATGGGTGGAGAGGCGTTAAGGGCTAGGCACAGCCAGAACATGTGTTCAAAAGGCATAAGTCATGACCACATTTGGGGAATGACTGCGAGTGGTCAGGATTTATCCTGTTAAGAGACCGAGGAGTGGGATACGAGCGGGTTTGCAGAAGTCTGAGTGTGCTAGCCTGAGGTTTATTCAATTTGCGGTGAGGAGAGAGTAATGTCCTGCTGCCCAGTCGATGATGAGAAACAATTTCATGGAAAGTACATAATGGATCTTTGTGGATGTGGACCTCGTTCCAAGCCTGGCTACCCACGAAAGCGCAGTGCGTGAAATCGCACGCTGTCCGATGGGCCTGCTCGTTAGGACTACATCGAAGCGGGTTAATTGAGCTATCTAGATGTGCTGGGAACCACCAGATGTGGTATCCTCCTGCGCTGCTCTTCTTAGTCCTTTGAAGTACTTTAATCAAAATACTGTTCGCCTGTTCAGATACGAGAGCGGACGACAAGGATCTAACCGCCGTGCGTGAGTCCGAGAAGATGATAGGGGGAACTTTTGAGCTGTGAAAAGCCAGAGCGATCGCCGCTTCCTCCAGCACATGGGCAAACTTTGTGTAAACATAGGCTGCATTGACCAGGTTGCCTCCCGCGTCTACCACCGAGACAGCGAACTTATCCCCACTGTCATATCTGGCAGCACCGACAAAGAGGGCATCTAGTTTCTGCTGATTGGTCTTTTTAAGGATGGACTTGGCTCGCGCGAATATTCTACCTTCGTTATGCACTGGGTGGATGTTTTGCAGGACGGGGTCAACCATGATGCGAGTTCTCGTTTCCCGGGTCAAGCTAACTTTGGTCGCCGGTTCATGTCTGGCTTGGATTACCGCTTCTTCTAAAATCTTGATCCCTGGCTTAGTGGATGAAAGTCATTATTTGAGCCGCTTTGTGAGGTTCTATTAGCTCATCGATAGTGGTATGGAGTACAATTCCAGCAGCTTCTCAGTGCTTGCGGACTGCGGAAGGCCGAGCACGCTCTTGAGGCCGGTTCTGATTAGGGAGTCGAGCTTGGCCGTTTCCGTTTTACCCCAATTAATGTACGGCGCGACATAGATAACATGACTCACGAAGATTGCTTGATAAGCTCTGAGGAAATTGTCCTCTTTGAGACTGCCTCTTCAATTTGAGACGTGGGCTCCAAGTCTTAGAACATTACTAGCCTGTTCAGTGAGCCTAGCTGTTGAGGGCCGTCGTCGAGTTACAACCCTTGGCATCAACGAGGGCACCTAGAATCTTCACCGAGTCCATCCTCGGTATGGGATGCCCATTTTCAGCTCGAATTTCTATCGGTAGAGTTTCCAGAGGCACAAGATTTCTTACCCCCTGTCTTGACTGACGGTATAACAGTAAAAGAGTACGCATTTGGGATGGTTGGTTCATGATTACGAGCAATAAAAACAACGCTAAACGACGGGACGAGCGAAGGGTTGTCTGTGTCCCTTCGCTCGTCCCATCGTTTAGCGCTGTTTTTATTGCTCGTGTAACACTAGCTCTGATTTAGCGGGGGAGAGTTCAAGACCCGTGTTCGGTAGCCTCCAACGCGCTTTGTAACGAGCGTTCGAGCAAGGCTAGCCCTCTGCCTGGCTGCTACGAGAAATCAAAATATTCAAGTAAATAAATAGCCTAATTAGGTCAATTAACTTTTTAAGTAATTAATTTACGCCACATATCTCAACGAAAGAATTATAGCTGGTGAGTTCGCCCGGCGCATCCACTTAGAACGACTTCTCAGGACAGCACTAGTTCCGAGATATTAATTTTCAAGATGTCCGTCAAAATGCATGCTCCACTGACTTTTGTGATTCATTGCGTAAAACAGCGGTTTCTTGAAAAAAAAAAACTTCAACGCGAATGCATTTCGTCGGACACATTGAAAATTAAAATCTCGGTAGTGGAGCTGCCCAGAGAATTCGTTCTAAGCGGATACGCCATGCGAACCAAGCGGCTATAATTCGTAGATTTAAATATGTGGCGCAACGTAAACAATTAAAGAAGTCAAATAGCGCAATAGCGTTAATTATTTAGCTGAACAAGTCGATTTCTCGTAGAAGTAATGGCCGCCACATTGAGCGATTTCGATCAAGGGTTAGAATTGGGCTATCTATAATTGGCACTGTTCAACAAATGTGGTGAAGCTAAAGAAAAAACACTCTGAATATGTGGAGATTAAGGGTGGCTAATATTCAGAGAAAAAAGAACAAGAAAACGCTAGCGAAGGTGTAATAAATACAGCTTCGAATTCACTACCTAAATATTCCTTTAGTAGACAAATTATTGAGGTATGCACGAGAGTAATAGTTTAACAAACGACAAAAGTGCATCCCTCTCAACAGGCAGGCATAGTCAAAGAACTTCAGGTGCCGCTCCACAAGGACATAACCAAGTGTGTTGGATCAGTTTTTTTTCCTAAAAGTGTCCGATAAAAGCACCACTAACGCTTGGCAGGTGAAACAGTTGTTTGGTGCGTGCACCCTTTAAGCGAAGGATACAGCACTAGAAGGCTGTGAATCAGGACAAAGCTAAGGGCCTAATGGCGGTTGCGGAGTGCCCTCCATTAATTTAATTGTAGGGTTTCCCAAACGAATACCAATATCTCAATACAAGGCATGTCATAGTGAGAGACTCCGGAACAATTCTGATCACCTCGGGTTGTTCAACCTGCACCCAGTGCACGGTACACGAGCGCTTTTGCGTTCTTCTCCCACGGGAATGCAGTTGCTGCGGCCGAGGGCGAACTTGCGACCTCGTTATCAGCAGCGTAACGCCATGGCCACAGAGTTATCCCTCCGGGTCCTAATATCTGAAGCTCAGACACCAACACCTGCATAATATTGTTACGTAGGAAGACACCGACGAAAAGCTATTTACAAGTATATTTACAAGGCAATACGCCGCAGTTGACCAAGAGGCAACAGCCCGCGCTAGCTTCCAATCGTCGTCTTCGTCTTCTGCCTGCTCGGCTCTTCGTCATTGGGAATACTACCCCGTAGCAATATTATCACTAAGGTATTCTTCAGCACTAGAGCATCATAAGTATTCCGTTATTAAATTCAAGCTTACTTGCTAACGTTATGAACAAGATGAGACAAGCAATGAAGGAGACCCAGAACAATAATAAAATCGAAGTAGAGGCTGCATAATTGTTACGTCACTGCAAGCACGTCGTTTAAAGTTTACTACTGTTAAAAACGTGCTGAGAAGCTTGTAGACAACCGAAATGCTGAATCGACACGTTTTTCAAGGAAATAAAATTATTCTTGTGCGCATGCACTCCAACAATGCGCGGAAAATGAAAACTAAAGTTTGAATGGCCGACGCGGTGGCTTAGAGACAATGGTGTTGTGGCTATGAAAACGAGATAATTGATTTTATCCCGGCAGCGGGCGCCTTCCAATGGAAACTAGAATGCCTATGTATCCAGTTTTGGTGGTTGAAGAACCCGTGGCGTCAAATTTATTCGCTGTCTTGCCCCAACCGCACCTGCCACAGCAAAGTAGGGGCTAAAGAACGTGAAACTTGAACATTACTACAAAAAAGAATACTGAAAAACTAATTCACCGAATCATTGCTGTAATGTTTTCGATTTACTTTCTTAATTATGAACAGTGGACTACCTCGAAACAGACGCACCACCGATTTCTGCATGGCGCGGCAAACGTACAAAAAAATATATAACCATTCCTAACCTCGCATTCTTTCGGGCCAGGGCCAGGGCAGTTTTAACATTTGATCGCTCATTGGCGCCAAAGCGCAGGAGGAGTCAACAGCGACAAGCTTCAGGAGGTGTGCGTAATTTGCAGTTATCTTGGGAGAACTCAACTGCGGCTGGCAGAATAATTTTTATTAACACTAAAACAAAATAAATTTCTGTGGTGGCTTTCACGAACTTTCAAATTGACCCACCTTCCTTAATCTGTGGGGCTGAAATTCAGAGACCAACAAGGAAACTTTACAAAAACATCAGCCTTCATTTGTAGCAGAACTTGCACTCACGGTGAACACTAATTTATTAATGGACTCAAAAGCTTACCTCTACATATTCTACGAAGCTATTGTTGAATTCCCACTGCAGGAAGATGACATGTGGTCCTTTGTCCGATAAGTCTGTGTTCAGCTGTGGTTTTTCAGGAACTGCGTTGGGGGGGGGGGGTGGTGTTGTGTATGCGAAGTGGAAGACAAAAGAAGTCAGATGTTATAGTCATTGATCTTAAAGTAATTATATTTCTCTATCAGCCTTAATTTTGCTGACACCTTGAGACTATTACCAAGTGTAGCTTCCAGACCAGCGGAAATGTCATAATTCCTTAAAATGTAAGAAGTACGCAGCCTGAATTCAGATGCACAGCGAGGCATTGACATAAGCGTGCAGCAATCATGTATTATATCAAAACGCAGTGTTCAAAAACAAAAGCGGCCTTTTTGCTGGCACCGGTGCTTTCTAAACTTTTCTTATTTCAACTCCTATAATGTCACACTTTTGCACACACTCCGTAGATTGAACGCCGCTGCAATGTAAACCGATTTACCCCCTAAGCGTCCTTAAGCGTGCAAATCAAATGACAGCATGCGCCGTTCGATCCTCTTTGGAAGAAAACATTTACAACTCCATGCTCGAGTGCGTACTAAGCTATTGTTCTGTGCTACAGACCGTTTTATCAAGGGCGCCACCATTTTGCGATTACACTGCGGTCTATCGCAGGTGCGCTGCTGGTATGTGGGAGTGAGCAGGAGTGCGCACAGCAAACGCGCTGTTGTTGACGGGTGGTCAGTTTTCTCGGAAGTCTCATGAAGTTTTTGCGATTGGGAAATTTTTTTGCGTGTTGCTACTAAGCTTTAAACTTCCATACAGCCTCAATATAAGAAGGTGAGGGGTCTAGAGGCACCGCCAAAAATCTACCCGCCATAGAAATAGGGGATTAGTCAAATCTGAATATTGTCGGTACATAACATGCGTGCAACGTGGTATTATCGTTTGTCTGTATAGCCTTGAACTCTATTAAGGTGGCACTCAGGCGACAACAATCCGAGCTGTTTCTGTTTGCCACGCGGTATGCCGTATGAGCGTACACCCCAATCCAGGTAAGTAGCGAAGCTACGAGGAAACATGCTTCGCTAGCTTTCGTGCTTCTAAAATTTCGCAGTGCGATTTTCTAAGCATGGTTTAACTGACATCCGGGCATCGAGCTTTACAAATTTGATAGCTGTAACATTACTCAACTGGAAGGGCCGCTAACATGGTGAAGGCGATCGAATGACCTGGTGACAGTAGCCGCCAGTATGCCACAATCAATTAGACGCTCGCGACGCACTGAAAGAATATACGCCTTGTTAGGTCTTGAGTGGTGCTCGTGCGAGGGTACCTCTCCGACTCGAGAGAGCGGGGTAACGAACTACTCTCTGCAACAGCAACTTGATTGTCTAAAGACAACGCGCGCAGCGCGGCGTCGCCCACACAACTTGCCAGCGAGATTCCGAAGCACGGGAGAGCCCATATGTAGAAAGGGGCGGCCGGCACACTGTACGCATGGCTTTGGTTACAGAACGAAAAGAACACCTTCATTTTATCCATCGGCACGTACTGTTTTCATAAAACGTCCCTAGATAACTAACACCATCACGTCGATTGCCAGTAATGATGATCTTAGAACACTTTTTAACACGATAACTTTAATGTGAGTGCATGAAGGTATACATCATTTCTTTCATTCGCACTAGTTGACTGACTCGAATACGCACCTTTTATTCATATCCCTGTTGGATTATAAGTGCCGCGTTATAAGGCACTGTATTGGGACGAAAGATTTGCAAGCAGCCAATCACAAAAACTTTTTTAAAGTTAACAATTGCTGTTCTTCTTCTTTGTACAGTCGGGCGTAAATGTTTACGGGGCCTTGGATTTGCGAAAAGAACTGAATTCCTGCGAAGCCTGCGCTCGCACAGTTTATATAGTATATGTTTTGCGACCTACATACTAATCCATTCAATTAGAAGCCCCACTCACTAAGGGATACAGATAGTATTTGTAGCATACTATGTTTATTGCAGAGCACGAGGCATGAGGTTTACCAACAACTGTCGCCGGGTCAGCCACAATTCTCCAGCCACTTCACAACAACGCTCAAAGCGCCCTTGCGTTAACACTTTCTCTGTGTGCTGTACTGATTGGTAGACCATGCAGGGGTCTCGTAGGGGTTGTACATTTACGAGTGGCAGGCTATCTGTCCTTGCGATTTTGTTTTCTATTTGTTTTATCAAGTTTAAATAAATATCTGAAATTTATTGCACATTAGATAACTACATATACCTACTGTTGAGTACGTAAAAATGATGGCTTAATGTCCCGATGCATTCTTTGTCGTCATTTTATGTTGCCTTCATAGGATTCGCAGGCTCATTCATTCATTCATTTTATTGACAAGATAGCCCTGTATGTCTACTTAATTGCGATGTTGTTGACTATGGCGCCCTTGATGGCTTGAGTGGTATCTCTGTTTACTTGACATATTAGTAGTGTAAATTTGTGTCCTGCTTCCACCACTATGGATGAGAGTGGCGCTGGTTAGTATTCGAATGTCAAAGTTATCAGTATACGTGCATATACGGAAGTAAGCGAAGAGAAGGATGTTGCCGCTGCTGAGTTGGTGGATCACCGTACGCGCCATGCAGAGGTTGGGTCTTCCGCTTATATTAAGAGCAATTTTTCTTGTCCACCACTTTCATATATGTTTTTCTTTATTGGTTATGTGTAGCTTGCGGAAAGTTGAACCCTCATTGGTAATTCAATAAGAAAGACAGTTCTCTTCGGCTTCATTGCGTGCTTGCTTCACATTGGAGGCGCATTAACGTATGTCACATTTCATGAAAGGTTGGAAAACTATCAAGACATCCTCGTTTTCAGAAGTGCTACCGTGATAATAAATAAGAGAACATTCACACAACAACAAAAGGGGGCATTTCCTAAATTAATATTGTTTTTAAGGCCTCACTATTTTAATTTATACTTCCAATGCGCCCCTTAGGGACCTACACAATTCGAAATGTTGGTGTTTGTCGGTAAAATCAACATGGTTGCAGGCACGTAATACCTACATGTTCCCTCGTTCAATATAAATATTCCACTCTAAGAATTCCTTTTGTCAAACAATATGGATGTTATTATATGTTCTGCGTCAGCATTACAGAACTCAGCAATAAATATATATATATATATATACATATATATATATATATATATATATATATATATATATATATATATATATATAAACATACTTACCAAAGCTGCGTGTCCGCACCTCACAATTTGCAGGTGGCCCGAGGACAATTCTGTCCCCTACCTTGAAGACTGTTCTCACTTCAATAGAGTACAGGGTGGCAGCTTGCAACTTTTCTACAGTGACGTTTTGCTGCTTAGTAAAGATTTGCCTGCAGTGGCTGCGTTCATTGCAGTAACGCAGCTGGAAGCCGTCGAAAGCCGTCAAAGCTCCTGGTCGCTTTACGTTGTATTCCACACGGAATGAATCAGTACCTAAAGCGACGGCCCCAAGGAGTTCAGGTATGGGTGGGCCTGCGAGAAGAAAATAGCGTTATGACTAAAACGAAACTGTAGACGAAACACCTGTTTCTTAATGTGGTCCGTCGCAGATGACAGTTATGCGAAAAAATATATTATTGTTTCCTTGCAGTAAATGGTGCGCCTCTTTTTGAGTTAGGAGGCGAAGTATTTGACAACTCCCCCCCCCCCCCCCCCCCGTTGCTCCAACAATAAAAAAGAAGGTCGAGCTTTTGTATTTGTATTGCTGTGTTCTCCGGCAACGCTGGCGAAGGTGGACACTTCACAAGTTAATAGTCAAGTCGACGCCCCCGTAGAATGTTGTACGGGTTTGTATTGACGGGTGTCCAAACTGTTCTCACGCCAATCTTGCAAAACTATGACGCCTTCTGGTCACGGACAGTGAATAGTCTTGTGATCTTATTTCTTCCTTGCTTAACCACCTACACAATTGCCTAAAATTATTCACACGAACTTTAATAAGGGGCGTTCATCCCTACGCTAGTTTAGGAGTGGTTTGCTCGGTGCAAAGAGCAGAAATGAGTGTTCAAGGCTGTCCTCATTTAGAGCTACCTTGAAGGAGCTGTACCCTTGAGATTGTTCAAAAGGTCCGACAAGAAATTTATGGTCATCATCAGCTGACAATGACCAACTATTGCCCACTATTTACTTAAATTTAGCAATAAATGTTTTGCCCTCTAACTCTCTGTCTCTCTCTTTCTGAGAAGCTGCAGGTGCGAGTTCGAGCTCTTGCTAGGAAATTTTCAATCTGCAGTTGTTCATGAGACGCGTTGTCGCAAAGTTTGTTTCCTAGTTGTTTACAAATTTTTGTTCACAAAAAGATTGAGAAACAGAACAAAGGAGATTGGTTTCCATCTGTGCCAGGGCTTAAATATCCTATCAAACTTAACTCAAACGTTCTTATATAGCCGAGTGCACAGCGTATGCTTCTACTGCAAAGATACTTGTGTGCGGGGTTAGTACTTCAGATGTTGAAAATAAGGGTCAGAGAGCTCAGTAAGATTGACCAGTAGAGGACATGGAAGCATCTACATAGTACTTCTCCCGGAGTTCGAGAAAATGGGTGTATACTACGCACCTGCGGCGCACACTTTGATATTTCTACGAAACATGTGTCGTATTCAATGGTCTGCCCTTTCCATGGTAGGGGAAGGCCAGTGGAAGCCATTAGGACCTTTTCTACAAGTGAGACGCCTGTGTCCTCTGTTCGCGTTTCCAAAGGAAGATGCAATGGTAACCTGGGCGGTTGCGAAACAGCCTAACAATTGACATGTCGCTAATAGTTGAGTGACATGCATGTTTCACATCTTATTTAACGTTCAGGGCGAAGAAAAAGCTTAAATATGTCCTTTGGAGGTATAGAGACCATTCATTAGAGTCCACATACAGGCTTTTTACGGTACTAGACCAGAATGCGCCTGTAGCAAGCTGTATACCCAAGTGGTAAACGGGATTTAACAGCTTCAAAGCACTAGGCGCAGGAAATTTATACACTATAGCTGCAAACTGTAGTGTATATAGTGACTGTACAACACTTTTGTAGAGGCTCCAAAGGCATCTCATGTCACTTTCCCAAGAAATACGGGACCTGAGTTTCAGTAAATTCATTGTCATCAGACATCTCGCCCTCAGATGCCTGAGATGAGGAACAAAAGTCAGCTTGGTGTCTAAGATAATTTCTAAAAATTTATCTTCGTGCCTGACAGATCCATCAAGTTTTCCATCAGGATAGATAGCGGGGTCAGTCAGTATACCTCTCTTGTTCGAGAAGAGAATGCACTAGCTTTTTTGAGGATTTAGTTTAAATCCATTCTCATCACCGCACATAGAGAATTTGTTTAACGCTAGCTGTATATGTCGCTCACAGATACAAAAGTTACACGATTTAAACCTATTTGCAGGTCATCCACATACGCAGAATAAAACATTGTGCGTGACACTACAACTACACAACGACTTCATTTCTACAACAAATAGAGTGCAGTTCAGCACACCACCTTTTGGTACGCTTGTTTCCCGTGTAACTGCACGAGTCAAGATATCGAACCTAACATGGCACGTGCGATTAGAGACATAGCTTTGAATGACGTTCAAGAAGTTGCCTCGGACTCCCATTCCAGCCAAATCACATAATATCTAAAAACACCAATAAAGATACTCTTGAGCACAAAGGCATCGCTTATATTCGCCTTGATGCAGAGAAGGTGATCTGTTATGGATTTTCCCTCCCTAAAACCTCACTGCAAGGGGTGTAGTATTTTGTTCACTTAGAGATAGGGGATAAGACGTCGGTTTACCAATATTTAATATAGTCAGCTTGTCGGGCTATAGGCCTGTAGCTGCTTGCCGCAGGTGGGTCCTTGCCCTCTTTGAGAATAGGTGTTCCGACGGCTTCCTTCCTGGCGGACGAAATATGGCAGGCACAGAATATGGCGTTAAAAAGTGATAGGAGTGTTTTGTGTGTTTCGGGGTGTAAGTGTTCGATCATCTCGTAAACTATTCGACAATTTCCAGGGGTCGATTTATTACAATTTACTCCAGTATGAAATTCCGCCTTCCTAAATGGATGGTCGTAAGGTTCCTTTCTATTTCATTTCCGGTCCAGAGGCTTTCACTCCATTTGTCGTGGGTATCTGTGTAATGTGATGGACTAGAAACGTTCTTAAAATGTACTCGCTAGACAATCAGCTTGGTTCAAGAGGTCTCCTTGTGTATTTGTTACGAGAAGAGGAGGATATTCATGGCCGTTTAGTTTGCTTACTCTGTACCACGCTTTTCTTTTTTCTGTATAAGAATTAATGCCTGATATCCATTTTTGCCAGTTTTCCCTTCTGGCAGGGCGGAGCGTTCTTGTACCTTCAGCTTTACTTTGTTGAAGCTGATAAGGTTTTCTGCAACTGGAGAGCCACAGAGGTAGTTACAAGCCTTATTTTATTTCTTTCGCGCTTTCTTACATTCATCGTTGCACAAGGAAACACGTGGTTTAGAAGTCAATCTATTTGTTTGCAGGATACATATGTACGACGCATCAACAATAAATGCTCTTAAATATGCAACAGCATCGTGAATACTAAACATATGAATGTCAACCCTGGTCAAATATGTGAGCTCTGTGTATCACGGCCACTCCGCTGAGTCGACGTTCCACTGGGGTACATGTGGAGAACATTCGTTCCGTTTTGTTAAATTTGAAATAATAGGGAATTAGTCACTTGCGTATGAATTTTTAAGCACCTTCAATTCCAAGTACGGCACGACCCTACTTGATGCAACGGTTTATCTATAGGTGAACATGTTTTTTTGCGACGCTGCAAAAAGCGAGTTGTTTCTTATTTAGCAAACATGCACCAGCACATAAGAGGAAATTTTCTATCAGCCGCCCTCTGCAATCACATCGAGAATCATCCACAAGGTATTAGACGCATTTAGATCTCCGACGACAATGTAGGCCTCCGGAGGTTGTGCAAAAGCTTTCCGATTCTGTTCGGGAGAGCTGACAGCGGAGGGCGATATATATGGGGAAGTAATTGTCACCAGCTTACCAAAAATACTGCTCTGACTGCAACTGCCTCAAAGGGCGTTTGCAGCTGTCAATTCTGGCAGGCGGCACACTTATCAAAAACGATGATGACACCGCCCGATGAGGCGAGACTCTCGTTACGGTCTTTGAAGTTATTGTCATATTGGCGCAAAAAATTTGTGTGTACAGAATTGAGGCGTGTTTCTTTCGCACAAATCACTTTTGGAATAAATTTGTGTAGGAATTCCTTTATGTCATTCAGATTGTGGAGTGGACGCCTGAAGTTCTAATGTATTATTTGTGTAGCCATATTGAAAGTGTTGTGGTGGTGTGTGTCAAGAGAGGTAGAATTTTAGTAACATAGATATTGGCCACCTGCGGTCACCCTTCGCGTGACTCGGGCGGCCACCGAAGGACGTGAGGCTAACCCCCTGTGTGTCACATCAGAGTAGTACGGCTTTGACTGATTGTAGACACAAGGATGATTGCGCACTTCTGGAGAGACGTTTAGCTTCACCATGAGTTTTATTATCTGTTTTTCTTTCTTCCTAGACGGGTGTGATTGTGAATAGGCGGGGTGTTCTCGATTTCAGTTGGCACAGTGGGTTGCTGAAGTGCCCATTTTTGAGAACTCGGCGTGAGATTCACTGTTTTGCACAAGTAGAGTGACCTCGGCACCTTTGCGACACATGGCCAAAACGCTGTAGCTTGAAGGATTGGCCCGGATTTGGGATGTACGGTCGTACACGGAGCTCACAATATCCTGCTTCAATTGACCCAGGCGAGGTTGCATATACCAATGGTAATGATTACTTGTTTGATTGAAATTATCTTATTGTCTGTCCTTATTTCATTTCTTTGGACCTTTATTACATTCTGAGATTGCCATCCATCCAACAGCTAACTTTCGCTAAGTTCAAACAAGCCGCCTCAGAGATGACGGTGCGCACAGTGTCCATTGATCGGTGTCGGCGCACTGAGGCAGGAATCTCCCCAAACGCCACGAGTTTTGACAGCTTGTTGTGCTGGAGATTTTCACGCACTTCTAGAAGAAGGTCGCCACTGCCCATCTTCGTTACTTTGTGACCTCAGCCGATTGCCGCTGTAAGACATCTTGCAACAGCAAATGGGGATGTCGTACGGACAGTGCTTGTTTCATGTTCGCTATGTATCACATCGTATTTCAGAAATGTTTCTAAAGGTTTCAGTGGGAAGTTCAACATTTCATCGGTACGCCCCTTTCCAGGGAGTGAACAGGTAGGGGGGGGGGAGGGGACAACCATAAGTGAGCTTGTAATTTTCGGCAGTAAAGCCAGTCACCCACTATGGAGCCCTATAAGGGGATGCTGCAGGACCTGTAAAAGAAGGCCGTGCAAACGTCAGATGTACGTTACCATTATAACCGAATAGGACATAGCCTAGTAGTTAACCCAGAACGTTGGGCGCTAGTTGGGGTTGATGCAGTTGCTGTGACAGTTTCTAGCGCGAACAAGACTAACGGGAAAAGGCGGGACAGGATAGAGCGCTCCATTACAACTGAGAAGCTTTATTCAGAAAAACATGCCACGAAGACACCCTGTGCTCAACATGACATAACCTAGACTGGATACTCACAGAGGGGTAACCTTCGCTGCCTAGGAAATTGGAAGTAATGCAGAGCGCAGGATAGTTTGAAACAGAGATATACGAAGGTTCGAGAGCACGATAGGAGAAGGCTGCTACCGATTCTCCCCCAGGGTGTCAGTCCGGGGGTGCCGTCTATACGTGAGGCCGCGGCCAAAAGGTTGTGTTGCCTCCGCCGAGGGGCCATGATAAGTCCAAACACTCAGCAATGGCTATAGCCCCAAGATCGCCTTTTCCCCGGACACAGCTAAGCCGCGCACGGCTACACGCGGGAGCATCCAACCTTGTGTGTTCGGGTACGTGGTGCCGAAATACAATCGCCTGCTAACGGGACGTCCCTGCGCGGCACAGTACGAGCGAGGCGACAGTTCCCACGCTCGGTTACCCGAGAGTACGTGGACTTTCTCTCGGCGCTTTCCTTCGCCGTCCCGGAATTCTTTCGTAACAGCAGTGACGACCGAACGCTTGCACTTCTTGCTCTCCCTGGTGCTTTGGCGTCATCGCCGCCAGCGTTTCACCATAGTCAAAGGAATACAACAAGAGCGGACACTCCCATAGAGCCCAGCGGCCCAATTAACTGCAGCGCGCCAAGCCGTCGGCGTTAATTCCTGAACCACACTTCCGGTTTCGGTTTTGTGCGCGGACGTTTTGTATGCTAGCTGGTATCGGTCACGCCGGCTACGCTTTTTTTTTTTAATCTACAGCTCAACCACGCGCGATCTCCGCGCGAAACCGCGTTAATAATAAGTAAACTTGATTGCGAACGATCTTCACAAGCCTCCATCGAATATGTGCAACGTGCAATTTCATAAAGACGCAAGACTCCTTGTGAAATGAGAAAAGTTTATTTTATTCTTTACAAATGCTCGTCGCGGGCTTTTTGTCCATTGATCCAACGTTGTGGCACCAGGTAAGCAGCAGTAGTTTCTGTAGGAAGCTCCACCAGATGATGCCAGCTGAAAAAATTAAATTACAAGGAAGTGTTATTTTAGTATTAACATAATGCGTGTAGAGGCGAAGCATGTGAAAGTGGTGAATGGGCGGCATTAAAACAAAAGCAGTTCGTATTTACACACACGGCGTAGAAAATACCTGAATCATCCGAAACAATACCATGCATACCACAGAAACATTCTAATTTCAAGCATTTCCTTCTTCCCAGGCCTCATTTCCTGCACTTTATTAGCACGAATGCACGGGCTACGGTGCGTTTCGCGAACTTGGCCACAACCGTCGCGATAGTACGCTACGAATACACAGAGGCGGCTACAACACAGGCTTTCAACCAGACCATGCTGGACGCTCACAGAATTCCTTCTACTCGCACTCGAGAGAAATGCGTGGGTGCCGTTCAGAAGACAATTTTCGAGTTACTATTTCCTGGAGTTTGAGCTCCTTGGCGTTATCTCTTGCGCGTTCTGCCGGCGCAAGCAACACACTCCCGTGTTATCACTCTTGACAATTGCTCATCGCGTTTTCGACAACCGTGAGTACCGAAAGAAGGCTTAAGTTGTTGTAGGGACATAAAAATTGCCACAAGTTGGCACCATGGCCGAGCTGCTTTTCGCTGCTTCACGACAGGGGCTGCGAGCGTGCCTCATAAGTAACAAAAGAATGTACTGAAAATAATTTTCATCAATGTTGAGCGTCAGAGGAAGCGCCATTAACTTGTCTTGTCTGTGCATTAAAGCACGAAACTGCGCACCACGGCCGAGCTTCTCTTCGCTAACCGCGTCACAGCGCCAGGCACGCCCACTGAGATTGAAAGGAAGCCCAAAAAGTAACGAAATTAGTTACAATACTGTTGGCGGTCAGACAAAGCGCCACAAGTTGGCGCAGTAAATTCAGTACACGCTAAACTGCGCCACAGCACGCTGTGCGACCAGCGTGCCCAAAAACTACCGAAAGGAGTCAAAATAATATTGGGGCTTATAGAAAGCGTCGCAAACATCTCCCAGTACGATTCATTAATTCAAATTAACTGCGCCACGAAAGGCACGCTTTTTTTGTTAAAGGGAAGCTGAAAGGTTTTGCAGAAAAAATGAGTGAATAGCAGTACGCCGTGGTTTTCAACCCTCTGAATTCGAATGTCGCATCGAAATTGAGTGAAAGAAAGCGCAAACATATTTTATTTCGGCGAAAAGTGCAGCAGCAGACACGCCCAGCTCGCGCGCCTCGTTCGCGGCCTGTGATTGGTCGGGCGCCTCGTGACGTCAACAATGGTTCGGCTTGCAGACGACGAGTGAACGCGACAGCCATCGCCTCGCTTGCAGCGCTGTCGCTGTCGCGTGCAAGATCACTTGTAAGGGGTTTATACTTGTACATACTACACGTACGTACATACTTGTACATACTAGATGTACGAGCCGATTGCGAAGAGCCGGCGTCTCCTAGAAGCAAAAAATGGTGGTGCAAGCACTGCTTTCCACGTGAACGAAGGCGAAGTGTTAGTATCTCCTTGTGTTGGAAATGTTCTTTGACTAGCATGTTTTTTGCTAAGCTGCATTCAGCGTTCCAGTGAGTACGTTTCCGGGCGAACAACTGTAGTGTTATGTTCCTGCATGCCTCTTCGTAGAACGTAAGCGGTGATGCGATTTTCAGCATTCGTGCGCTGCCCCAAAGCTGTCGGCAATCTACACATACGGTTTAAACGCGGGAAAAGTTTACCGGCTGTTGTAGCACGTATAGTATAGAACCTTCATCAGCGCGCCATCCGCACGCTACTCGTAACCGGCGAATTCCGTCGGCTACGTGAGATGGTCGGTTTCTTATGTGTGCGAGAGAAGGGGGAGCACAGCGTCTTGGCGTGAGCAGGCTTTCCAACACATGCAAACTTTACGCTTGCACTGCGTTATGGTAGCTGCATGCTGGCTGTTTCACAACACAGGTGCGAATAGAAAATTCGCGGCGCTTGGCGGTGAAACCTGCGTCAAGGGTGGGCGATAAACGTGCGCCTTCCGTTCAGCGTGCTAACAATTTTGTTTCAGGAGAACCCAAAGCACGCATTATTGATAAACTCCGGTAGTAATCGTCACGGAAGTGGTTAGAGCAGAACACCTGTTCTTGAGCGCTTGAAGTTATTTCGCTTCACAGCAACCTCCCACTTAGCTGAAAGCTTCTTGTCTTGCAGGAACTAATGGAACATCGGAACATCGTCGCGGCCGCTGGTGTTCGTGCAAGCGTAGGCTGCACAGAACACCGGCATGATCGGCCTACAAGTTCAATTGATGCTGCGCACGTCAACTACCACTCCTATATACACACAAATAAAGGAATGTAGGGTCGAGCGAAGCAGATTAGGACGGCACGCACGCAGAAATAAGCCCAGTCAGGCACGGTAGCGGAACACCAGTGTTGACGTCACTAAGCCGCGGTTTCCGGTCTCCGCTCGCATCGTCAGCGTCAGCAGCAGCGCGCGGCGCTCGACGGGGGGCGGAGCTACAGCGCAATTTTAACTGACGATTGCATCGCTCCTAAGTGAAAAATTCCCCCCAAAATGTTACCTTCATGGTTTATAAGATTCCCGTATCCATATATGAGCGTTCTATTGAATTCGACAGACTCTTCAGCTTCCCTTCAGCTTCCCTTGAGCTTCCCTTCAGCTTCCGTCACAAGTCTAGCCTAGGTGCCGGGCAGTAAGCCTAATAGCTTGAAATGCGTCGCAGACCGTCGAACAAAGCTTCTCACCTTGCCATAGTCCAATGATGTAGTGGTGCCATGTCGAAGTTCAGAAGGAACACAAGAATTCGGCGGGAGCCCACCAAACCAGGCTGAATCCCAAGATAGAAAAACAAACAGATGGGTGACCGAACAGGCCAACGCTCAGATAGGGGGGCCGGTCTCTCTAGCTTCGGCGGTGTCTGACGAATGACGCAAGCATCTGGCTCGTCATTCGCCGATTCGCCTGCCCCTAGGCAACGGAAGTAGCCGCAAAGGTTAATTTAACTTATACGCAGATATTTTTACTTTTGCCGGGAAAGAATTAAAAAAAAATAAAACAATTTTCGTTAATTTCATTTCACATTCTCTTTTTTTTTCGATGCTCGCGGCAGCAAATGGTCGGCGTTAATACTATAGCGTGAAGTATTTCCTGTTTCCACTTTTCGCCGAGTGTCCGCTCTTGTTATATTCCTTTTTCTATGGTTCGACGGAACGCTCGCCTGCATCTGAGAATCCACTCGCCCTCCGCATCGTCCACGATAATCTGGCAACGGCCGAATCGCCAGCGAGGCTTCCGGCCAAGAAACGGGCGATCGACAGCCTACTCTCGTCCCCCTTTTAGCGCATCCCCTCAACACAATTCCCCGAGAGCACGCATTCTTTTCCTCGCTTTCCGGCAGCGAGCGAGCGAGAGAGCCAATGAGGCGATAGTGCGCCCCCTTCGCTTTTCTTCTCGTCCCTCCGCACCACTCAGTTGCGCTAGAGTTCACGTACGATTATATCCCCCTCTTCTAATTCTGTCCTAGACCCCTATTCGCCACTCGGTTGCCCGAGAGCACACGCAGTGTCATTCAGCGCGTTTCTTCGCCTTCGCTCGCCCAAGTCCGACCACCGGCTTACCTGCGACCTACCACGAAGTCCGCCGAGATAGCGATAAAAAGCTAGTCGCCTTAAAACGCAATAAAGGAATTAGATCATTCAATTTGCACGCAAAAGTATTTACTATCAGCTTCTAAAGCAAAAGAAAAAAAGTCGCTTGATTGGCTACGCAGCGTGTAAGCAAACTCATACAACTGACACATTTGAGTCTGGCCTACGAGTTTGTCATGTTCGCGTGTCGGTGCCGATGGCACGTACCGCTTGCGCAACCCACCGCTCCACCCAATTAGTTTCCCCGTTCAGGTCTTGTTGAGTCACGGAAGCTATTCCCCAAATGAATCCGCGAAAAAGATATCGCGACTCGGTGCGATTTCGTCGAAAAATGGCAGGGGTCGCTGCGGTCGGTGCGAAGGGTGACCAACCGTAGTCGTCATAGTCGCCGAACGAGGGGTCGACATCTGCGACTGTAATTTCCATCGCATGCGACGAAAATGGCACTTCCAGTGCGACGAAAATCGCACCATGTGAAAAGGGCTTTAGGTGATTGAACAAAGTTAAGAAAGTTCTGGATAGCCACCGGCAGAAAAAAAAAATGCGCAGATCCCACGCACCGTGTGAATCGGTGTAAGAGAAGCTTTCCGTGCTGTATGTTTGATTGACGATAATTAGCGGTAATATTGACGGCTAAAGCTCAATTTCTTCAACGTTTAGGCTAATACGAGAGCGGTGAGTTGATGTTAAAGGGTGCCTTGTGTGCACCTCTGCTGTTTCTCTGCATAGTACACAGAACCCACAGGGGGAGTTGTTTGCTTGAGGCGTTCTTCTGCGCCATATTTTATAACCTCTACGAAGGCTGAACGTTGTCATTGCCTCACATGGCACATCGCATTGTGGCAGAAGTATTACACTTGAATTCGATTATGGGGCTGTACGTGCCAAAACCACAGTCGGATTATGAGGCATGCAGTAGTGGCGCACTCGGAATAATTTCGACACCGTGAAGTTCTTTAACGTGTCTCAAATCCAAGTGCACGGGCGTTTTGTATTTCGCCCCCGTCGAAATGCGGCTGCCGCGATTGGGATCAAATCCCCGACCTCTAACAATTCCATAGACAAAAAGCTAACGCGGGGTGGGCAGAGAAGTGTTGATTTGATGGTTGGCCGCTTCCGTAATGTCTCGTGGGCCTTGCGGTGCACTTTAATTATTGCAGCTCTACTTCTGTACACCCACGTAAGTTGCCCGCTTGACATATTTGCATGCCGTTTATTTTTCAAAAGTAGCAGCAACGTATGTACTGTACCTGTCACGATCTGGCCAGCTTAGTGAACAATGGGGGGCTCGAGGCACCCTTCGTTAGACAGACGCTCTGCAGCGTGGTGGTGATGAACGATAACTAACCGACGAGCAATGTGATCATCGGTGTTTCTAGCGGTACGGCGAACATTGTTGCCTACTGAGCCTGGCCGGCCACTGAGCCTGGCGGGCCGACGAAGATTATGCCAGAGGGGGCATCACCTGCTTGTTACACCCTTTTACCACCTGTTTGTTTGTATGACAGCAAACGTCCAAGTTCGAAGCCCGAGGCTCTGCCTCCGTCCTAGCCGGGTCGACGATGCCTGCTACCCAGGCAAGTAAGCGTCTCGTGGGCTCCGCCGTCGAGTACTCAGTCCGGGGCACCGGTGTTGACGGGCCGGCTGTGGCAACGCCGGGTGCTGCCTGAGCCAGCCTCGCTCCATCCGGAGGTCCGCAGTGGTCGGCCTTGTATGCGGTACCGGGCTCGACACCGGCCCAACGGGCGCCGCACCACTGGCAACGCTTGCCGCATCCGAAGTGGGTGGTGCTCCACTGTAAATGACTGGTGTTGCCCCTAGTCTTCCTGCGGGCTGGAACTCTGAAGTGGCAATCGAGGGTGCTGGCCAGGCCTCTAGGCGAGGCCTAACATGGCCTGCGAGTCTGTGCCACGTGGCCCCGTCTAGCATGCAGACGAGCAGTGATGAGGCGCTGGCAGGAGCCACCACTTGTCCGTCGGACCAGGGTGGGGCAGGACGGAATTTCCTGGCGAAAACTGGAGCTCCGGACTCCGACAACCGCCCGGGATGGCACCCTTGGTCAGCAGCCAGCTTCTGCTTCAACTGCTTCAGGAGCACTGTGGATCGGAGGTCCGGATGCAAGACGTCCAAGACCATCATACACAGCAGGAGCTCACAGGGGGCACGGCCTGTGACATCGTGGGGCGTGGTCCGGTACTGGAACAGCATCCGGGAAATCTACATCCGGAAATCGCCAGTCGTGCTCTTCTTGAGCTTGTCCTTTATGGTTTGCACCACCCGCTCGTCTGCACCATTTGAAGCAGGGTGGTACGGCGGAACGATCATCCGGCGGATTCCGTTTTTCATCAGCCAGGCCAGGTACACTGTGCTGGCCAAAGCAGGACCATTTCCGGACACGACGACGTCTGGCAACCCCTGGGCGGCGAAGACCTGTCGTAGCGCTGCAGTGGTCGCACCTGCTGATGGATCGGTGACAGGTTGAACCTCCACGCACATCGAGTAGGTGTCCACCACCACCAGGAAGTAATGGGCTTTTAAGGGCCCCCAAAAATCCACATGTAGGCAGGACCAGGGTCTCTGTCGGAACGGCGACGGAGTGATTTCCACATGACGTGAGGCGCGCTGATGCTCCTGGCAGATTTGACAGCTGTGCACCATGTTAGTGATGTCCTGGTCCAGGCTATTAAACATGGGAGCGGGCCACCATCCTGGCCTTTTCCACGCCAGTATGACCCGCGTACAGCAACTGCAGGACCATGGACCGGAGACTGTGTGGGATCACCACCCTAGAACCCCACAGTAGGCAGCCCTGGTGGAAGCTCAGTTCAGCCGCTTTGTAGCTATAGGCCTGCAGAACATATCACAGACCTGGAGAGTACCTCCGGGTACGCGTGCTCCTGCATGAACACTTCAGCAGGTTCTGGAACAGCAGCAGGCACCTCTGGCAGGGGCAGGCGGCTCAGGGCATGAGCAGGTCCCAGGTCCTTTCCTGGATGGTAAACCAGCTGGTAACTGTAAGCCGCCAGCCTCAAGGCCCAGCGTACCACTCAAGGTGATGCCTGCACAGGAACTGCCTTGTCAGGCCCCAGCAGCCCCAACATCGGCTTGTGGTCCGTGACCGCCTCGAACTTCCGGCCCTACAGATACTGGTGGAAGCGTTGTACACCGAAGATGAGGGCCAAGCCTTCCTTGTTCCAGCTGGCTGTAGCGTTGCTCTGCAGCATGAAGCCGGCGAGAAGCAAACGACACAGGGCGTTCCTGGCCATCTTTGTCCCTGTGTGCCAGGACGGCTCCCACGCCATACGTCCTGGCACACATGCCGTGCGGCGACGCATCTGCGATCAGGACGACAGACTTGGCAGGATCGAACTGTACCAGCACTGGAGCCTTGATGATTAGCTCCTTGTGCGCTAGAAGGCCCGGTCCTGCTCCATCCAGACCCATTGCTGACCATCTCGAAGCAGAAGATGGAGCGGCTGTAGATGCTCCGACAGGTTCGGCAGGAAACTCCTATCGAAGTTAATGAGGCCAAGGTAGCTCTGAAGCTCCTTCTTGTTCTGGGGCTTAGGCGGCTTGAGCGCAGCAACCACTCTGCGAGGAGCCGGGGCTAGGCCAGCCTGAGAAATGACATGTCCCAAGTACTCAGCACTGTGGGCCAGGAAAATGCACTTTTTCAGCTTGAGCTTCAGACCGGCGTCCTGCAGTCCTGGCAGGACGTTGTGTAGGTTCTGCAGGTGATCCCCGTCGTCACTGCCAGTAACCAGGGTCTTGTTCAAGTACACCGTAATGTGCCTCGTGCCCCTGAGGAGGTTGTCCATCTCCCTCTGAAATATGGGTGGGGCTGAGGCCAAGCTAAACGGTAAGCGCGTATACTGGAAGAGCCCCAAAGTTGCCGATATTGTGACATACTTCCGGGAGGCATCCTGGAGCACCAGCTGCTGCTAAGTATCTCTGAGGTCGAGCTTGGCAAACTTTTGTCTACAGGACAACGCTGACCAGAGATCTTCAATTCGGGGCAACGGGTACTTCTCGACGGTAGCAACGGGGTTTATGGTAACCTTGTATTCCCCGTAGATCCTGACACTGCCGTCTAGCTTGAGGATTGGTACCATGGGAGCGACCCATCCAGACCTCTTGAAGGGCACTAGGGCGCCCTCTCGCTGCAACTGTTGCAGCTCCTGGGTGACCCCGTCCTTCAAGGCGAACGGCAGTGTGCGATGCTTGAAAAAACGTGGCCGGGCTCTCTCAAATACATAGATGCCAGCCGTCGTGCCGGCGAATGTGCCCACCCGTTGCTGGAACAGGGACTTGAACTCGGTGAGGAGGCTGTGGACGTCTTTCACCACATGCAGGCTGGCTCCCTGGTACTCGGGCAGACGAATGCTTAGTGCGTGAATCCAGTTTCGGCCCAGCAGCGTCGGCGATGACCCTTGGTTAAGTAAAGGGGAAGGGTTGCCTTCCTGTCGCCGAAGCGAACGCTGCCCTCGGCCTGACCCTGAGCCTGGGAGAACTGCCTGGAGCAGCTGCGCAGCATCAGGCCCGAAGCCTCGACGGACACACCGGGGAACGCACGCTTGAAGTGTTTCCCGGGCATTACTGACACGCTGGCGCCTGTGCTCAGCTCCATGGAAATGGGGTGCCCGCAGACTTCGACCGTCACAATGTACGGCGGCACAGACGACGGAACAAAGCCTGTGTGCCACACGTCGAAAATCGGCGGGTCCTCGGCCACGACGTGGAGACTGGCCGCGGAAGAACTCGAGCCTGCTGCCGCACGCCCCCTCCGCCTACCCTTGCGACGGCTACCCTAGCCGCGGGCTTGTGTGGTACCTGGGCTTGAGCCAGGCTGCTGCTGTTGTTTGCTGTTCGTCCTCCCTCTTCGGCATACCCGTACCAGGTGCCCAGTTTTCCGCACGTGAGGCATTGTGCTTGAGGGAACTGGCACTGTGACGAGGAGGGGGCACCACCACAGCAACCGCAGTTACTGCCTTTTGTCGCCAACTTGTTGACCGCCGCTTCCACCGACGGTGGGCCAGTCGCACGGGCAATCTCACTGGCGTCCTTGGCGGCAGCTTCTATTGCCAGCGCTGCCATCACGGCGTCGTCCAGCAAAGTGTCGGAAAGCTCCTGGAGTCGCGTCTGCGTGGCGGGGTTGTTGATGCCGCAGGCGAAACGGAGGAAAAAACGAAACGCAAGAACTCGCTAACCCTCGTAGCGCAGTAACGAACTGCCCGAGAGTATCTCCTTCCCGGCGGCTCCGGTTGTTGAAGCGGAAACGCTCCATCAGTGTGGATGGCGCTGGGTTGAAATGCGAGTGCAGTATGACGAGTAGCTCACCCAGCGTATTAACATGTGGCGTGGCTGGGTTGAGAAGGTCGAGCAGCAGACTGAAGACGCGGGTCCCGCAGCTGGCAAGAAAAATGTCACACTGTTTGGCCCCGGGTGTGTCGTTTGCCCGAAAGAACACGTGAACTTGCTTCTCGTAAACTGGACAGGTGGACCCACCTCCCTCGAATGGCTCGAGCATTCCGTACAGCGGCATGCTGGCAGCCACGGTGGGCGGCGTTTCACTGTCGAGGCGACGTGGGACGATCCGTGGGTACTTGTCGCCAGTGTCACTATCCGCCCGGGTTCGTGAACAAGGGTGGGCTCAAGGCACCCTCCGTTAGACAGACGCTGGTGATGAACGATGACTGTCCGCCGAGCAGCTGTGCTTGTCGGTGTTTATTACGGTGCGGTGACCATTGTTGCCAGCTCAGCCTGGCAGGTCACCGAGCTTGCGGGCCAACGAAGATTATGCCCGAGGAGGCGTCACGTACGTGTTACAGTACCGTAGCTTCAACTTAAGCTTATCCTGTTTACCTGCAATCGCTGTCGTATTGTAGTGGGGTTTCTATGCCTTCTCACGTCACACCCCCCCTCTCTTGTATGGGAACTGCCTCTTCTCCTCCTTCTCCTTCTTCTCTCTATAGTTCTGTATGCATTCCCCCTGGCCTTGCACGTTAGTAGAAAGAGAAACGCTGGAATTTCTGCAATGCTTCTGAGGGGAGTCACGGATAATTACAGCTGTCAAGCGGCTAATGTGGCGGCGACCAGGGAGCTCTAGGCGGCATTGTTCGCATTCGACGCAATGGGTGAAAAGGAGTTCCTCCTGTCGCTTTTCCTCTCTGACTGGCGCCTCTTAACTACGCCCTAACGCGGTGTGCGCGACAGCAGCAGCAGCAGCAGCAGCAGCAGCAGTGGGAAAGTCGAAAGAAGAGGCGAGGACATCTTCGCTTTAAAAGCACCTGATTTGTTTTTCTTGTCACTTATTTGGTTTCGATAATGGTTGCGAGTTATCCTCATCAAAAATTACGTGATATGTCCAACTGATCTCAACTACAGCACTAGCTACGCGCGTTTTTTCTCTAGTTTATACCGCTATACCCCTCTAATTTTGCTTTGCATTCCTCGTTGCGCATTTTGATCTGCTTTTCCTGTCCGTTATCGTCGAAAGTTTCAGCAGCATAGGTTAGTGCTGGTGGATTGTGGTCTTTGATGTTCCAAGGATATCCGTTACCTGACATTCATGATTTGAAGTCACGACTCATTGCCTTTATGAGCCATCAATTCTTCTTTTTGTCTCGGGGTGCATAATCAAACGAGTTTTGCTGGTTTCATCCCTCGGCTTGCTCTGTGAATGCACCGGGTAAGTGCTAAACGTCCGCACGCAGTCGAATCGCTTCGCCCGTGTTATGACAACTGTGGCGAGCACTTAAGCAGAACCTTATAGTATTAAGCCACTGCAGCGTTGCCTAGAGCGCTCTGTATCATTGTAGCAACCAAATGTGTGTGGTCATGTATATATATATGTTACATATTTCCAAACCGTCGAGAGCTTGTTACCGCATAACGTCTTTCATATATTTTTTTAAGCGCAAGTGTATTTGGCCCACCGCCAGTGAAGCCGGCGATGTGGTCTTCATAGCCACGTTAAGTAAGCGCCGGAGGAGCAAGGCGCCTGAAGCAAGAAATGAGAATCGGGCACTGTACAAAGTACGAAGGAGAGACATGGTGCACGCTCAGCGCCCAGAAAAGCAAAGCCACCTAGATAAATGTCTAAGTGGCCTTGGGCGAAGCGGAGAAGAAGAAAAGAAGCAAAGCGTCGCGGAGGAGCTGAGTAGGCGGATGCGCTGGATTGACCTCTTTTGGCAGTTGCTATGGGTACTGACTGCGGAAAGAACGTACCGAGTTCGTCTCGCGATAACATCGTCCCCGCGCACCATATGCTGTATATGCGACTGAAAGCGTGCGACGGTGAGCCGACGATGGCGGCTGAATCTTGCACGCGCGAGAGAGGAAAGCGGGGTGGAATTCGCGCTGTCTTGCCGATGGGGGGAGGGGGGGGGGTCGTATTTTAGCAGCGACTCCGTATTGCGTGCGGGCCGCATCTTGAAAGTGATTTGCGTCGGCTGCGGAGTATAGGCGCGTTGATGGCTCATACCTTTGTGCGTGCTGTGCTCTCACCGCTCAGTTTGCGTTCAAGCGATAGACAGCACGAAGGTTATTTCGCTCGCTGCTGCCGCGGCGCTTCCTCACTCCAGCGTTTTGACAGCCAGCAGGTATCTGTGGTCATCGAGTGTGATGTGCTTATGTCTGCCTGCGCGTGCTGGAGGAGGGGGGGTGGGGGGTCTGCTCCGGCGGCTGCTGCGTATGGTGTGGTCGCGCAAGCCCTATCTTAAAAGCGAGGCCGGGGATGCGGACACCGTAGGCATCTAGGCACGCCGAGGGCCGATAGCTTCGTGTGCGGTATAGCAGCCATACGCTTGCGCGTCATTCTTGTTCACGAAGTGAAACGTCACAATAGCATTTTGTTGGACATTCAGGAAATCAAAATGCATTTCTTACTTGACGCAGCAGTGCGAAGGGGGGCCGCTGCTGCTTTGCTGCAGCCACTGTCCCTGCAGGCTTGGACTTCTACCACGTAGTCTTGGTGCGAAGATAGCTCCTGGAGCAGGAAGCTGTTTGTCCTGGACTCTCGATTGTCCACGAATATCTTGAACACCCGCATGCTCTCGTTGCTCTTTCGCCCTACGTCCTCTGGAGCAGCTTCGTGCGGCCTTACTGAAACCTGATGAGCAAAGAGCACGAACATCACTTCAGACATAGTTTTCGCGATGATTACGGGTCATCGCCCGTATAGTGTAACGTTTCGCATCAAGCGGTGCTCTTAGCAGCCCGTTCCAGCGATAACGGCTGTACGGCGGCATGTCAGTCGTGCCCGAGCTAAAGACGACGCACAAGATGAAATGGAAGGTTGCCAAATCAAGGTCACAAAGTTCAGTGAAATGTGCTATAGGAACGCGGTAATCTTCGATTCTGTTCAAATACAGATAAAAAACTTGTACTCTCCTCCGAAAGGCAAAGCATCGATTGCGATAGCAAATTAGTAGACAGGGGCCTTATAACGTAAAACTATTCCAATATGTTTTTATTCCAATCACATGACGTCAAATTTGCGTAACCGCCGACGCAAGCGTCGGGCGGTTATCCGCAGGGTTGTCTGAACAAACCAATCAAACGCTATCCTCGTTTATAGGAGGTCACTTTTGTTTGTTTGAAAAACGAATAACATTACCTACACTTTGCAGCTTGTCTTATGTAATTGGCTGACAAGAGGCGAGGAGCACGTTCAAGTGGAGAGGGATCTGATGGGGCCGAGCCCCTGCACTGAAAATCGATAACCGGATGAAGAAAGTGATGCCGGCGTCTGCGATTGGTCCGCTTCCCCTTACTTAGCTTGAGGTTGCTGGTTGAAAATCGCGGCCGCATGGAACGGAAGGGTAGGAATACCACTAAAACGCATCCGCAGCAAACAAAAGTTGGCATAGCGAGGTCGTAAACGTGCCGAAAGTGCTCGAAAACGTTAAACGACCACGCAAAAAAGATTTACTGCACACAAATAAACTCATACTCTCCGGCAGGTGCGAGTAGCCAGTGCTTGAGCGATCGGCGGCAGACATGTCTTATTCCTTTGGGAACGGGGGAACCTGGGGCTATTCAGAAGAAAATTCAGTTTTGTTCGGCATATTAATGCATCTTTAACGCGTGCACGTCACTTTGACGCAGTGAGTGTTTGCGGTTTTGTGACATTGCGTGTCATGCAGGTGAAGTGGGTGCAGCCCGAAAACTTTTTACCAATAGCAGAGGGCTAATGGCGAAAAGGCGTCGAATCAGAAATAACTATATTTTTTGTTGGGTCAAATCATGCATAATCCGCGTGTTCACGTCATATAAGATGGGGACCAATCGCGGTTTTCGTGATGTCGCGTGATAGACAAGTGAGGTGGGGGTAGTCCAGAAAAGTTTTTGACCAATCGGGGAGGGCCGAATGCAGAAATGGAATAGAAGAGTTTGGAATAGTCTTACGGTATAGCGCCCCAGCTGTACGAACTAAAGGCAGTACTTGTACTGCCGTATAACCATTCGTTTACTAAATAAATTAACAAGCATGGTGCCATGCGCACGCAGGCAATGATGAACATATCTCACTCGACGACCGCGGAAACTCGCTGTCAGAACGCCGAAGTAAGGAGGCGTGGCAACAGCAGCGAGCGAGTTTACCTTCGTGCGGCCTCTCACTTCAACGCCAACTAAGCGGTGAAAAATGAGCCCACGAAGCTATCAGCACTCGCACCCTGTCACCATCTCAGAGTGCTTTCAAGACAGGGGCACACGGTGGTGCCATACGTCGCAGACACCAGAGTAAAGCGCCCCCACCCTCCCTTCCAACTCTACATGCCACTCGTAAGTAATGCATGGCATTATTTTATGATCAACTTTTTGTTTTTCAAACCTTTAGGAAGGCCCCATGTATGGATGTCTCCTTTGTGGCACCGCTCAAGGGCACATGCACACCGAGACATGCATCTATACAAAAGGCGAGGCCTGCGCGCATCAGTGCGTTATCGGGTCGGGTGCGCTTCACTGGAGTTACGTCAGTAAAAAGCTATTGTTCGAATGGAGGAACCTGGTCTGTCTTTCTGCTTGGCTGCGGACGGGTACAGCAAGCGAACCCGGTGACTGGCGCCCAACGTGTTTTGTAACCCGTCCGCAGACCGTGCGCGGACAGATGGCGTTCTTATGTTCTTTTTGTGTGGCCACTTTTATGCTATTTTACTTTTGTGCTGGATAAAGATGGCGCCACGCTCCAGTCTGGAACCCAGCTGGCAGGAGTGAGGTTTGCTGACATAAGCACTCTTGCATGCATAATAACGCCATTACATTAGAACATGGGGATCACATGTATTACACTCGTGCTGTTTGATTCTTCGGGAGATGACGGTCGTCGGTGTTCTTAGAACACCGCTGCTTTTCGAGAGAGCAACCGCGGGTGTTGTCGCACTTCCACTGCGGTGCCCAAGATATATGAACATTTAACAGAGAAGCGTACGTATAGAGAGGCCAAGCACCCGCCTCAACGCGCCCATGTTGCTCAGCGGCATGTAGGGGCGTTCTTGTGGGCTAACACTAACACACGCACTGCCGTGGGTCGCGGAATTCCTGTTGCAGTGTGGGAGATACACACATTACACCGAGGAGCATGCGTGTGTAAAGGGAGACCAGTCGGCCACGTCACGCATGAGTACGATTCTGCGGCATGTCAGGGTTTAGTGGTTCGCGGGGGGACTTGTGTATTGGCGGGGTGTGTCGTTGCACCGGGCCGGCTCTACCGAGGCATGTGAACCTCGAGCAAAAGAGCCATGTGGCATTGGTTTAGGTTATGTTGGTCTCTGTGTTTCAAAAGCCGTACTAGAAAAGAGGGGCGGTCACAGTATATATTGCTGATGGTCCCGCCTACTTAAAAAAAAGCTAATTGATAGAAAGTGAGCGGGTAGACCTAAAATTAAGGTACTTCCGCGATTCGCAAGGGTATTCGAAACAGTGCGTAGACATAAACGAAAAAAAACAAGCGAACCGATAATCGGCCACTGCTAGTAGAAGTATGCGACATTTTTCTAATAAACCTATATATTTCTAAGTTGGCCTCACTCAGTGGAAATTGTCGCCAGACAGCGACGAAGACTTTCTGAAAGATAGATTGCCTGCAAGATCTGAAGCAGAAACTTGACTCCGGTTGTTTCAGAGGACCTGCTGCAACCAGTCGCGTAGATGTGCATCGCGGTCACTGACCACTTAAGCCGCCTCGCCGGACAACTGCTCAATTCTTCAGCTGAACCGCAACTCCAGCCACAAGTCGAGTTGCGCAAACATACAGGCCATGATGACCCACAGTCATTGGCCAACTACCTTTAAAAGCTACAGTTGTACGCCAAAGCCACTGGCGCTTCGGTAGCGTATATCATATGGCTCGACTCCTGCCGTTAGCCTTGCGGACGCTGGTGGAGGGTTCAGTCTCCTTGTCCAACATGAAAATATTTTGACAAACGTTTTCGGGGCGAGTTCCTGCTACCAGGATAGGAGCTCCAAGTCCAGCGTCAGCTCGTTTAGCGAACACCCGGACCAAAGCTTGCTCGAGTGCCTACGAATAATTCAGGAACTGTGTCGTAGAACGGCACGAAGTTTGCCTAAAATTCAGAAAGTTGTCAGGGTCATTCGACGAAGTTATCGCAGGTTTCGCCCATTTTATCGCACTAGCAATTATATGGACACTAGAGGCACATTTTTGTTGATGTCGTTAGAGTGACGTTCCGTATAAAGTCTAAGGGCGATAACAGCGTCGCCGCGCGCCATATCCGGTATGTGCGAGTGAAAGAGTGCAAGGGTAGCCACCGATCGCGGCGCAATCTGACGCGCTCAAGGAAGGTCACTGGGAAGGAAGCGCGCCGTCCTCCGTCGAGCGCGAGGTACCGCAGGAGAGAAGGAAGCGGGGCGGCGTTGTAGTCTGGCAGCAACTGCGTATTGCGCGGTCGCGCAGGCCGTATCTTCAAAGCGATCGGCGTTGGGTCAGAGTATAGGTGCGACGACGCCTCGTGCCTTTGTACGTGCTGTGTTCTCGCCGCTCAGTTTGCGTTGAAGAGATAGACAGCACGAAGGTCCCTTCGTTCGCTGCTGCCTCCACGCTTGCTTACGCTTGCATATTAACATCGAATGCCCGCGGTCATCGAGTGTAATGGGTTCATGTTTGCCTGTGCGCACAGCCATCATGCCTGTTAATTTAGTCAATAGGCGAATGTTTCCAACTTTATGCGGGTGATAAAGCTATTGTCCTTACTTTGTATAACAGTCTACTCAAGCACGTATACAGGATATTTTTCGGCGGGGGGGGGGGGGGGGGGGGGCAACTCAAGGCCACTTTTCTATGCAAATTAGGGGGACGTTTCTTTTACTAGTACAGATGTTAATAATGCCCACCATTTGCCATAAAGACGCGTGAAGCCGCAAGAGAGAATAAAAATAACATCTATCTTACAGGTACGCCTGTGAGATACACCTCTTCTTTACTTGGCAAACAAAGAACCACATCAAATGTACTCGCGCATGAAAGACGCGCAGCAGAGCCTGGCATGGAGGTCCTGAACAACTTCCAAGGCGCTTTCCGGAAGCACTGCCAATTCGAGAGCGTTCTCAACCGCTCTCCGAAATGTTTACGCAGCGGCCTGGAAGGATGGACGTACTGGTACACTGCATCGATACCGGCGATGCGCGTGTATGGCGGTGGAAACAGCGGCCGCTCAGCTCGCCCAATCTAGCTCTCCTAGACCAAGCGCTGAACGACATGACCGACACCTTCGCGGTGCAACCGTCCAAATATCTGTGGCCTTCTCTGGCTGTTTGAGCACCAAAGGACGGCAGGCAAAGTGCCTCGACTAACCAGTCGCGCGAAAGTTTTGCGTGCATTTGCGAGCTTCTTTCGCACTCCGAAAAACACTTTTGTGTGTCACGTATTGAGAAAGAGAAAGCTGTATCGGGAGTTTTGAATGTCGCTCTAGAATTTTTTCATTCACACGTTTAATCTAATTTTAATATTGGAAAACTTATTAAAACTAATTTTCTAATAAGGCGGAATGAAAACAATAGTTTGAGTATCTGCAAGCGACAGCAAACAACATTACCTTTCTTTTGTCCAGATACGTGGCATGTGCATTTTTTGAAACTCTGTCTAACGTTAGCTTGGACACCCTGTATATTGTCAGTAATTCATCAGGTCTGCGATACATGCTAGGAAAGAACGATAATATGGAAGAGTACGGCCCCGTTCCCGTTTCAGCACTAAAGACTTTTTCGTCTCACGATCCTAGCTTTTTGCCAGCTCAGGCTGATGACAGCATCGATTCAGTCTTGACGTCGCCGACCATGCTTTGGTACTATCACATACCATGGCAGAAACACCATTGGTGGCGCTATTGACATTTACCGTGCCATTGTGTAGGTACATGTTTTCGAAGCTCTTGAATATCTAGGATGTCACTTGATTCGATAAACGCGCCCGCCGTACTATCCTGCATTTGCAGGAATCACGGCGCCACCACGACAGCAGTCATGGAAGAGCTATGTGGACCACGAGCACTACAATGGGGTCCCACGTCCTGGACGTCGCACTAGGATCATGCGGTGAGCTCAGCGCCCGAGACAACAGGGGGCACCCGCGGCTACCAGGACTTGCCTGACGGCAACGGAATGTATGGTATCGTGGTCCTCGCGCCTAGACTGCGTGGTGTTCTCACCCGTGCTCTTGGGGCAGAGGAACCACAACACAGTAGGGCAAATAACCACAATGGCATTTATTGCACCTTTAATAGACTAATGCTTGCTAGCCGAGTTGCTATCCCCAAAACATGCCGATGGGCGCGCGACAAATCGCGCAAGCCCGACTCACCGCGACCAGATAGCGAGCGAATATGTTCATCCAATGCTGGATCCCAACGCCTGGTCGTTCGCGCGTACGGTCACGCGAACGGTGGCGCGTTCGAAGGAGCCCTCGCGAGACGGCCTCGCAGAAGCATGGATCGGCGCTCACGCGGAACGTCCGCGCAGCTTGCCGAACACGAACCAAAGAAGAAGCGCCTTCTCCTTCCCGTGCCCAAGTAACCCCGCCGTTAGGTGGCATTAGCAGCGCGACACTCGCGCTATTTCTCGTACTGCGCTTCAATCAGACCGACTGCTGCGGGCATCTCGCCATGCGGCGTAGCCGGATTACAGGAGACGGGAGCTATGCTGGAAAACAACATATCAGAGGACGCATGAGAGTCGCGCATCCCCACAACTGGAAGATAGAACAGCCTTTCGTCGAACGCGGAAACCTGCATAACGAAGTCCCCATCTAAGAAACAGAGTTGTATCTAAATATTTAATTTCCTGGTTTCCTGGTATTTATTTCCTTTCTGGTGCCTTTCCGTCGGCTGACCCTGACAGAAAGGCACCTAACCGAGCCCCCGCATCTTACACTGAAGAGGAACTCATGAACCTTCGTCCATCGTGTGGCATCCTCCTCATCCACGAAAGAACACACCAGAAGGGCCAGCTCCACAGAGGAAGGTTGGAGGCCCTCAACAACCAGCGCCGCGACCACATGGCTCGGCCGATGATTTTCCGCAAAGTGCTGTCGAAGTCTTGCGCCGCCAGCAACCTGAAATTTCATGCGGCAATAGTCATTGTAACGGACGAGATAGATATCTGAGTTCCAATTTCGTTTTTCCTCATATGTTAGTTTTTGGCATGTATCAGTAATGGTTCCATTCCTGTTTTCTTTCTTTTTTTTCGTTTGCCGACCTGAAGCCCCATGTTACCAGCGGCCGTATTTTTCTATTTTTTTTTCGAAGGGGGAGAAATGTCGGGCGCCGCCCATGGGCACCTGATGCACCTGCTATCGGTATGGGCTTATGCGCCGCGATACATGCATTCGCATAAAAGGTAAGGCCTCAGGGGGAATTGTCTGGACGGTTGCGCGGTACTCGAGTTGCGTAAGTAAAACTCCTTTTCTTTGAATTGAGCACTCCAGTCTGTCTTTCTGTGCTGCAGCGGAGGGGTACAGTAAGCGAACCCCACACCGTGTAATAGCACCTTTCTTCAGCGAACCAGAAGACAAACATCCACTCCGTTGCTGCTTGCCAGTCTCTTGTGCATCTGCACAAACAATTTATTTTTCTAAGTAGGCACTTGCGCTATCAACGCATGCCTCTACAGTAAGCTTCACATATCAAGTACGTTGTTCGGCCAGTGGAGCATCCAGTTATTTCCGTGGCTTGTCCTTCACGCGAGATACACGATAGGTTACCTTTGCTCAGGGGCGCTATAACGTATAGCTACTCCAAACTTTTCTATTCCGATTCTGCAATCAGCCCTCCACGATTGGTGAAAAACTTTGTTGAACCACCCCCACTTGCTTGTCTGTCACGCGACGTCATGAAAACCGCTATAGCTCCTCATCTGATATGACGCGTACACACTGATTATGCATCATTGGACCGAAGAAAAAAAAATACTTATTTCTGATTCGACGCCTTTTCGCCATCAGCCCTCGGCTATTGGTCAAATGTTTCGGGCTGCATCCACTTCACCTGTCGGTCACGCCACGTAAGATAACCGCGAGAACTCACCGCGTAAAAGTGATGTTTACGCGTGAAAGATGCATCGATATGCCGAACAAAACTGATTTTTTTTAATGGCCGCAGGGTGCCCCGTTCCAAAAGAAATAAAATATGGCTGCCGCCAATCACTCAGGTAGTGGCTACTCGCACCTGCCGGAGAGTTGGGTTTATGTGCGTACAATAAAACATCTTGCGTGGCCGTGTAACGTTTTCGAGCACATTCGGCACGTTTACGACTTCGTTCTGCCAACTCTTTTCTGCTGAGGATCCGTTTTAGCGGCATTCATAACATTCTGTTGCATGCCGCCGTGATTTCCTACCAGCCACCTGAAGCCAAGGGAAAGCGGACCATTCGTAGGTGCCGGCACCACCCTCTTCATCCGGTTATCGATTTATCGATCTTCAGTGCAGTGGGTCGGCCCCATCAAAACTGTCTCCACTCGGGCGTGCTCCTCGCCTCTTGTCAGCCGATTAGATAAGGCAGGCCGCTCAGTGTAGGCAATGTTATTCATTTTAAAAGCAAAAAAAAAAAACGTGACCTCCTATAAACGGGGAGAGCATTTCATTGGTCTCTTCAGACAACCCTGCGGGACACCACCCGATGCTTCCGTCGGCGATTACGCAAATTTGACGTCAGGAGATTGGAATAAAAACATAAACAAAACATGTTTTAGGTTATAGGGCTCCATTTCCGTGTCAGATATTGCCAGAAGGTTGTAAATCCTGTTCAACTCTCAAAATTGTGGGCTTTGGCGAAGGTTTAGTGGTTTGATGGCTGCTTTTTTTTAAAGCATTTCTTAGATAAGACAGGTGCGTAGATTTGTTGGCTAAGCCCGCTGGCTCCCTTTGTGAGCACGGTGGGTTTCCTGTGCCCTATTGTTATGTTCGTGCTTGTGAGTTCCCAGGAAAAAGGCCCCAACAAAGCGAATGCTGGGGCCTGAAGCTGCAGTATCTCATCTGCCATCACTTCTAAACCAAACACCGAGGTCGCGACTGAGCACAGCTACTTCGGGCAACCTGACAGCTCGTCACCCTGAGGTTGGATCTCCCGGCGGTGGACGAGAAGGTTGCCTCCAAAAACGGCGATGAGGTGCGACCATGGCGGAGTTCTGTGAATAGTGCGACCCGTCTTACTGACCCCAACAAGGTCATCAAATTCCCTTGTTTAGGGAAGTAGGGAAACAACTCTTTTAAAAGCAGACATCTTTGGTGTAGTGAGGTGAGTGATGATACTACGGTAATATGTGTGCTCACACATGTAGGGAGCTCAGAGATTTGTATTCCCCCTACATTGCGTGTTCTCCCATATCTGGAGCCAGTTGTGTAAATATGTAATAAAAACTTGGTTCTCATTTCCCGAAACCTCACGACCACATGTGCTCAGCAACAGGCAACTATGGGCGATATATACAGGGACGATGGCGTGGGTCCGCTTAACCAGCTACCATGTTTAAGCAGCTGGGCGGCGCAAGCAAGTGGCCTTCTGAGTGATGTCCAGATCCCAGTGAACCAGTGAACCCCAGAGCCGAATCACAGGAAGTGCTCAACAAGTGTCCCTGATGCTTTTTTTTCTGCCTACTATAGAACGTATATCATATAGTGTTTATATTTCGTTATTCTGATTATATGCTGTGTTTCCGTTGTCCTGCAGTGCATGTGGTGGCTGGCCCAGGTGCTATAGATGCCTTTAGCCGTACAACGTGAGACTTTTTTGTCAGCATGCATCGACGGAAAATAAATAAAATACGACTAACTAATTAAACACAGGCACGACCCTTTATGCCACAATGCCTCGTTGTATGCGTAGCTCTGTTGGACTTCTGACAAGATATGGAACCTTTGCATTACTGACCTTATCATACTTCAGTATTAGCCAGCATTGTCGATATTTACTCAGAACATAGACAGCGCGTGTGGTTGATTACTTTGTGGTATCTTATTGTAGGCCTGCTCTTCTTTTGTGAAAGCGAAACTTCGATTGCTGAGTTCCACGCAATTTTCATACGCATCTGGCCTCCAACGCCGAACTCCACGGACGCATGCTTAGACAAGCGGCCTAGAACATCCTTCCTCGTGGGCAAGTCAGCGCGTTAAGGCGCTCCCCGCTTTCAATCCGTTGTTGCACAAGGAAAAACGGAAGCATCGGAAACATCACCAGTGCGACACAACACTATGGATAAACATTGAAAGTTTAAAAAACAAAGTTGCACTTTCGCCAGAAAGACGAAACACCGAATACAACAACAAATTAGTCGATAGCCCTACGCAGTATAGATGGCAGATGTAGCAGCCCTATAAACATGTAAACATTCGCTTACTAGCTAAATTAACAATGATAGAATATGTAAGCGCGACTGAACCAGGACGCAGAAACAGACACACAGAGACAGCGCTGTCTTTGTGTGTCTGCTTCTTTCTACGACCATGTTCAGTCCGGATTACATTCTATCATGGAGTCAAAGCAACTAGCCCGCCAATGCGTTTAACTAAATTAACAAGCACGGTGTCACGCGCGCGCAGGCAAACATGAACACATCTCGCTCGATGAGCGCGGATACTCGTCGTCAAAATGCTAGAGTGATGAATCGTGGAAGCCACAAGCGATAATCTCGTGCATCTCTCGCTTCAACGCAAAGGAAGCGTCGAAAGCACATAGTATACGAAACTACCGGCAGTACGCGCGCTCGCCAAACGTCGCAGATGGCTCTGAAGATGGGGCCCGTGCGCGCGCGCACTTTGGCCACTTGCAGATCGCTTTCAAGACACATGAACCCCCGCAAAGCGTCTATACGGCGTCCGCCCCAGGCGTCTACTACGGCGTCTGCCATTCGCGCGCCCAACGCAGTAGCCGGCGGCGCGGTTTACCCCATTCTGTGTGGAGCGACGGACGAGGAGGGCATCGAAGCGCCTTAGCAGCCGCTGGAGAAGAACGCCCCTCCTCCCTCCCCTGACCCCCCTGCCTCGCGTGCGACAGGAGAGGACACGCTTCCGCCCGGTGTTCCTCGCTCGCGCACGCGAGATTGAAAATCCGTTCACCGCCCTCGTATGCTTTCCCTCGTACATAAAGCATACGGTGCGCGACGACGGTTTATCGCCATTGGACTTGATACCGAACCTCATGGTGACGGCGACGCCGACGGCAGAAATGCACCTGATGTGTTCATATGAGTACTGTCGCAATAATAACAAAATCCGATGTACTGCTTGTAAATATGTGTATATAAAAGCCAGCCTGTCTACGGCTATCACAGCTAACTTTAGCCAGAGTTTAAAAATATACAAATGCCACTTAGCTGGTCAGAAAAAAGGTAATGTTGTTTGCCGTCACTTGAGATACTCAAACTATTTTTTTATTCCGCCTAATTAGATAAGTACTCTTAATTAATAATTCAACATCTCAAATATTACACTTAGAGGGAAAGTGTCAATGAGAAAATTGTAGAGCGACATGAAAAACAAGCGATACATCGGTCTGTTCCTCAATACGTGCTACATAAAAGTGTTTTCCCGAGCGTGAAAGAAGCCCGCGAATACAAGCAGTGGCTCAAGCTGCCAGTCGCGCTTTTGACAAAGAAGGCGGCTTTGCTGTTTTGCCCTCCGGTACCTTCAATAGCAAGGCTACTCGACTTACTGAATCTGTTTTTCGACGAGAGGAGGATATTTCTCTCACTAAAGTAAAATCCGAAGCTAAGAGGCTTTGCAATGCCCTAAGCATTGATAAACTAGCAGTAGATCGCAAAATCAACAATGGTGACTTTGGACTTCCTTTTCCACGCTAAAATATACAAGAATGAGGGCTGTCTACGAGTAATTGCAACTGAAAAGGGGACTTGGCAGAAATCTGTGGCCATATTCCTGCTGATTAAGCTTAATCTACTAACCATTGACAACATTTATCTGGTAGGAGACTCGAACGCTGTAATCAGGCTTTTAAAAGAAAATAATACGAGTCTGAGGGCTTTTTCTCTTGATACAAATGACTTGCATCATTACCTCCAACATTATGAGAGGCTAAAAGGTGTAGAAGGATGTATTGGCAACTTTGGATCGATAGCCTTCCAGAACATGGCGCGAATTGTGGATAGGGGGTTTTAGCATTGTTCACATTTTATCTCAAATCGGCCTTTGTCTCCTGGGAGGAAAGCCAGTAAGTTACGTTAAAAAAAGCGGAAATTGCATAGGTTCATGTCTTGCGCCTATCCTCAGTGATATTCACCCCGCACATAAAGACAGCACTATTCGAAAGTTCCTTGATATGGCCCCAATTGCTAAAGTTTGGAGATATGTAGACGAATTTTTAGTTCTCATCGAACCTTCGGAGGAGGCTGCAGGAAAAGTGTTAGATGTATTCAGAAAAAAAAACAGCATACGTTAGAGCTGACGCATGAGCTACCTCAAATAACTGTTTAAGGTCTTTGACGGCAAGCTTGGCATGTCCATAGACATTTGTGCTGGTCATTCAAACCGAGGAGCGCAAAAATGCTTCTCTGTTTCCACTCAGGACAAACAAAATTGGTCAAAAGAAGAATCGTTAGTGTGTGCCTAATCAGGGCCCTCAGAAGGTCGCGTCCGCATTCTACGCAAAAACGTTTTGATGCTCAGGTTGATAGCTTGTTATTTGGCGGATACACGAAGGCTTTAGTATTAGCTGTCGAGGAAGAGCTTTTTAAGCAAATAAAACGTGGCGTAGATGATCTAGCACAACCTCCTCCAGTGGAAAAGGAAAAAAATTGCAGTACTTTCGTATATGCATGTATGTCCCACAAACTGAAGAGGGTAGAGCAACGCGCTGCTGTTGCGGTGGTTCTCTAAGTGTGCTTCACAAGCCAGGCGTGGTCAATGTTTTGTGAAACACAGAAGGGTTTAGTGTCCTGCATCACTGGCGTGGTCTATGATTCCTCTCTCCTGTGGAAAATAACACGTCGGACATGCAGGCAGGTACTTAAATAATCTTATCAGGGAGGACCACAACAATGTGTACAATAAGGTACAGGGCCATTTGGGTATTCATTGCCGCGATCACGAGTGTAAGCCCTGCTTGGAAAAACGCGAAGTGCTGGATAAACATAGTTCACAGCAGACAAGGGAAATCATTGAGGCAGATTTCTTCAGGAAGTTTGGTAGCTCGTGCGTCAGTTCTCCTGCCGGCGCGTGACTATCATTATCAGCATTGAAAATGACGTTTCAGCTTTTTGCCGATTATTGACATGTTGCTCATGGTAGCACCTTATTACATCGAAGCTGTATGTGGTTAGCCGATTCGTCCGTACATCCATCTGTCTCCTGTACGCTGAAAACTCCTCCGGCGCTACCATGTGCGCATGCGCCAAAAAATGTGAAAAACACGCGCGCAATTGGCTACGCCAGTAGTTATGTGGTTTCTCTCCGTCGCAGCCGGCGCGTGCGCAGCAGTTTCTTTCGGGTTCTGAAATGCGTCATACGTACTCTTGAGGTGCAGGCAGCTTTCGATAAGCAATGCCGCGAGCAGAACCGGGAACGAGCTCGGCTGCGGCGTTCCTATGCTGCAGCCCGGACACAAGAACAGGCTCGTGCAGCCGAGCGCAAGCAGCAACTGCGTACCCAGGATCCGGCAGGCTACCAAGCCGTCTTTTAATGAACCGTCTGGATTCCCCTAGGGATAAACACCGGGGCCACACGCTCCAGCTTCGCTGATCAACCATCTGTACGGAGTGCTTGGGCGATGACTTTTTATATATATTCCTTCATGTCTTCATGAATGAACTGTTGCAAGACAGCCCTATGTGTGTGTCACTCTCTTTCCCTGTCTTGCGCTGTGTCCTTGTATTCCAATATTTATACCTCGAAAGCAACATTTCATATGCACACACAAACGATTCATGAGCCAATCACACCAAGAATACTTCGCTTTACGCAGGTGTGCACTGGAGTTGAGTCTTCTTTTTTTTCGTTTTTTTTTGGCCGTAGAATTGTTTTTTGTGATGGTCTCCCGTAGACGTCTGTGTCACGCACACTGCGTAATCACCCAGCTTGGCTCAACAAAAAACAACACAGACAGGTTTATTGATTTGTCCCGTATGTGAATAGAAATCTGTACTAACGCTACATATCGTGACCTCTGTGGTTTATACGATATTTTAGAACAAAACAGCAAAGGCTACATAAATATTCTGACTGCAACAAATATACGCCCTCTCCCAATCTAAAGCTCCAACGCCTTGTTAGCGCTGAAGAAAGCCAATTTCTTTCCGATATTACTTACAATTGAAAATATTAACGCGCTGTTCCATACCGTTTCCTCCAGGCCTTGTCTTATTGCGCGTGTAAATTGTTCTAGGAAACGTGGACTAGTGTCGGCAAGAATATTCAAATTGAGGAGAGCTACTCTCCGTGCAATCTTCCACGTTCCGGGTGAGAAAACACGCTTTGCGAATGAATATGTGAATGACGAGGCAAATCACAGGCTGTTAGAAAGGCAGCGATAATGTCAGGCTTCTAAACGTTTGAAATAGTGAGCGGTGTAAAAACTACACCCGTCCACTTACCTTGTACTCTTTTACACGTCCTGGCTGTAGCCATGTAATAAGCGCCCGGTTCAAACTAAGCGCAGTGATCGTAAGGCCTGATGGGGCTGCAAAGTAAAACATTCACTGCAAAAGAAAAGCGCCTGCAAGGAGACGCGACAGTTTTCTGCAGCGGCTCACAACTAAACGCAGCGGCTCAAAGCGAGGGGGGGAAGGGGCAGGGGGCGCAGCTATCATCAGAGCGTCGGGAGTATTGCTAGCCTCAAAGTGGTATTCGAAAGAAGACACTCAACTTCCATATTATATTTGAAGCCGCTTCAGAGCTATAATGCAGTCGACCCGGTGTGCTATACGTTATACATACAGAACCGTTTCTCAACTCGTAATAGTGAAGAAACATTTGCGCCTGATTTGCACCACTATTCAAGTGAGACCTTGGAATAAACAGTGTTGTGCTAAATGCAAATGAAAGATTAGTGTGCCTATATATAAATTCAACGTGACATACCAATTTACTGAAGAGCAAATATTTAAGGCCTCCTATGCGCTTTTCTGAGGAAATTGCTACATCTGCGTAGTCGAACTCGACCCACTACGGAGGTTTTTTCCTGCACCAGTAACACGCAATAAAGAGCACATATGTATGTACCGGCATTACGTACACTAGCTGGCAAACCTGTTTCACAGCTCATTACTCCGCTCACAGCAAAAGTTCTCCAGTGCTACTACGCCATTGATTTAGGCACACGGAAAAGAGACAATTGTGCATTTAAACTTAACTTTAAACTTGACTTGGAACTACGGCGCCTGCGCTTGATCGGCTAGAGAGCCATATATAGGGGACCATCCCAGCACCAGCTTCACTATTGAGCAGCGGCTGCAACAAAACAGGACACAGCCTAACCGTCCGATATTTTTACTGTAGGTTAGTTTTTTCTACTTTTCACAGCGTCCGATGATGTGGTTGCAGCTGCTGCTCACAAGTGAGTCTCTTGTTTTTGGTCTGTTTTCTGCGATGCCAACCAAGGCTGAACTCGCTAAAAAAATTGAGCATCTCGAATCGCTGCTTAACGATAAGCTTGATGCACTTGTCGACAGTCTGGCTGCCAAGATTGGGAAGAGGCTTGAAGACCAGCGAATTAGCAACCTTGCTTCTCTAGCTGAAAGCGTGCGCTTCATGAGCGAACAGTATGACACATTCAAGGCGACATTCAGTGAACTGGTAACTACTAACAAAGCATTAACTTCTCAGAATCAAGCATTAACCAAGAGAATCGCTGACATGGAGCAGTACAACAGAATGAATAACACTGAAATTAAAGGCATTCCATCATCACAAGGAGAGGAATGCTCTGCGATCTTGAAGAAGGTTGCCGAAACAACTGAGTGCTCAATTTCTTCTGGAGACATTGATATAGTTCATCGTGTGGCCAGGAAGATGTCGTACAGGAACATCATTGTTCGTTTTTGTTCACGGAACAAAAATAATGAATTTCTTCGCAAGGGTTGCACAAATCGTCTGCGATGCTCCGAGATTGGCTTTTCTGTTAGTAATGATAATCCCATTTACATTACCGAACGCCTCACAACCGACCACAAACGTTTATTCAGCAAGGCCCTTGCACTGAAAAAAGAGAGCAGTTGGCAGTTTTTATGGACTGAAAATTTCCTGATTAAAGCCCGTAAATCAACCGACAGCAGGGTCTTCCGAATAAACTCAGAGAGTGATTTTCGCATTTTTGCGCAGGCGTAGCTTATCGCTACATTTCCTGTCCTGCGAACTGATTGCACACACGTTCCTGAATACTTTTCTTCATGTCTTTGCTATCACCAGCCGAAGTCAAACCATTGCTTACATCTTCTATCTCTATTCTTCTTATCAATGCGCGAAATTTGCGCAAGAACCATGATACCATTTCGGCATTTACTGACTCACTTAATCATTCGTTTTCATTTATTTGCGTTTCGGAAACATGGCTTGACAATGCTGATAGCAATTTATATGGTTTTAATCCATACCAAACAGAATACTGCCATCCTATTTCGGATCGATACGGCGGTTCTGCCATATTTGTTTCACCTCATATTAAATGTAAGCGTAGGCTTGATCTTTTTCTTAATGTAAATCACTGTGAATCGGTATGGCTTGAAACTGACTTACAGCTGAATTCTCATAATCATAACAGTTTTATTCTTGTTTGTGTATACTGCTCCTCTTCTGCATCTATTCCCGATTTTCAGGGTGAACTCCCCATAGTTTAAATAAAAAATTTCTCTTGAACATAAGCAAGTCCTAATTGTCGGTGATATTGACATCGACTTCCTTGACGTCGACAACGGAAGTGTAACAGCTTACACAGAGTGTCTTGCTGGTTTCGGACTGGAATCATTAATTATCTATCCTACTAGGTGTTCTACTCATGGAACCAACACGCTTCTTGACCATGCTCTGACTAGCATCGCACGAACTCCAAACTCTGGTGTCATAGATACGCAGATCACAGATCATTTCCCAATATTCGTCTCCTTCGAGGCAGAAATACCTCAGTCCGAACCTTGCTACTTTTCCTCTAAGTTTGACCGAGACGGTTTTGTTAACACTATAACAAATACTGATTAGTCTGCAATTAACTCCCTGCACGATCCCGATCAAGCTCTTGAAAATTTTTGTTCCATCTTTCTACAGGTCGAACGCGCTAACACAACTACCGTCCGATGCAAGAAACATTTTAAGTTTCCCGGTAACCCTTGGGTAACGAGAGGTCTACTGACTAGTAAGAGAAAAAAAAAGAAACCTATACAAAAAGACTAAAAAAAACCTTTTAATGCATGCTTAGCGGCACGCTATAAAAATTATTGTAACATTCTGAATAACTTGCTGAAGAAGTCTAAACGACAGTATTACGAGAATGACTTTCCTAAGCACAAGAACAATCCCAAAATAACAATGGCACCTTCTTAATGCGTTCATGAACTTACCTAAGTGCAGTAATAGCGCTGATAAAATAAACTACAACAATAAAACTCATACTGATTCTTCTAGCAGAGCAAATAGTTTCGGTGACTACTTCTACAATATTTACAGCAGTCGTCCTCTGACTATTACTTATCCCATTTATCGCTGCAATCATCCTTTTTTTCTCTTTCCCGTAACTGCGGATGAGGTATGTTCCATGGTATTAGCTCTAAAGAATTCCAGCCCTGGCTTAGATAATATTTCTGTATTTCATCTAAACCTTGTTTCACCGCTTAGTTGTGATACACTTTGTATTATAATTAATAATATTTTTAAACGTGGTATTTTTCCCACTTCGCTTAAAAGGGCTAAGATTATTTCTGTACACAAGAAAGGTGATGAAACAGAGGTGTTTAACTATCGTCCTATTTCTATTCTGTCGTCGATTAGTAAAGTGGTTGAGAAGTTATTTTGTAAGCGCCTAAATAATTACTTAAAAATTTATTTGATGCAATCCTCTCAATTTTATTTTCGCGCTCGCAGTTCGACTAACTCAGATTTAATATCTCTAACCAACTACATTCGACACTCGATTGATACGGGCAACTTCGTTGGTTCGGTATTCTTGGACTTCACTAAAGCTTTTGATACAATTAATCATAACATACCTTTAACTAAGCTAGAAACCCTGGGAATTACCGGTCCAGTACTAAAACTCCTAAAAAGTTACCTATGTGATAGGTGCTACCTATGATAGGTGCTTATTCTGATACTAAAGTTATTAGCCAAGGTGTACCACGAGGCTCCATACTAGGTCCCTTATTATTCACTATTTATATTATTGATTTACCCACTTGTCTTAAGTCGGCACACTGTTTACTATACACAGACGACACTACTATCTCGTTGCGTAGCAATTCTTTAACACCCTAATCCGTAAACTAAACAATGAGCTTGACCATATTGGTGCTTGGTGTTCGTCTAATCAAATAATTATCAATCCTTCAAAAGCTCAATGCATGATTTTTCGATCTAGCTAAAGAATACAACCTGGTTTACCTGAGATAACTCTAGATGATCAACCCATTCCCGTCTCCGACTGTGTATCAGTTTTGGGCCTTAAATTAGATTCTAACCTTAAGTTTTCTCAACGCATTGCCTTCATTAAGCAAAAGTGTACCTTCGGTATTAGAGCATTAATCAAATCGAGACCATACTTCTCTAGAAACGCATTATTCGTATTATACTTTGCCTTCATTCACAGTCACATTAATTATGGCATTGCTTCCTGGGGAAACACATATAACTGTCATATCTCATCTATTCAGCACTTACAAAACCAAGCAATACGCATTATGACTAATAGTGGGTTTTTCACGAGTGCTACTCCTCTACTTCGTGAAAATACCATCCTTGTTGTACCGAACTGGTTGAAATATCATCTAATAATTATGTTTTATAAATAACTTACTAAACAGCTCTCATACCGATTCATTGATTCCAGGCACCTCATCAACAACATTATAGCAAGGTTTGCACGTAACTCTAATTTTCTACTACCTATGGTTCATTCTAACTATGGAAAAATGACATCATCATTCGCTGCTATAAAACTGTGGAATGGTTCACCCGTTAGCCTTGAACCTTCCTCCCCTCATACATTTAATCATGCTCTTAAGCTGTTTTATATGTGTGACTAAGTTTACGTCATTCATTACGCTGTATTTGTCATTTGTATGTACTGACAGTTCTTTATGCACTACAGGCTTATATAAATACAATTTGTTTTCATTTGTATTATTTTTCGATGTTGTATTTTCGCGATTGTGTTGTTTTAGTTAGCTTGCTCTTCTTTAATACACCTCTACATTGGTATGACTAACCGAGGGTCCCGTTGCAGCCCTTGACTTTGAGACCCTCGTCTGTATATTGTATCTTTCCAATGCATTGTATTTAAAGTACAATAAACTGAAACTGAACAACGCGAAGCATGAGGCTAACCGTATTGTGACATGTCTTTGCATGGTGCTGCTACACTGCTATGCTCTTGTTCTGTAAACCCACACGTGCATTCACAACAATGCATAGCGCCGTAGTAATACAGTGTACAACTGACAGTTCCTGGTAACAGAGCACCACTCTTTGTCCACTCTCACAGTTCCTTCGCACTTGTACTTAAATCTGCACATGCTATTTCCCACTTACTCATATCAGTGCCTGTTATGTACAATTTAAGGGCAATAGTACGTTAAACTCGTACAATACAGGAGGGGAAAACCTGAAGACACATCCAAGGAAATTTTGGAAATGTGTGCCTTGTCATGGCGCAAAATATGACGAGCTGAGTACAAAAGGCGAGACTAACCTGGTGCGAGTGTACTGGTGCTGACAGTTGCCATGGGCCCACGCAGCTCGTTGCCAGATTCATCCGCGGAACGCGCAATGGCGTAAAATACGATTGGTCTTCCCGGCTCGCCTGACACTGTGACGACAGCATTCATGCCGTCAAAATTTTCGCCACCGATGTCTATGTCCCGTTCTTCCTGGCCAGGGCCCCAGCCGTAGCGATATCCGACAGGAACGCCGTTCCAAGCCGCAGGTTCAATGATTTCTACTGTGACTGAGCGATCTTGAACCGAAGTCACAATCAAATCTCTTGGCGCAGACGGAGCTGTTGAAAGAAAGCAAACTGAAAATGCATGACTGGTCTCTCTTCCCCCTTTCTCAGGCGCTAGACGTCGGTTAGAAATACCAGGCCAAATTTTTACTTGAGTTTGCCAACTCTAGTTTATGAATGGTCAGCGTCCGTTGCTAGGGATTCGTTATTAGACAGCTTTAGTTGACGCACCGATTACGCTGAGCTCCGCTCAGGTTTCTCGCCCTGAGACAGTGCAGCGAACCGACTGGAGTTCGCATTTGATAAGCGCGCGTTGCCGAGGCACGAAGGACGGGTTGTCAGCTCGGATGCAAAGCAGCCGAGAAGCCAAGTAGACGCGCTCTCCCTTGCTCCGCTCAGTCGTCTTTTTGTAAGCGGGGCAAGGGACGTGATCTTCATTCCGCGGCCGGCATGAGCGCTGTGCGAAAGAGCACTAGTGTCCCCGCTAAAGGGATGTGTGGAATTTGCTAGCAAACGCCAGTCTGAGCAGAGCGCAGCGTAAGCGCTCACATAAAACACTCTGTTAATATTAGTGTTAGACTTTATTTCTATCGGCTTATACAAGACGAACGTTACGAGACTGTAACGTTAATCTCTATATAATCTAATCTCTCACCTGTCTAAGTTAACACCAGAGCGCGACTGCAGCATTTTCTAACAAAACGGAATCATGAAGTTCCACTAGGTGTATGGCCTTATCTTGAAGTTAAGCACTAACTTCAAAATTTGTTTGTGACAAAGTGCGACTAAAATGAGAAAAACGGAAATAGAACGCTGTTTACTGCTCACAATACTTCTAATGAATGGTCAGTGCTCTAAACTCGCGAATAAAGATCGGATAATTTTCGGAACCTGAATTGAAGAGCAGCAATCGGATGAGAGAAATATATACGTCTCTGCTTCAAGAGCGTAATGTAGCAAATAGAAGTTAACGCCTAAATGCAGTCTCAGGGAGAATTAACATTTCATAACTGCATTCCGCTTGCGTTGATTACGTTCATGATAGCTGTAGCATAGCTTTGCTCTTCTTTTTCCATCTTCGTACCGACTGTATTAACGCCTATAGTCACAAATGAATATCAATTGACTGGACCACTAAATATGAGGAATATTTTTATATGCACAGAAATTCTTCACCTCCTTGGTCAAAAGCAATGGGGTTGCAAGACCAGCAGGTAGCCATAAATATATGTACGAAAATGTCATGCTTCTTCATGCTGGGTATGCGCATAAAACGTTTAAGCAATCCAGGCAACGGCGGCCGCATTTTGATAGGGAGGAAATGCGAATATACCCGTGTACGTAGATTTAGGTACACGTTAAAGAACTCCAGGTCGTCCAAATTTCCGGAGTCCCCCACTGCGGCGTGCCTCATAATGAGATCGTGGTTTGGCACGTAAAACCCAATAACTTATTTAATCAATGTAACCTTTAACAGTTGCGTAAAGTATGTTGAGCCCGTTAACCAAATATCAAGACACTCATTATCAAGGTTCAACGGTGGGTGTCAGTAAGAGATGCATGCAATATTTTACTACCTTCCCGCATCTTTTACAGCGTGAAAATAGCTTTTTTGTGAAAGCATATACAGTAGTTATCGCCTTCATCGGTCATATCATCGGCTCGCGTTGCGAGCCAGTGACAGTAACCCTCCGTAAGTAGTTTATAAACATTTGTTCGGGCGGCCATTGCGCCGTCAAGGGCAGTGGTGGACATTCGGAAAACGTTAGCTCCACAACACCACCGGGGCATCTGAAGCCTTTTAATGTAGTTTTTAATCTGCCCCGCTTTTTTTTCGTATTGACTTTTCATGCATTGACTTTTCATGCATTAACTCGACTAGGTGCACATGCTTTCACCTAGTCGAGCACTTGCAAGAATAGTAACTTTAGGCCAGTCACGTGTGTCTCAGTCCTTTAGTGCTGCTAGTCGTGGGAGAACTTTCAAGCACCTGCTGCTTTACCATTAAATGGTTCTGCAATCGCACTGGAACAACTGTAATTGGCGAATCATGAGCGAATTTCTTCTGATACCTTCTGAGCAGCCCCATACCGATAGAAAATAAAGTCTGCAGCTAAAGGCACGTCCGATGATCCCTTCGAATTCTTTACAGGTATGTTATGCGGATTCGACAGCTTAGTTATGAACGTTAGAGCTATATTGTTGGTTTTGGCATGTGTCACGGTACGATACGTCGCGCATAAGCACGCTGAACCGCTCAATACACACTTCCCGCACGTCAACATTCCTCCTCGGTCTGTTTCAGTGGAGTGCACCCGAGTGAGCACAGCCGGAGCAGATTGGCCTGCGCATCAGTGCTGCAACAACTGCCGCGTCTTCTTCCACAGCGTTAACGTGCACACTCACAGGAAGAACAACGCATACCATTCCGTGCCTCTCGATGCAATGCCGTGTTACAACGTGTGGTTCTCGCAAATGTTCCAAAGAGGAAATTACGCTCCGCTTCCGATCCGTTTGAGTGACTGCTATAGGAATGCGTCGATGTTGCAATTGTTCGTACATTTTGCAATTACGAACATGTCCCCTTCAAACTAGCGATCCGCAAGTTAACAGAAACGCTAACTAACCCTAATCGGCAAAGCGCGACTCTTGGATGAGCAGGTAGCTCGGGTCATAGCCCTTGAAGCCGCCTTCAGTTCTTTGGCATTTAGGCGGAAGTATCCCTTATCCTAAAGTTGGCTTTGTTACTCATATGTAGCTCTTTCTTGACGTTTCTGGGGCAGAATGTGCTTTAATTGCACCACTTCGTAGACCACTAATAAAAACTAAGAAATTGGCAGCGTATGAGGCACTGTGCGTCTGCAGACCATTAAAAGTATAATTGGCTGCATCCGTGCACAATTATACTATGATGCGGCATCGTGTTCTTAGAGTAGTGAATGCTGTACGTGGTTTTCTGCGTAAACACCAGGGGTATTCTACGTGCACCTGCTGACTTCAATGGCAATCACTGCCAGCGCAGCTGAGCGCTCGCTTTTGTAACAAAGGGTTGTTCAAACGTGGTTGCATATTTTTTGTTTTATTTAGGTACGTGAAAGGCCGCAGAAGGCATTACCCAAGACAGGGGGGGGGGGGAGCAATACAAAAGCATTTGGTCATACACAAAAACACTTGACGATAAAAGGTAAAAAAGAAGGACGCCGACCATCAAAAAAATCCAAAAAATGCACGTTTCAGCTCCCCTAACGGGAGCCTTGTTCGCAGTGTAATCAAGGACGTGGGATGCAGTGTTTAAAAGGCTTCAAAATATGTCGTAAGCTGCGCGTGTAGATGAGGAGAAGGGCTCCGTTATTTCTGTTGAGTTTGCTATCTATTGTTTGTATCAGAAGGGATTCCAAGTGGTGTGTTGAAGACAAAATTTCTTTCCTCTTCTAATATCTTGCCGATATCCCCATCAATTTTGTGGCTCATGACACCTGCATTACCTGCATGTTCGGCCAAGGTGTTTTCTGCGCCTTTTTTCTTGTTTCCATCGTTATTATGTGGTTCAGCCGCTGTTCCAAATTGCCTGCCATGCCGATACATTTGCTATAGTAAACTTTTACTGCACAAAAATGACACAGGACTGAACTTTTCAAGCGTTAAAAAATACTATGTCATACCAACATGCCCAAGTATATGCTCTTTCAAGATTTATACGCAGTCGCAGTCTACACATGGAATCTGGTAGACGACGCAAGGAAACGTTTTTTCTGAAGCCTATTTGTCACGTGTACGGGCTGATCACGTAATTTTTGGGATGGCGTGTGGGCTACCTGGACATACCTGTGCAGAGCGCGGGCGAAACATTCGCTCAAACAGGGCACGCACGGTATAGCAGCGCGTTTTCTTCGGAAGACATGGTCAGGTTTTGGGGGCTGCGACAGAGAGCCTTCCATCGAGTTCTGGAACGACCTAGGGTAGCCGGATGCCCGGAGATTTTTCTGCACTTCTTGTAGGTCAGCAGCCCTGCTTCTTTGCGTTGTGCAGATGTGGTTCGTTCTGCCGACAAGGGAGGCGATCAGCTATCTCGCCCGATTTGTCGGGTGTACCTAATTAAAGTCCACATACCTGCATGTGTGTGTGCTCTTTCTGTGCACGCAAAATGCCAGGCGATGCCAGTAACGCTTCACAAGAACGTGCAAGAAGCGTAGCTCGCCGATTTTTCTTCCTCGACTGCCAATTGAAGAGAAGCTTCAATACAACTTAAATACGGCAAAAATGAGGGAATTTCTTCTCGTTGAATTCTGCAGAAAACATGGTCTACGTAATGTAGGAAGATCTTCGGTGGCGAGTTGAAAGAGGTGAGTGCCCAATGCTAAAGCCATTCGGTTGTTAGATTTGAAGCACATAGAGAAATAGAGGCACCATCGCCGTTTCTTCCTCTTACCTGCAGAAGGTGCCTTCCGAAGTGAAGTAAGTATTCTGTAGGCAGAATAGAAGTACCCTCTTTAGGTCAGGAACGTCGATGGGCATCCATTCTAGCAGTGTAGGGTCGTCTTCAAGGCCGACGGTGCAAGTCGGTGGCGAGTAGAATAGATACGCTTGTAAAAAGAAACACGACGTCGAACGAGACAAGCGCGTCATGATCGACCCGCCATGGTTGCTTATAGTGGCTATGGTGTTAGGCTGCTAAGCACGGCTACTGAATGTGGTGTGGTGGGTATGGTCACATGTTAAATCAACACGGCGCTGCAGCTGTACAGCGAGACGGGTCTTCTTCATAATCTCCCCCCGGACAAAAAGAGCCATACTGGCGACTTATGAATCGGGAGGCTCAGGGTCGTGGTAGGGCTTGAGATGCGAGACGGGGACAATGTCACGTCCTCGCTGGCGCAAGTCATCAGATGGTGACAGTGGCTGAATGAGAAAATTCATAGGGGATGTTCGCTCCAAGGCTCGGTAAGGCCCTTCGTATTTTGGGACGACTCTCGGGGAAAGTCCCGGTGTTTGGAAAGGGAGAAACCACCATACAAGAGAGCCTGGGGAAGGAAGCGAGTCGGTGGGGTTTTATTTCTGGCGCTGCTGTTGCTGTGCCGTAAAGGTGCGTGCATGCGGGCGGCATTCTTCGGCTTGTCGGGCGACGTCGGGCACAGGTAGAGACTCGGACGCACAAGGGTGGTATGGAAGGAGCGTGGCTATGGTATGCGTAGGTTCGCGGCCATACAGGAGGATGAAAGGTGAAAATCCCGTAGTGGCCTGGATCGCGGTGTTGTGCGCGAACGTGGGGAATGGAAGGATGGGGTCCCAGTTACCATGATCAGATACTACGTACATCGAGAGCATAACACCAAGTGTGCAGTTAAGTCGCTCTGTGAGCCCGTTATTCTGGGGATGGTGTACCGTGATTGTCCAATGAATAAAGTGGCATTTCCAAATCAAACATTTCACGACTTCGGAGAGGAAGATGCGACCTCTCTCTCTGCGGAGTTCTGGAGGTGCTCCGTGTCGACGGGCGATGCGATGTAGGACGAAAGAAGCTGCATCCCGCACTGTAGTACTTGGTAAAGCAGCAGCTTCGGCGTAGAGTGTCAAATGGTCAACAGCAACTACGATTCACCGATTGCCGCCTGGTGTCATAGGAAGTGAGCTGTACAGGTCGATGCCGACGCGATCGAAAGGTTTGGCAGGGCACGGGAGCGGCTGCAAGGCACCAGACGGCGTAAAGGCGGCAATTTGCGGCGTTGACAGTCAAGACAGCACCGAAGAAACTTTTCTACAAAATTGTGCATACCGCGCCAGTAGTAGCGGTGGCAAATTCGTTCGTACATCTTGAAAACTACGGCGTGGCCACAGTGCGGATCGTTGGGGAAAGAGACACATATTTGTGATGTTAAGCTGCGGGGAATCACTAGTAGCGTGATTGCGTGAACGAACTGCTTGGCGTTGGAGAGTTCGGCATAAAGGGATGATAGATGACCTAGATGAAAAATAACGGGGTTTTACGTGCCAAAACCACTTTCTGATTATGAGGCACGCCGCAGTGGAGGAATCCGGAAATTTTGACCCCCTGGGGTTCTTTAACGTGCACCTAAATCTAAGTACAAGGGTGTTAACGCATTTCGCCCCCATCGAAATGCGGCCGCCGTGGTCGGGATTCGATCCCGCGACGTAGGTCATCACAGAATTCTAAAATACCTCTGGAAATATGAATGTTTGTGTAGATAGACCTTCCTTTAATGCTGCGTGTTTGATGTGACCCTACAATGCGGGTCACCACTCCCTGTAACCGCTTTCCGAGCACTCTTGCAAATACCTTATTGTCGACATTCCTTAGTGATATTGGGCGGTAACCATGGACAGCTAGCAATTTTGCTGGGTCCTATGTGTCCGGTGTCAGCACTACGTGCAATGTTCGGAAAGACGGAGGAACCTGCTTTCGCGCGTAGGCCTCCGCAGACAATCCCAACAGGATCTCGCAGACGCCACTTTTTAATGCTTTATAAAAAGCCGCTCCGAGTCCATGAGGTCCTGGGGACTTGTCTACAACTAAATTATTTATGGCTCCTTCCACTTCGGCGATGCTCAGAGGCCACTCCAGACGCTTTGGAATGCCGTTCTCTAGTTGCAGTATGCCTGAACAGAAGTCCGTTTGAATTATTGTGTGACATCCTTAACAGTCCCGAATAATCCGCTATAATGATCAAGAAACGCCTGTTCGATTTCTGAGGTTGGCTCGGGATTTCATACTAGTATCGAATCATTGTGATTTCATTTTGCCTCGCATATGCCTTTCCGTCAGATAAGGCCCGTTTTGTCGGTGTTTCACCTAGAGACACCCTTTCAGCTCGTGCCCTCATAACTGCTACTTTGAGCTTCTCTTTTTTCGATAAGCTCAAGCTGGCTCTTGAGTTCCTTTATTTCTTTTGTTCGGCTCCCAAGTCTCGCGCTTTCCACGGTGTACAAGAAATCTTGCTCGCGTTGTATTTCTTTCTCTTTATTCCTTTCCTTAAATTTCTCTTTAGTTGCCTCTTCTATAGCGCTGATCTTCACTTCTTGTAAGTTCCTCATAATTCTAGCACGTTGCCATCTTCGGCCTTAATCAAATTATCAAACTTTACTTTCACAGTTACACAAAAGGACTCGTTCAGTAGCAGGCTATCGTTAAACTTCCACGTCTTGCAGATATATCTCGTGTTTTTTTCTTTAGTACCTAAACTAAATGTTACAAGCCTATGATCACTGTACCACACGTGTTTCATACTATAGCTGACGCACATCGGAACAAGCTCCAGAGCGACATAGTCTCTCTCGATCCTAACATGACTGCCATTGAAAACGTGTGAATGCGGGCACTCCAGTACTAGACAAGACATGACCGACGTCATCCACACGGCGCCACTGTTGCATTGCGCCACTGCCATCACAAACGAGCGACGGCGATGAAAAATTATGGGGGCACATAACCAATTGTTGAGATGTGCAAATGCGAAAGCATTACTGGTCGCCGAGTGTTTCGGTGTGTTATGTCACCGAGTTTAGTGTTGCGGCGAAATGATGGCGAGTTTAGTGCTGCTGCGTTATGTTTCCGAATATGATGCTGCTGCTTATCAGGTAGCAACAGAAGATTTACTAAAGGCAATTCTGCGTTTTCATCAACAGGACGAAATATCACGTGGAGCTGGAAATGGTATCAAATATTACATTTTCCCTAGTCCTTGGCAGCTATGTAGCAATGATAACGCTTCAAAAAGAAAGCGAACCCGTGCAATATGTCTGCAATATTGCGAATTTCAACATGATATGAAATATAATACTGAATTTTCGCATCATCATGGGTTATGACAACGGTGGTTGTTTAATTTATAAAAAGAAATGCACGCAAGGCGGCTTTCCCTACGCGTTGTCTGTAAGCAGCGAAGTGAACAGGAGGTGGCAGCGCCATCGCTTGCGTCGCCCAAGGGGCTCAAGCGGATACCTGTGATGCGGGCAACGTTATCGGTGATATTCGACCGCTTCTCAGCCAGCCGAGTCCAGTTTCAGCAGATAGCCATAACGCGGCCTAGAACCTGCATCCGTCACTGCTAGTAGGTCGCACATGTTCGCTCAATGTAGGAAACAAGCGCGTTGGCGCCGATATACGATGTCTGATGTGTTTCCCGGGGACACACCTCTTATCTAATCAAGCATAAGACGGCTTGTACGCAGCAGACGACGGAAGCGAGATGCATTTTCGATGGAATACTCGTACGTGTTGAGCTATCTGCTTTATTTTTACTGAGGAAAACAGTTGTGCTTTATCAAGAAGGTTAGGTCCAGTGCCTTCATTTATGTTTCTTAGGCAAACATCAACCTTGCGTCCCGTTACGAAACCAAAAGGGGTCATCAGTGTAATTTTTGGCGCGCCGCGTGTACGTCACGCCTCGAAGAAATTGGCGCAATGTCCAGAATGGAGCCTCCGCTTTTCTGCCGCTTCTTTTCTGCCGTCTCTTTCTGATGACGGCCGGGTCGCGCAATCAGCGGAGTAATACTCTCGCTTAAATATCCTCGAGGCTCTGCACATCGTTGGGATCTGCCAGATGGCGTATGATAGGAGTGACACCACACTCTAAAAACAAAGAGTTCCGGACACTCTCTTCGAGGGAGTATCTGCTCGCCGCATTTTTCGCTCTTTTTCGAGAGTAGATTGACTCTCTTTGAGATGGTATAATAACTCCTGCTAACAGAGTTCTATTACTCCACCGCAAGGGAGTGCTAGCACTGCTCCGCAGAGTGCTAAATACTCTCCCCACAAGGGCAATACTACTTCCCTAGTTCGAGTGCTTCTGCTCCTCCAAACCGAGTACTTCTACATCTTCAAGCCGAGTGTTTCTACTCCCCCAGAGTGCTTGTACTCCTTCAGAAGAGTGCTAGTACTTTTTACAATAGTGGGAAAGCACGGTGTAGAGCCATAGTCACATTAGAAGGGATTCGCAGTACTTACATGTGGGGAATAAGCAGCTCCTGCACTTATGCTTGGTGAATTGGATCTAATCTGTAGTCGCCGAGTTACTCAAATGAAACACTTTTTTATCTTAAAAGGTCAAAATGCTTATTGATCACTCACAAGACAAACTGAACAATAATTTCAAACGTACCGACAAACACATAAAATCAGATTACAATGATGCCCGCGAACTTTACAACACATCTTGAAAGAAACACCAGTATACTCTCTAAAGTTTCACAGGTATTAGTGTAGAAATATCCTTTATTTACAATTGGCTCCAGCTTCTCAAAAATAAAGTATACAACGGAAAGTTAAACATAGAAAACGCATGTGCAAAGTTACAAATAGGAGCCACATTACTGGCCAGCAAACGCATTTCTGCCGCAATGCACATGCACTTATATGGCAGAGGTTACCGGATGAGCTGCTAAGCATAGGTTTGGTAAGATAGATAAATTGTGCAAGAAATTTTTTTGGGAGCCGTTTTCTAAAACAACAGCCCATTTGATAACGTCCTGTACAGCGTATGTATGTTCCTTACTGAGACCACAGAGGCATTTAGAAATGTGTTGTATATTTTCATGTGAGGCTGCAGGTCTAGCTAGCTTTGCTTATATTTCACATAAAGTTATTCATGTTTGGACTGCACCCGATTGTTTCCAAGTGTGTCTTGTCGTGGTTCTGCACCCGGTCTCAAAGTGGTACAGCGGCATATTTGCTATTCGGTTGGCCTCCTCACGAAAGTAGTTTCCTGGTGCTGTTGGGATTCATCTGTTACACTTTCTCACTAATAGATAAAATTAAATTTACAATATTATCTAGTGTGTAGCAAATGTGTATAAAACTGCAAGGAGCATTGGCATCAAAATCTTGCGCATGAAATTTCTTGTCATATATGGTAGCTTTTCATTCCCATTACGGTAAAAATGCTCTACTTCTGAGCAGAATCTTGCCTAATTACATGATCAATTATTGTGACTAATTGAAAATGCAATCTAAGTATAGCATGGCTTCAGATGTGAACCAAAAATCAGATGTGATAAGCAACATAAGCATAAGACAACATAAGCATAAGTACAGGCAGAGAAGTGCATGAAAAGGACAAAGAAAGAAGCAAATCATAGATTGGGAAAGGCACGATCTTTTTTCACATATGCGTTCCATGCACGTGGGTTTTGCATGTGGCTATGCATATACTTGCACAATGAACCAACTACTTTAAAGAAATGCTTTTTACTACTGAAATAGTTAAGATATGCTAAAGTAAAAAAAATTATCGCGGTTCGCAGAATCTTGAAACAAGTACAAGTACAGTCTTGAAACAAGTACATATGTGTCTGGGAAGATTAATACATCGCCTCACTGTGCCCTCCATCTTAAGTCCAGAAATTTACCATGTGCAAAAATGCTTTAATTTAATTTTGCCTTATAAAAGTTATGGCTGCAGAAGCCATCAAACTAAGGGGATTTTGCTTGATAAACACTATATTTTCGCATCCGCCAATTCATGAACACGTGTTCCACTCAGATGTTCTCAGTTCTCTGCACTCAACACATCTCGGCCTCCACAAGCATACTTGGTTGGCAAGTAAACTGTGCTACCCTAATCAAGATATCAAATACCTACCAGAAGGTATCACATGACTATTTCACAGCAGAAACCACAACTTTACATTTTTAAAAATAATTTTGAATTGCAAGTGACTCTGTGGCGTTTAACTAAGACGTAAGGTGCGCACCACAGTGCACACAGTTAAAGGCCTTAACTGCTCCTTGCTTTCGCTTCGGGAGGCAGGAGCGGTTCTAAGGAACTGGTTTCTTGAGCATGCAAGTAAATGGTAATGACTTCTTAAACATGGGATACTATGCGCGCAATGCTTCCCCTTTCTGGAACATAAGAGGAAGTCATACTTCTAAAATTAAGTGTAAAATATAGATAAAATGGAAGACATGAAAAGCTGCCTGCTTCATGTCAGCATTTAAAATACAGGATGACCGTGGTTTGTATTTGTACCCTAGCATTCACATGCTGTTAAATAATGTAAGCACCTAATCAAGCATGAGCTTTTGGTTTTTATAGTGAACACAGACACCGTGCTCATTGCAAGTATGTATTATGTCACTGAGCAAATATGCAATTTTATGGTACCACTATTTTTTTTATCACACGGATATATCTGTTGAGAGGCAAGACAAAAAGCAGTCACATCTCACAAAACTAATCAGCTTTTTTAAACACATTTCTAACTTTTCAATGACACTTGCTCCTGTGCATTTGTCTCCAGAGGGCACACATGATCTTGACCTTCCCATCAGAGGCATTACATAAATATACCATGTTAAGATTACTGCCTAGAGCACATCGGAATTTGCATGTTGGTGTTACATACTGTATTTTGAAAGTTTTATTGACATTTAGTCTCATGGTACACCCGTATACCCACATTCTAGTTTTCTCGTCCAAATTTCATGGCAATGTATTTTCATCCCTTGGCGCGCGCTCCTCTGCACTACGTGGAGTCGCGCTGGGCTGGCTCTTTGACATCCTTGTGTACTTGCAGCTGCCTTGTTGCTTCATATAAAACGGGTGCCTGAAAAATATCATGCGCAATATCAACACGAGGACATGGTGTAAAACAATATGAAGACAGTAAAAAAATAAGGTCACAGCACGAAAAGAAACTCTTAGCTCTTAATCTTCCTACTGAAATGCATGCGAAACATCTAAATGACTGCAACATTGCACTCCTTAACTAACATCAATCTTGTAGCTATAAAGAAAAAAGAAATGACCGCAAGTTCACCCTCATTCCGCACCAATGTTACAATATTCCTACTGATAAATAGAATATTGCTCATTGTCAGATGTCATAAGTCTGTCATTAGTCTGGTGTGCGGGCAACAACACTTGGGACACATCCTAAGCACGTGCCCAGTGTGCCCCCTGCACCATCTCTGGTTGTGCCAGTGCCCAAGCCATAATTTCAGCATCATACCTGCAAACATGATGCTCAGTAGGGATGAAAATATTGTTCTACAGTTCAATGGATATGACTGGATGTGCCTACAAGAATGGGCAACAAGGCTTGTTATGGCAAGCTTACCCACATTTCCATACTAACAAGAAACAGTTCACTGCGGCCTGCAGCCATGCTTACGGCATGAACTTATTTTCATTTATGAGGTGCGCAATAGAGTTCATTTTGGACCGACTCACTACTGCTGCAGTTTAAAATCTAGCATTTTACACTATTGGGGGCATATGAAATTTGGAGATAGACCGCAGTAACTAGTTTATTAGACCAACTCTTTTTTTTGTGTACGACAGACGACTGGGAACACGGAATTGAAGCAACGTTTTAATTTGATAGTTTATCTCCACTAAAAATATTAAAACGATAAACACATCTTGATCTGCCATGCAGTAGCAAAATGCACTTATTACGCTTGTAACTCTCAGAGGAAGGGTGATTCATGTGTTCGTATGACATAACTGTGAAACGCCAACTCATATAAGCAGATGCACAGGCATCTCCGAAACAATAACAGTATGTAAAGCGTCCCTGAAATTGTAATTCCGCACAGCAGCCGTTATATTCGATGCCGATGCATAACTCGCTGCTTGAAAATTCACCGAGTTCGTAGACAGAAGCACCCTTTCAGATTCGCACCATGCTCGAGAACCGCAACAGGAGACATACAAGCGGCATATAGTCACACCATTTCAACACATGAGCAAAAACAGTTCAGTCATAGGGCTAAACCCCATGAGAGCGATCTTGTGTGCGACGGCGACGAGCGACGGCTTCGAGCGACAATACGGGCCGTCGCTTAAACAGATCGCTCGGTTCTATAAATCTAGAATTCGTGAGTCGTCGGCCGGAAGTGCTATGAGCGACTAGCCAATAGTACGAAGTCGGAACTGGATGTACATCACTTAAATAATACCGATTGCCGCACGGAACGAGCAATCGATTGAATTTTTATACGGGCCAGGATAAGAACCTACAACATCACCTTTAAAATATTTTATGCTGCTTTTATAGTAAAATACCTCAACTTAAATTACTATAGCACGCGCCACGCTAGATTCGACGCGTATTTGCAGCCCCCATGCCGGCAACCAGGGTCGCCAATTCGCTCCAACCACACGTAGCCAAATTTGCCTCCGTACTAGCCCAAATGTAGCGAAAAGCGAAACATTTGGGTAGCCTAAAAGTAGCCAAAAAGCTTTGTATTTTGTGAAGTCATTTCTTAAGCATATCTAATTTATTTTCGGCAAGAATACCTACATACTAATTTTTCCATGCATGACCACGCACGACCTCCGTGCGCGTCGTGACAGAGGCCATGCGGCACGGAAAACGGATGCTGCACAAGCGCAAGTGCAGAAGCGCAGGCATGCAGGCAAACTTATAAGGCAAATGCGATCCCAATTGCAAGTGCACTGTTTTATTTTTCCCAGAGCACCAAAAATTCACGAAAAGGACAACACGCAAACAGAACCGCGCAATAAACGCGCTAAGCAATCGCATGCATTCAGGAGTTGAGTATTATTACTAGTTTACAGCTCATGATAATTTCGCTTCGCACCACACAATGCACTAATTGAAAAGCTACAAAGAAATTGCAAGACCAAGTCTAATACAAGAGATGGCGGTTGGTGCAAAATCTAGTACGATATATAGACCAAAAAAGTATGCTATCATTAGGAATCGCAAGCTTATTGCGAAGTGGAATTGCTTGGTCCAGTAACAAAATGTCAAAGCTGAAACAGGACGAAAATTCTTGGCCCGGTTTAAAACCCTTGCCGCAGCCTCCGTTCCTAGCCAGGCCAAACTTGAGGTGGAAGAGCGCTACCAATGTCTCGTTCGACATTCTATTTCGAAGGTCGGTTTTAATGAGCGAGGCCTGGCTGAACACTCGTTCGACGGCGGTTGTTGATACGGATAGTGATAGCAAAGACAGTAGGAGGGTTTGGAGTTGTGTAGGGAATGGATGGCTGTGGTGGATGTGGGGCAACTGAAGAGGATATGTTCTACGTTGGCATTGGAACAGGGGCAATTTGGGCAGGAAAGGTCCCACCGAATATCCACGTAGGCGCCATGCGGCAGACAGAAAATTAGGCAAACTTTGGTTAGCTTCATCTCGACGTTCTCCCTCCGTTCTGGCGACGAGGTCACCCGCGGCGCAACGCCAACAGGTGCTAAAGGCATCTCATGCTTAAAACGTAGGACGCCGAAAGCTCACGTGTGGATACAGCAACCGTCTATGTTCGCTGGCGCTGCGGGTGGCGTTAGTTCGCGTATGGAGACGTGTTTCCTGAGGCCAGCTTTCTTAATTAAAGTTATCAAAAGGCCGCGATTCTTGACCTTTTGACATACATATGTGTTCTCTAACAGAGAACTTGCAAATTTTGATTTTGTAACAGACGCGCTCAATTTCTTTATCCTGCTGTCGTCTGCATTTTGATTCCAGTGTGCTTTTCATTTGTGCTTACTATTTTTACTTTTTTTGCACTGAAAAAAGATGTAGCCCAAAAATAGCCACAGAGCCATAAGGAAAAGCAGCCAAATTTGGCTATTATTAGCCCATTCTGGCAACCCTGCCGGCAACACCGCGGAGACGTCACTCAATATCGTCGCTCGCACGGAGCCCGAGTTGTAGGCGACGAGCGAACGCGACAGCCATCTCCATCGCATCGCTTGTCGCTGCTGCGCGAAGGATCGCTTATATGGGGTTTATACTTTATTCAGCATAAAATATGAATTGCTCATGCGCTTTCAGTAAGCTAAAGATAACGCGCCCAACTGACCTCTTGCAGCATGCGGAGAATGCCTGAGGCAAGGTTTCTAATTAGCACTTGCGCTGAACCTAACTTCAGTGGTCACCGATTACCCATGGGCGAAAGACACCGTCAAGCGCGCTGCTTATTTATAACAAAGGCATGCCGCCAGCAAAATGATCCCTCCTGTTATGTGACTCCTTACTTCAACAGCATTCCGTACACAGTAGACTGCCAAAGTGAATAAATTCAAACACACAAAACGCACGCTAAGCATGCTCCGCATAGGCTCGGAATCATGGGCTGGTGAACAAACCATTTTAAGCGTCCTCTCGCCTCACGTCTGACATACCATGGTTGTGGCAGAGTTTGCGATTTTCAATGCTCTTACGGATATCGGCAAGTGATAAAATCACATGCAGTCATTGCGAAGTCTGGGTTTTTCGAGTGACACCGAGAGACACAGCGCGCTCACCTAGTCCGTTGTCAATCGCGTCGGCTAAGCGCCGCAACAACTTCACGGCGATATCATATCATACACGCAGAATATGCACGTAAGTTAGAATTAACTTACCATGGAGGATTTGTTATTATATCCAAGGAATGACGAACGGCTGCCGTGTTTTCGCGGCGACGCGAGGTGGCTAACAAGCGATCTCCTTTGGATAGTCTTCGTGGCTGCTCGCAGGAGGGATCACCTTTCTCCGATGCTGTGATGTTCCGCGATGTTGTGCGCGCTCGCGGTGGGGCAACTCCGAGTGAAAAAGTAGAGCGCTCGCTCTGCGTTCCTTTGAACTGTGGCCGCCTGTTCTTTTAAAATCAAATCGGTGTGTTCTTTGCTCAGCGTGCGTGAGTGGTACATGACCATGTGCGGGGCCAGCCTCCTACAGTTGAAGCAGAAGCAGTAAGAGTAGAACGGGCATTCTACTCTTACTCATAAAGGCGTAGTGAAAAGTACATTTCACTCGCTCTTTCCTGAAAGAGTGAACAATGCATTTCACTCCACTCAACATTTTGCGAGAGCGAAACAACGCTATTAAGAGTAAATCGGTCTCTTCCCTCCTGCAATACCCTCTCTAGGTTTTATAGTGCACTGTCGGCGCTTCGTGGTCCGATATGTAATCGCTCGCTTCTACATTACCAGTTGAACCAGCATAGCGTGGGTGGAGGCGCTAGTTCACTATTTCACTGCCGACGAAGTACGAGACCATCGCAGCTAAACAAACAACGAAGCGAGCTGCTGTAGCGAAAGACGTTCACCGCCGAAGTCCCCGACAACACGAAAGGCAGAGCGAGCGGCTGGGGAACGAGCACGGCCAGCTGCAGCTCAATTCGCGAGGCACCACAATCGACTTGGCGTTCGAGAACATGCCGCGCACAGTGCCGGAAGTAAGGTGCGCATTGGCATGCTACTCCAATTACAAGGCCATGCTACTGCCGATCAACTTGGACCCGAGATGCCGTCGCCAGAGCCCATGGACGACTGCTACGACGTGTCATCACCATGGTGCCGCTCGAAAAATTACTGTCGTCGCTCTGCAATTAGTGTCATCGGGCTAAAAAGTGGTCTCATCGAAAAAAAAAAAACATTCAACGCAATGTGTGTGAAACGCTACTGTAGTAAGAGCTCCACAAATAAAACAACTGAGAGATCGCAATCTGGCCAGTTTGTTGTCGTGCGTTGTTGTTACCTCATAAGCTGCAACATTACATTCGGAACACTACGCAGCAGCACTAAACTACGCACCACTTAGCCGCAACACTAAACTGGACGAGATAACTCAGCGATACCCTCACTGATAAGTAATGCTCTAGCATTTGCACATGGCAAGAATTGGCTTGATGTGCCCAGCGTTATTCGTAACTGTCGCCTGTTGCAACGGTGGCGCAGTGTTGCGCGGTGGCGCAACGGTGGCGCAGTGGTGGCGCGATCCTCCACCACCACTGCGGAACAGTGGTGGTGGAGGATCGAATCCTCAACCATAATACTGCCCACAACCACTTCAATCCGACCATGTGGTCATCGAGTTTGCTAAGCTTATTCTCCTGCTTTTATCAGTGCTAGCGAGCACCACAGAGTGATAGTACTCTCAACAGAGCACAATGACCTACTTGAAAGCACGACCAGATGGTCGAATAGAGGTGGCCGTTGAGTGGCAGTGAGAACGCACTGCTTGCTGTCATTTTGCCGATGTCAAATTTGAGTGGCGATAAGTATTTTGCCACGTCGGGCGAAGCGTTGCAAAGCTTTGAGAAAATACTTCTGTGATTGAAGCCGGGCACCGCAGCGTAGCAATCGGAGATACCACTGCAACGTTAACGGTCGGCTACGCGCAGGAGCTTTTGTACTTGTAATATTTTCCACTGATTGCGAGCTGTATGGTTTTCTACCACATAATTTGTGCTAATTTCCACGTTTCCGAAGGCCACTTGTTGCATATTTTACTAGATTTTACTTCACCTTTTTCTATTAACGTGTTTAACGTCTGGAGCCAGGTTTAACACCTCTATCTTTAGAAATACATGCAGCCATCAGTAGTACTAACACTTCTTTCTATTGAAGTGACCTACTGCACGCAGATTCTGCCTATTGTTCGCGCAGAATCCCGCCAAGCTCATTTGATGATAGCAGAGCATGAGTGTGCAATGGACAGCTGTGTACGTGTTATAACTGCTATACTCGTTACTTAGTCGGAAGCTTCGCGTGATGCAGCTTTGCGGAAGAGCTTCCTCTTTATGTATCCGCTGTAAGTTTTAAAAACTTTGGATGTACCTGGAAAAATAAACGCTTCTGTCGTAGTTATTTTCGCGTACGCATGACGTATCTTTAGGTACTTCTTAAAATAAAACTAGATTTTCTAAGTTACGAAAGCAGTGACGCAAGAAATGCAGCAAGCATGTTGACATGCAGTGCTCGCAGTTTATACTGACCTGTGGCCATCGTGCGTATCTTTACCATTTCAGCCCTTCCGAAGCGGCGTGAAGGTTTAGTGCGGGCGGCGCTTTCGTAAAAAGGCCTCAGAATGATGTTGTATTCCATCCATGGTTTCAGTTCAGTGACGTTGAAAATGCGCATTGATGGTTGTAGTGTAGTTTCGGAGAAATGCACTCTTGATTCCGTGGTGAGAAGGTACCCGGCTAGTACGTCCCCGCTGTAAGAATTGGGTTCAGGGAGGTACCATTCGAGCTCAACAGAGCTGGACGTTTCAAAACCGCTCCGAAGTTTCAACTCGTGCACGCGGGTAAGCAGATCTGGAACTGGAGAAAGGGCATTTTATAAAACGTCGGTGTGCAACCACAGAACTGCGGTTTTTAGGAGATAGAGCGTGGTAGTAAAATCAAAAACAATTAACGAAGACACCTGCTTTGTTAGCATGGTTACCCTGTAATTATCTTTTTTTCGGTGCTCTTAATATAAAAAGACAATTTTTAAAAAGCAGCAAATAATGGAATTCTTGTGTGTTTACTACGCATTAAAATCATTTGAGAACTTTATGATACAGACGAAACCAGAGAACATTGTCATGCGTCTTCATTCCATTACGTTTCTCAGGACAATTTGTCAACGGATCCGAATTTTCAATTTAATTTTCTTTATTATATCCCTAGAGCAGAAGCACGACACAGGGGAATCGTTACAAAGAATATGTCGAAACATGAATACATCTAAACGAAAATTCATAAAATGATGAAAAAGCACAGTAATGTAAATTCTGAAGAACGTTTCCAGTACTAAAAAAACAAGAAATAAATGTAACAACAGAGAACAGATTAAGTAAAAGAATTGTAACTATTAATTACTGTTAGGTAAAGTTGTCTTAAAAAACAACAGTTTCGTCATAAGCGCGAAGCAACATGTTACCCAACTACAAGAAGTGCGAGACTCGCAAGTTTAGCAGCAGTTATAATTGCAGTAAACATAAGAGACGCAAACACGCGTGGTACGGCGTGTAAAGACGCATGAACTGAGAGAAGTGGATGAGCGCGATCAGGCTAATTTGGAACCGCAGGGTCTTGTAGGCGTTGTGGCTATGGCTTGACCTTCCGTTCCCGTACTGTAGCATCCTCACGGCGGGCACGATGTGTGCGGCCGCTTTGCGCTTTAGAGCTACAGGGTTGTGTCGACGTTGTCGCTTAGTCTAGGCGACCTGTTCCTGCAGTGCCACGTCTGAAAGCCTACGGGGTCGTGCTTCAGCGTGCGCCGCGCACACATCAGCACATTGCTTCTGCATCTGAACCAATGGAGTGGTCTTCGCGCGTATGCGAGCCCAACCTGCTGCATTGTGTTTGGCTGTTTGTTTGTTTGGCTGGAGCTTTTCAGCTGGCTGGAGCTTCTAAAAATTTATGCAGGTCACGCGCACTTCGGGAGTCGGTGCAAGCGAAGCTGTGGTAAACAGGCAAAGCGAAACTGCACACCTCGACAGCTACGAGACAGCCTGTGCACTTGGGCGACAAAACGCGTGCTGCACACGACAGCCTAGGCGGCTGTGAAGCCCCACATAGCGCCACCACCGTCCACAGCATGTCAACGTTCAGACGCCACCAAGAGCTAGTCGGCGATGGGCGATGAACGTGCTACGGCACTCGATTGCACGAGACCACGTGCTTTAGCGAGGAACGCTTAACAGTTAAAACTCGGTAGAGAGCCGAAGAAGGATATTTGCTGTAAAAGGACCCTAACCCACTTCCTATATTTTTGAAACAGTTCAAGTAAACACGAGCATTGACTTCACAATGCCGTCACAGTCAACGATGCCAAACGCTGTAGCGCTAGGTGTCGCGGGGGTGCAAAAAAAATTAAAAAATCTCAGCGCCTCTTCGGGCCTTTCCGCTATAACCAGCGCCCATGGAGCAAGAAAAAAAACTAGGAGGCAGCATCACGTGACAATCTTGAAGCCTAGTAATAAAAATTTAGAGGGATGGGATGATAGGGAATAGGCCCACACGTTTAGCAAGCGGTAGATTTAGTCGGCTTGGTTTGGTTGCCTCTGCTGTGAGAGGTCCGGAATATGTACACAAAGTAGGTGTGACCAACCCGCGCCGAGGGTGACTCAAGAAATTCAACTGTGCGAAGCAGTCGATCTCTGTTATGTCAATCAGGTAACGCAGCAAACCATTACTTCACTCGCCACTTAAGCAAGCAGCAGACAGGCGCAAAGGCTGTAGCGAACGAAGGCGCTGGGAAATTGACCTGCATTGAGGCCAACAACCCGCGAGGACCACCTCAAAGACGACTGGTCGTGCTTCGGGGTGGTTTCAGGGAAACGAGCAAACATTTCGCCTTGCAAACGTGTGAAGGCAGCCAAGCTGCTCTTCCCATGGCGATTGGTTACGTTTTGGGGCTTCTTCTGGCAAAAACAAGGCTGTCTTTCGCCCGTGCAAACATGTGCAGCTGATCAACCGAGCGTCCATGGTCTTCAGCGACTACTTTCCAGTGTGACGAAAATTCGTCCCAGGTTGTGGGTCCCGGCTGCCAGGTTGGGGGGGAGGGTGTCCTATATATGTCTGAAGACCGCCCTCTTTACACCGGCTCGACTGGGCGTGAATGGCAAAGAAATCTCGGGTAATCAGCCGCACGAGCTCATGTACCACTGAGCTTTTTGTTCTTTCTTTTAAGATCTTTCTGTTTCCCCTTACCCCTTCCCCAGTGCAGGGTCACAAACAGGATATCTATCTTCCGGTTAACCTCCAAGCCTTTCTCATCTCTTTTATTTCTCTCTCTTTCTCTCAAGCACTAGATGTGCAGTGCCACAGAATTGTCCGGCTGCAGCTTTATGAACATCTTACGTAATAATTACACGATTGTGTGGGCTAAAAAAAATTAATTCCCCAAGTGGGCGCGACACTACTAGCCTTAGCGGAACGTTTCATGTGCGGTGTGCTCGGGCGGTACGCTCATCTGCCACCATGGTTTGTGTGTGTCATCAGTGGGCTACTTCGATTTTCGGAGTTCTGGCAGTCCGCTGGCAGCCAGATGGTAGCCAGCTAGTTCCGGTTCTGATAGGAAGTCACGTGGGCTGGGATCCCAAGACAACCCGAACCCGCCCGAAGTTTGCAAAATCGAACGCTGGGAGAGCTGGCGAAATGTAAACAAGCTACCTGCACGGCAGCACCCGGCGAGGCCGGCGCGCGCTCGGCGTAGTCGGCCAATTTATGCGTTGCCAGCTTGAAAATACATAGTTGCATTCAGGGATACGATCACATTCGCGCGATTTCGCGTGACTTGGCGCAGTACGCGCACTGGGCCAACCTCATCTTGCGCAGCGCAACAGATGGCCTTCGACGCGGCGGATGACAAGACGCGAAATCGCGCGTGATTTGTGGGCTTCTCCTACCGTGCTCTTGGGACAAAGGAACGACAACACAGTAGTGCAAACAATCACAAGGGCATTTATTGCACCTTTCATAGATCAATGCCAGCTAGCCGAGTTGCTATCCACAAAACATGCCGATGGGCATGCGACAAATCTAGAAGTCCGACTCACCGCGACCGGATAGTGAGCGAATATGTTCGCCCCATTCTGGATCCTAACGCCTCGTCGTTCGTGTACGGTCACGTGAACGGTGGCGCGTTCCAAGGCGGCCATGCGAAGCGGTCTCGCAGAAGCATGGGTCACCGCGCGCGCGCGGGACGTCCACGCTGTTCGCCGACCCGCCGGGAAAAAGAGCCTGTTCTCACCTGCGCCCCCAAGTAACCCTGCCGTGAGGCGGCGCTAGCAGCGCATCACTCGCGCCATCTCTCGCACTGCGCCTCAACCACATCGACCGCCGCGGGCATCTCGCAGGCCACGCGGCGAAGCCGGATCACAGGAGACGCGCCATGCGGCAAAAACATATCAGGGGACGCGTGAGAGTCGCGCATCCCCACAGATTCTATACTCAAAAGCGATAGCTCGAGGATCCCAGCTCGCAGTGACTACGTCGCCCACTGGGGACATTGATGAGTTGGCCTTCTATCACACGACATGAAAAAGCCAGTTATCGGGTACGTCTCATACGCATAAAATTTCGTGCCGGCCTGCTTGGGCTTCGATTTCAGAAAGTTTGTTGTGGCTGATGGTGCTTCTCATTCTGACCCCAAGGAGCTGGAGACGTGGCTGGCGCATGAAAATGCATGCCGCCAGTGACCACAGAAAGGTTCCAAATGAAAAACAACATTGGTCGCGATTATGTGAGCCATAAGCCAGTGTAAGTGTGTCTAATGTACCGAGTGCAATTAGTGTGTTCTTAGATCAACTGCCTGAAGTTGGAACACATATCGGTTTCGAGCTGCCACCTAAGCAAACGACGGAGAGACGGAGCGAACACGGGCTAGCGGCAAAGACTTCGCTAACTGCAGAAAAAAGGACATATATACATACGCGAGATATGTGAAAAGGAACGCCACAAGAGAAGACGAAACCAAAATGTACCGCAATGTGTGAATGAGCGTCTACAACTTGCGTGGAAGACGATGCAGATAACATGCATGCACGAGAGTGCAGTGCGCTGATCACCGCTGGGAAGAAGCCATCAGGGAACACACACACACACACACACACACACACACACACACACACACACACACACACACACACACGCACACACGCACGCACACGCGCGCACGCACGCACGCACGCACACACACGCGCGCGCGCACACACACAAACACACACACACACACGCACACGCACACACACACACACAAAAGCTTCAAACGGTTCACCAAGGCTCGTATCACACCGCGTCGCAATGCGGAACGGAGCGTTAGCACCTAAAAAGATAACGCTACAAGTAAAGAAATCCAAAGGTGGCCGTAGACAGTTGGTTGGGCGAAGTAAATTTAAGTCCTCAAGCGCCCGCGTTGCAATCCGTGAAGTCCCAGCGTACATGGCGGCGAGCGCCCATCGTCACTTTTAGTCGTCTACTAGCCAGAAAACTTCCAGAGAGCATCCTGACCAAAATCGTCCTGGCAGGTTCTGGCAGCCCGCGGGTAGCCAGAACCGTCCTGCCCGAGCAAAACGAACGCCCGGCGGAAGCACGTAGCGCGGTGGGAGGAGCAACCCGAGAAAAACAAAGACGCTCTGGCTGGCTCTGGCAGCCCGCGGGTAGCCAGAAGTGGAAAATCGAAGAAGCCCCGTATGTATAGAATGTTCCATTTATAGGTTTAGCATCGTTTGTATTAGTGTTGTATCAGTTTCATGGCGTTGAATAAAAACAGTGCCTCCTAGTTACAGCTATTGTCATTTGTTGTTCTTGTCATGGTGGCGTCCAACACGGCGGGGTATTGAACCCTATTCTCTTTAACATAACTATGGTTGGCCTTGCTGAAATACTACCCAAGGCAATTCACCTATCAATGTACGCTCATGATATTTGTCCATAGTCTTCTGCAGTGACTCGTCTTCAAGCGCGCGTTAGAATTTAACGGGCAGTCATTCGAACTTGTTCGTATCTCCGCAAACAAGGCTTTAGTGCCTACATCTAAAAATGCGCGTCAATCGCGTTTACGCGTAAACCTATGGCACCGGACCCTATTTCTCTCAATGGCCAGGGTATCAAATATCAGAAGTCTCACCGCTTCTTAGTTGTGATTATTCAGATGGACCTTTCATGGAGTCCCCAAGGCATCTACCTCAAGTGGAGACTAAATTTCGATTGTTCATATTTTGAGGTTCCTGTGCGGAAAAACCTGGAGAACATCCGTACGGTTCATGTTTTAGCTGTACAGAGCACTGTTTCTTGGATTTTTACCGTACAGCTTGCCGGTATTAGCGAACACATGTAAAGCAAACAATCGTACCCTCGAAATTTTGCAAGGCCAGGCTCTACGGACATGTCTTGGACTACAACGATGCGCCTCCACTCACGCAACAATCATGATTGCTAGAGACTACTTGGTTCAAGTATATATAACGATTCACAACCTTAGAGAGCACATTCGACATCTGTGTCCCGTACGCAGACACTATATTGCTGATTTGCCAGCACAAAGAGCTGAAGCCACATTTTACAAACGTATTGCGACACATCAAGGCTACTTTCGTCGGGCTCTACACCAGCAGCAAGACCACTGTTACCCCTCTGGTGCCTACGACAGCCACTAATGCGCCTGCCACAAATAGGCTGCTTGTGCTGGTGCTGGAACATCACGCTACTCCCCAGAAATTTTCGATATCCTTGCCTTCCTGACTGCCCCGGGTGGCTGGGGGGGGGGGGTGACCCAAGACCCATGGGTCCCGGGTGCCAGACGACCTAGCTACGCCACTGGTACAACCCCACACGTTATGCTCCCTACGTGCCTCCATGTCGTTAATGGCAGGCGCCACTAAGCAACTAATTCTTACCACATACCGAACAGTCATGAGTGGTCCGGCAACAATATGTGCCTATTCCTACCTATTCCTTTCGTGTTCTTGTCAAAAATTATTGTCTAGTCCCCCTCACATAATACTCCGATATGGAGACTGTGAGGTATTGTAAATATAAAATAAATAAATAAAGACACCACGTACAAGGCTCCGGAGAGCGGGAGCGGCGGCCTCTGAGGAGGTTGGCTTGCCGATGCTAGCGGAATCACGTGACGCTCCCTGGTAGTTTTTTTTTTCCTTCCTCTATGCCAGCGCGCATCGTGACGTCAGCAGGGTCTATCTGGTGATGTCACCAGGAGCAGATGCTGTCGATTGGTTGAAGAAGAGCCTACGGCCGCCGGTTAGTCTGGTAGCAGCTACGCGCGCTTCCTGCTCTTCCCCATCGTGCTGCTCGGTTGTGCGCACTTGCGAATAGGTAACTACGTCCCGCAACGCAAGTGCCAAATCACTCGCGTTCAACACAGTCTGAATAGCTGCGAGAACAGAGTCCGACAGTGTTTTGCGATGGCTAGAAGGCATCCGTGTGTGGTGCTAGGCAGCAAGAGCGCCGAATGGCAAACCGAAACTGAAGCGACACCCGTTGCCGCAGGATGACACCCCGCACAATGCCTGGACTGAGGGCATTGGAGCTGTTTTAATGAGTTAACGTAGTAGCGCTGTAATGAACGCATATTTTATTCACTCGTGTAACTCTCCATCTGCGTGTCGCGCTCCCGGAAAGCATAGTACGCCACGTCGAGGACATCAGGGTTGAGACATATTGGGGAAATATGGGTGCCATGTAATGCAGGCATTGTTTCCTTAAGCAGTGACTTCTGTCACCTCCCTGCAGCAAACGGTTTCCTCGGCACGTTTACTCCCCACGCATAGACCGCACCCGCACGTGCATTGATGATGCCATTAGCGTGGAACGGGCTAACAGCCAGTGGAATAAAACGGCAGAACACACCAACCCATATCGTCGCCACGATCTGGGGAAGGCGGCTGTTCATCTCCAGTGCAAGTGCTTTGGCGCAGTGCAAGTGCTTCGGCGCGGAGTGTCACCTGACGGGTGCATTATACTGGCGAGGCTTTCTGGACATGCGCGCAACACATGGGAAATAGCGGCACGCTTCGCAGAAGCACGGGCCGGGACGGCAGAACATTGAGTAGACGAGAAGCACAGAATCGCTGTAGCCGGAAGTGGACAGCGCTTTGAAAAGCGCGTTGGCGATGACGTCTCTTACGTGACATTTGGAGGAGCACTCGGTGAGGAGGAGACCAGCCGGCGAACGGAGAGCAGCAATGGAAAGGGCGAAACGAGGTAGGGAATTGGGAGGAAGGGCCGCGTTTCGATCATCAAGCGCGTGTAACTCTGCTGTTACTTCACAATTTCGAAAAATTACCGCAGCTACGTGTTCGGTGCAGACTTGCGCGAAACTGCAGCACCACAACTAAATTTCGACCTCTGCGTGGTTTAGGGTCCCTTTAAAACAGGAGACGAAACCAAGAAGATATATATTTGGGAAGCATCCAATAACCCCCTGGGCCACTCTACAACTTGGTAAGGGGGTCTTCAAGCCTACTTTGTATGGACTGTAATATGCTTGTTGCACGCATTACATACGCACCGCAGTCGCAGAAGGTCACTTACGTGAAAGCAACTATATGTTTTTCTTTTTTTTATGATGACGTGGACCATGACGAGAGGAAATTTCCAGAAATACAATGAAGTCCACTCAGTCAACATTGGGGCAACCAGAATTCTCTGTGCCAGGCCTTTGTTTTACGGTAGACATAGGCTGATGATGATGATGATGATGAATGTGATAGCGAAAAAGTTATAATCAGCCATTTCAGCAAGCACCTGCGTAGCGGGTGCTCTCTATACGGCAACTCTGAACCGCGTGTCTGAAGTTCACGGCACGTGAAAATCCTGCGGCACGTAAAAATTGCGTACTCGCGCCATCTAGTATTTGCCATGTGGCTAGGACCGACACACAAAAGCAGTTGAAGAAATTTAGAGAGAATTCAGGGCAGTAGTTTCAAGGCAAATTATCGTATTACCGCATATCGTGAAATTTTCGTCGGCAGTTTCGATTCGGTGATCGATGTCCCTCGTGGTGTGCGTCTCACAGTTTGGTATACCATCACATAGAAGGGTGCTAGAAATGATTTTCTTTGTATCTGGGCACACAAAGCTGTCTTCTGCGAAAATTGGAACTTCTGAAAGAAATAAAAAAGTGAAATATATTGGTTTCTCTTACAGAGGAGCGAGATAAGGTGAATATCACACCATGCTTTGCCGTCGTAGAGAAACAAATAATTAAAATTTTAGTAACAAACTCTCGATATACAAAAAACCATCTTTTATGAGAGTATCAACAGAGATCCAGCACCCCACCATCAAGAATCAATGCGAAAATTTGCACTGCTTTTTAGGCTACCTGAGCAGCGTTTTTGAACACTTTTCAAGATAGTACTTAGCTAGTATTGGAATGTTTGAAAAGATGAGGAAATAAGGACCAGGTGGTGCAATGGTCATATCTCAGTCTCAGCAATACAATGCGTTTCTGTAGCGAACACAGCAGCCCCTTGCTAAGTACCAGACACGCTGCTCATACGATATACTAGCGCGGTCATTGGATCCAAGTACACGAGGTCTGGGGTGTCGCACGCAGCTGAAATATACCGCATGGAAGCCAGGGCTTGCGTTACGGTGCACCCAGCCGGGCGGAAATGCTGGCCGCGGTATGCGGCCGTCGTGGCAAGGTGAGGCGGGTGTTGCATGACCTAGCAAAATCTTGCTCCGGTGTGCACAATTTTATGATTACTTATGAGTATGGTAAACTGAACTAGGCTGTATTGGGTTCGTGCAAAAAATTCATCGCGCCTTAAAGACAAAGATGAAGAGAGGAACCGTTGCCACTGGGGTCGTTTCAACCTGTTGTTTCTCTGTCTTCGTCGGCAAGCCTCGCTACAGTTACGCTCGCCTTATATATTCCTTTGGCATCACCACTGCGGCATAAAGCAAAGTCAATCAAGGTTCTCATACCTGGCTGACAAGTTTCCACGGTCACCGCACCACTGCGCATGGCTACACAAATTGGCCCTTTTCCACACGCGGCCTAGTAAAACATTTACAAGTGCTGGAGGCCTCTAGTAATTAAATCAACTATGCTGATGCAATTTAATATTAGCAAATTTGTGCCGTGAGCATTTTTAGTAACACTGTGGAACGCTAATTTGCGCGCGATCGAGGCCATCAATGAGTAAGTAGCAATGTATTTGATAGCAGCTGCAGAGACTTTGAGGAGTAGTGAGTGTGACAATTGTAAACTAAATAAACGAAGCAAGGCCATTCGACGCTAGAGTGGGCATTCTAAGAATTTCTCTCATGCAACTGCTCGTCTCATATTTAGCTCCACTTGTGCGTGTTATGCTACCGCTACCCACCAGTGACGAAGTTGCGGTGCAAAGTTAAGAATGTAACTCCCTTTTTTTTGAGGCACTGCTGTCCTCCCCAATGATGCATATAGCCGACCAATGAAAAGAACGCGGGCTGCATCGATCGCGGAACAGCTGCTCAAAGTCACTTGGAGGGGCGTTTTGTGCTCCGCATTTTCCCCTCTACCTAAGCATATACGCTTATTGTGAAATATAGTTCAGCGACTGTGTACGCCTCTGCGCCTCGTCCTCCCCGCAGCTCGGTGGCGCGATCACGTACGGTGCAGCTTGCGCGTATTTTTAACCTGCTTTTCATCTCACGACAGCTTTTTTCAAAGCCTGTTGGTGCCCTAGCTCTCGCGGCGCCTATTACTGCCAGGCACATCTAGGGGACGCCAGCTTGCAGCAACAACCGAGCCTTCCTGGAAGGGCGAGTTGCCCGCGTAGGCATCGCCCTCCATGAAGCATCGGATATACCCGCCTGGCTTCGCTGTTCCCAATTTTGTGAAAGTTCAGCGTGTGCAGCCAGCGACAGAATAACACTGAGCAAGAATATTGTACTCAGAATAGCAAAGCATCGATGTTGTGTTTCCCGTACTATCAGAAATCAACGACGGAAAGTAAGATCTCATGAAAAGAAAATTACAACATTAAACACTAAATATCATCCCAACCTAGCGGCGCAGCTCGAAATTGAGAAATGAGGTGTAGGAGCTGGACACTTGGGGCACAGGAGCCCGGGTGAACGCAGGAAAGGTACATCAGAATTGGGAGCCAGCCAGCGCAGCCGCAAACTATGCAAATGTGCAAAGTCAATCGCGATCTAACAAAAAAAAAAACAAACGAGAACACGTTCTCAGAAAAAAAAAACCAAGGAAAGTCATAAGAAAGGAAAGCTCGAGGACGACGGGGCAAGGCGAATCACTTCGGAGGAAATACGTGGCTGGTGAACTGGCCGCTGGAGAAAGCTTTCGGGTTCGAGGGACCGAGGTTCATGGTTAAATCAGGGAAAGAACACCTTTCGTGCGTAGCACACGTTCATCTTCACTGCCTCTTATATAAATGTTGTGTTCGCTTAAGACCAGCAGACACTCCGCACACCTTCGCCGCCACGAGTCCGACCCCACCCTAACGCATGTGAAGCTCTCGCTTACCCATTCCATGGACGCAGCCGGCCATCATTAATGTTTGAAAGGCTATTCCACAATTCATGTGCCACCATTTTCGTACTTTACAGGGGCTACAATTGACTTTTGAGTTAACCAACGTGATGTACGGTTGATGTGTTCTTTTGTTTATTCATTGTCCGCTTTGTTTAAGGTTGAAAGCAGTGCGTTGTTTTCTAGGACGCAAAGGGCATCGAGTTACTGTGTTGCACCTAGACTTTGTCCTTGTGGCGATTTAAGTGCACAAGCGATTGGCACCACTTGGCGGCTTGCCCTAGTGAGCATGTCCACGGCCTTACATGCCCCATCGTCACTGCGGGTGTGGAGGTTGAGGGGAGAATCGTAGTCAGAAAGTCTATGAGAGGAGGTGAGGGTCAAGAAGGGCGACTTGGACGAATCGAAAATAGGTAGGTCACGTTTCAAACCTCGACGGCGAGCGGCAAACGCGTTGCCTTGTATTGTATTTTTGGCTTCCCTAACTCTTGATATGTACAACTGATGCCTTCAGACCTTGCCGTGTTCATATGCTGTGGTATTTGGAATGACCTATATATATGTTGTTAGTTTAAATAAAAATTTAGTTGAGAGTTAGCACTCGTCTTGTCCGCTTCTAGTCTCTTCGTGCTACAATCCAAGATCATACTATCTGAACAACTCGCACAATAATGGCGCACTGATTTATTAGCGCGACGTCTGCAACTAATTACAGTGGCTGAAACTGAAACGCTAACGTACTTCCACAACAACGTGTCCGAACTGTGTCTGTCACGAAGAGCAGATTTGTTTGGAAGAACTCCCAGCGTTTTACCGAGCTTTGCCGTCCTCTGTAGAATATTGTCGGTGCATAAATATTCGATTATAAAGGGCGACCCACGGAACACACTCGAACAACTGCATACCGCATAAGCTCTAGAGTAACTGGTTAAGGAATGTGTCGTACATATATGAAGCAGAAAGGGAGAATTTCCTTTGAGCCTTCATGATGGTGGAATGACCCCCTGCTGATTATTGTGTTCGCAGGCTTATGACAATGTATCCTTGTACCTGAAGTCGCGGATCAAGAGAAATGTGCAACTGGCATGCTTCGTAGATTAATTAGGGGTATTGTAAATATGGTTGTGCTGTTTCAAACGCTGTAAACACACATGAATAAAAATGCAACAAATATATCTATTAAGCATGGGTACTTGCAGCTGAATACATTCGTAGTGCAAGCGGCGAATATGGACCAACTGATACATTTCGCACAACTGTGCTGGACTAAATTATTAACGTAAGTTAACACGACACACACCGAAACACTACTGATTCTATGAGAAATAACCAACATGCAGTGTTACATTAAGAAAAGAAAGACTTTTAAGGCGACATAGATGGTTTTTTTTTCCTTTTGGCTTTGTATCGCTGATTGTGCTATAACTAATCGTGTTAAGGTCAATAGGACGCCTACAGAGCTCATTTGATCAAATTACTTTATGCAATACGAGCCTCAAAAGGGTGCTGTCATCAAAGTTTAAAGAGACGAACACTTGTGACTAAGCAACTCCACTTAGACGTTTCTTAGATGGTTCAAATACTAACCGGCTGAAAAAACACGCGAGAGTTCCTTTCATTTGGGCAGCCTACATTTACATACAAAGAGCGAGTTTTTGCCCGTCAAAGTCAGCATACAGAACGTCTATACGATACTTAAAAGCATTCTTCGAATTTGGCTATTCCGCTTTGCAATTTTACGTTGGGATATAGGGTACAAAGAATAAACATAGGATATGTTTATTCCGGACTCTGGCTGTCCAATATGCATGAAGCTTTATTATAGCGGTGCTTTTTTGTTTATGTAGAAATATGTGCATTAAAATTTATTGCCTATGTAAAGAGAGAAAATCGTAAAGGCAGTGCATATTGGAGTGACGTAACGAGCTCGACACGCTCTTTGTCGACCTACTAAATAACATTACCAGGCATCACATCCGCGAAGTGCGCATTCGGCTGTGAGAGGCACATAGTGCAAGATGGCTCTCAAATAATTATAACCACCTGGGTTTCTTTAATTTGCATTCAAAGCATGTTACGTGCATTTATTTGCATTCCGACCCCATCGAAATCCGGTTGTCGACTCAGGGATCAAGCCCACGACCTCACGCGCAGCAGCGTGGCCCCATAGCCACTCAACAACCGCGACGGATTTCTCAACGTGTGCGTGTAATTCCAAAGTCATTGATTTTAAAATTCCCAGAGTGAGTAGAAGTCACTAACAAAAAGGGGAACATTTGTGAGCATGCACATACTAACCAGGCTCTTCAGTGAGTACTTGCACTGCCTCGGCCCTTCCGACGCGTTGGTCAGACCTCTTACGGGTCTCGCTTACGTAAAAAGGCCTCAGAATGATGACATACCGCGTCCATGGCCGCATTTCCGTCACCTTGTATCTGCTCAAGGTTGATTGCAGCGTGATTTTGACGGAATGAGCACTGGAGTCAACGGTCAGAAAATAGCCGGCCAGCTTTTCACTGCTCCGCGGGTATGAAACCGGGGGGATCCAGGCCAGCTCGGCTGAGCTCGAAGTCACTTCATTCGTGTGAAGCTTTAACGGGTTGGTGCGAGTCATTGGGTCTGGAACTGGAGGCGGGGAGGGGGGGGGGAGGAACGATAAGGAAGAATTATAAGGAAGGATCAAAACGCCGAGAAAAATTGCACGATGAGTTACATTTTTTAATATAAGCTTTTTTTGCCATATTTGGACGCGCGGCTCCATTTGGGTACCCAACGCCGACATTTATATTGTGTTCAAGCATTCAGAACACCAAGCCGTGCTTTCGTAAAATGAACGACATATAGCGCAACTGGGCTGCAGAAAAGCGAACTGAAAAATATCCTGTTCCAGGCGTTATCAATCTTAAAATCATGGTTGATATAGTGCTCGAAGCGTGCCTGAATCGACAACCGTACAAGAATGTTTGACGATTTCAGATAGCATCTTACCGCATATCGATGAGTTCTCATCGGATCTTTCCGCTTGAGAATCTAGATCTCTGAAGCTGTAGGGCGCACAGTTTACTCTTCCATCGCAAATAGAGGTGCTGGGTATTACTTTCTTTGTGCCAGGGCATTCGAAGTTTTCTTCTTTAAAGCACAAACCTGAAAAAGAGGAGAATAAAAGTTTCTACGAGTTACCCAGGTTGAATTCTATTCGTTGGGTGTCACGAATAAGGTTCGTTGCTGCGACAAAAATGGGCACTTGACAGATATCAGCAAAATAGTGGAATAGTGAGCTGCCTAGATATTGGATCACAGCCGATAGAACTACTAACTTCATGACTTTTAGTGATTTAGTTTAGCCACAGAAAGAAGCATGACAAATCAGGTATCAGTTTCGATAAAAACACATATCCAAACATCATTTATGGTGCCTTTGAATGAAAGATGGTGACCTATGGGGCTTCTGCTCTATAGCAGATGGTTGTTCCCGTAGTAAGAAAAATTAACTAAGAAAAAAACAGAGGAGCATGCAGTGGCCCAAAAAGATTGTAATTAAAAATAAAATTGATGAACGTACGATGAAAGACATAAAAGCGCGATGTGTTAACAGGCTGGAATTTTTTGCACTTACATCTGTCAGCGATAATGACCAGAAGTAGCAGACCTGCTCCGCGCCACATCGTCGCTCCAGTACGCGAACGTTTACTTTGTTCGGCACCCTGGGCGCTGCATGCATCAAGGCACTTCAACGCCTCTCCTTGACGGCGATAAGTTCGAATACACTCTAGGTGATATGCAAAAGACGCTACTCGATGCAGAAACGTAGTCCTGTGTACGATTTGATAAAAGCTTTGAGCTGAAGACCTCAAGTCGAACGCGTCTTGGTTGTTTGTTATCAGGTTTATGATGAAAAATGGCAAAAATGTAGGGTATTCAGCTATAGCACAGGATGTTTTCAATCATGATTTAAAAGCAAGTTCGCGTACTGCTGTCCGCATCTGCGATCTCCAGCAAGTGTTTATCGTCCATGATAAGCAGGCTCTACGGCTACGCGTTTGTGCTGCTTCAGAGGCAGCACAAAAACGCGCGCTTTGCAGGATTTGGCTTGTTGGAGTGACCAAAGGAGCTATCAGCCTTAGCCAGTGTCCAAAACAGGTTATAGTGCCAAGTGTTCTCACCAGACATACCCTTCTCTCGCTGCATGTTTTGGAAAGATTGTCAGTCGATTTTGATTTTAGCCAAGATAATACTCATAAGCTCTGAATATTTGCGATTTTATTCGAAGTTATAAAGCTACCAGAAAGATATGAATCCTTTGCGTAGTAAACTGCAACAAAGCTGAAGGCCGTTTGCGCTGCTCTATGAAGAAACCAAAGCCAAAATACAATATGGAAGAGTCAACCATTATTGCTTGCGTTAACCTTGTTGTACATCAACCCACGAATGCATGCCCTTAGTGCCTCTAAAGTTTGTACCGGCTGAAAGTTTACCTATTTTTCCTGAATGTTTACCTATATTTTACCTATTTTTCCTCAAATTAGAGTTACTGAACTAAGTTTCCTCATGATGTATACTGTTATTGAACGTTGGGGATAGGGCTGGTAAAGCCAGCTATTATGAGTTTGGAGGAAAGTTGCAATGATGTTATGAAGATGGCAACCCGTTGCGGTAGCCCAGTGGCTATGACATTGCGCTGCTTAGCTCGAGGTCACGAGTTCGATTCCCATCGCGGCAACCGAATTCTTATGGAGCAACATGGTAAAAGTTTCCTGTGCTTGGCTTTAGTTGAATCTTGAAGGACTCAATTTCGTCAGAATGAATCCCTAACTCCTACTACGGGTCGCCTAAGAATCAAATTGTGATTTTGGCACCTGAAATTCCGGAAGTTCGCCTTTCATAAGATGGGGACAACACACGATACAGGACAATATTCTTGATATGCTGACTTGGGGTTTCATACTCCTATTTCTGAATACGTAACACAATACCATAACACGAAAAACGATTCGTACTTTTACGTGCTACAACCTCAATTTGAATATGAAGAACTCGATAATGGGGCACTGCGCTTCCATTTTTACCACAAATACCCGTAAATCTAACCAAACCAGTTATTGCATAGCGCACCCTTCGAAATGCGGCCGCCGTGACTGGGATAGAAACCGCGTCGGCTTGGTCAGAAGCTCTAGGACTTGAGCTACCGTGGCGGGGACCTGCAAAATAACACAATCAAAACTCCTTAACCTGGAGCTGTCCTGCTCAATCGAAACACCAATGAAACACAATGAAACACCAGTCGATTCTATTGATTTGTGTAACCAGTTTATTGTTCTCTTCAGCAGCGTATTTATTTACGAAGATTTTTATTTTGGCTGGCCTCTGGCACTGCCTACACCTGTTTGCAGCAAGGATTTCCAAATGTGGCGTCAAGTGTGCCATTATTCGTTTGCCTAATAATTCGTGCCGGCGTCCGGGTGGTCTCTCGACAAACCTGCTTAATTTTACAATTTTTTTTCTAGTTTATTACTGGGAAGGCTGTTCGAGTAGATGCTGTTCACAGGAGAATTAACGGACGGCTGGAAATTATCTCTTATTGTTCCTATATTTCAGGGAAGGCGAGAAAAAACCCTTACTAAGCACAACTCAATCCCTTTTACCTGCGTCGCATGCAAGCTTTTGGAATGCATAATTGCATTACAAGCTGCCAAATACTTAGGCACTCATAGTCTGCTCTTGTCTAATCCACATGGCTGTTAACACAGACGCTTACGCGAATCTAAGTAGTTCCGAAGCATAATTTCGAGTCGGCCTAGTTCGAACAGATTCATCTTCAAACTTTTTGTGCGCAAACAAACAGGGACGAAGAATAGGAGCAACACATGGACAAGCACTTTCTAACATACAAAAACAAAACTAAAACGTACATAACGAAAATAAAACCATTTGTTAGAAAGCGTTTGTCCTTGTGTTGCTCCTATTCTTCGTCCCTGTTTGTTTGCGCACAAAAAGTTTAAAATGAAGTATTTTCATTTCGTATGTGACATTCATTACTACGTTTACTAGAGTTAATCTGTTGATTCAGATTTTACCCACTTGAAAGCATTTATTTCTATTCCGTACACACGCTTGTAGGTAGACTAACCAGCTTCCAGCTTCAAAGTGGGGTTGAAGATTAACATGCAGAAGACAAAGATAATGATAAATATACGGGCAAAGGAACAAGAGTTCAGGATCGCCAGTCAGCCTGTAGAGTTTGTGAAGGAGTACGTTCAACTAGGTAAATTAATCACATGGAACCCTGATCATGAGCAGGAAATTCACAGAATAATAAATATGAGTTGGATCGCATACGGCAGACATTGCCAGCTCCTGACTGGTAGCTTACCATTATCATTCAAATGGAAGATCTACAATCAGTGCATTTTACCAGTGCTGATATATGGGGCAGAGACTTGGAGACTGACAAATAAACTTGAAAACAACCACCGCGCAAGGAGCGATGAAACGAAGATTGCTAGGCATAACGTTAAGAGACAGAAAGAGAGCGGTTTGGATCAGAGAGCAAACGAGTATAGACGATATTCTAATTGACATAAAGAGAAACAAATGGAGCTGGGCAGGTCACGTAATGCGGCGGTTAGATAACCGTTGGACCATTAGCGTTACGGAATGGATACCAAGAGAAGGGAAACGCAATCGAGGACGACAGAAGACTAGGTGGAGTGAAGAAATTAGGAAATTCGCGGCGCTGGTTGGAATCGGTTTGTGCAAGACAGGGATAATTGGAGATCGCAGGGCGAGCCCTTCGTCCTGCAGTGGCCATAAAGCAGGGTGATCATGATGATGATGATGATATTCGTAATACATGACTACTCTCCCTTTGTTGTGCACCCACCTTAAAAAGAGTCTTCACTAGTTGCGTCTTCATTTTAAAAGGCAGAACGGGCGCCTTTCTTTGGTACAGCTGCTGTGCGTTGAAAAAAACATTCAAACTTCATCCCATTTGTGCGAGGACCTACACGTTTCAGCGTTCCCCACTTCTGCTTGCTATTTCAGAGTGGGACAGCCTTTCGAGCAAAATCACTTATATCGTTGATTATGAATCTTTTGTTGGGTTGGTAGAATTATATGTTGCTAGTTTGGCGTTTGCTGCCCTAGTACACCGCATTATGCACTGATCTGCTTACTTTCTGTTTCTCCCGCGTTCTTTATTTTACGCTTTTGAAACCCTACAGCGACTCATTTCATGAGTATTGTTTGGAGCATATTACTTTTGCATTCCCCCAAGGGCTATGTAATGCCCTTCCGAGCATTTAGGGCAAATAATAACTTCATCATTTATTTAAATAATTACTTACTATGCGCTGATGCCCAGTGAACTTGCCCAAGCTACAACGTATTTATCGCGCACATTTTTACAGCGTACGCATAAAAGCAAACGCAAAACCTTAGGTTATTCTTCGTTTCCTAAACCACTGCTTTCAAGTTCCGAACTGCGTTTACATGCATGCAGCTGAAGGTTACCTCTTCATGGAAGGAGCGTTATTTAAGCTTCATTTTCCAGTGATGACCACGATAGAATTTTGCTAGTACCCGTAAATATTGATATGCCAGTGTACTTTCATAACTAGGCCCGCCAGAGCTCAAAGGGAAAAAAAAAGCCCGAGGCACTTGAGCTGGAGTTCATCGTGTGGCAGAAGAGTTCGCTCACCTGCTCAGTCAAACTGTCTACTCCTCACAGTTTTTTTTTTACTAGATGCTCTAATCGGTGCACAGACAGTGCGTTCTCTACATAACGTGATGGCATCTGCACAAGTGTCTCGATCCGCGTTACCTAGAGGGTATGGCGCTAGGAACGTAAGCTGAACAATGCGCTCGCTGGAGGTCACCTGCAGCACGCAATCAGCTTCGTTGCATTTCATTTAAATGCGTGGGGCTTTTGTGGCTCAGTGCAACACAGTATATGGGGTCGACCCCGACGGGTAGTTGGCAGTGCCCACGATTTCAGCTGAGTCGCAGGGCACGAAGAAAGAGGGCCCTTGTACCCCTTAAGCCCCTGCTCTTCTGAATGGGTTCCTGAGGGAGACATACATTCGAGGCCTTGTATTACCTGAAGTATATTCCTCCAAGCTACACCCGTATTGCCTAAGTTAGCTGTCGAGAGCAGGTAGCCGTCTGCGCACACAGAGAATTCGGCACTTTTTTCACAAGTAAGGTGCATTATGGAAGTGGCAGTTTGTGATCTCTGTTAAAACGGCTTCTTCTCATTGAATCGAAAGGCAAAAAAATCGAAAAATTACGCAAATTGTTCACACCACGCGAATTGATATTCTACGAAGCATTTTGATTTTGTACGTATCTGACTGTCCAGCATCGTTTGGGGTTCCGGAAAGCGTTTTCAGGTGGACCAACGTGTTTATGGGGGACAAGCAGAGGCGTATTTGCCAAGGGTGCGGCGAGAAGGACACTTGCCCCCTGCACCCCCTATCAAAGTGGGGGGAATGTATTTCATCTCCCCCCACTGTTGAAAGCGGTCACTTCAGGCTGCGCGCTGGAAAGCCCAACAATACTACAGCTGAAGCTAAAATTTCTTTCCTAATGTAGTGGTCGTGTAAGCAACGCTTCTCTATACTGGGTGTCCCCTGATTGTGCAGCTAGGGCTGTCTTTGTTGTCTCCTAGGGATGCGCTGTAGCGAACGACACGTGGGATTCACCATACACGTTCATGTTGCGAAGAACGCATGGCGCTGTGTAGTCCCGCTGGAGCAAAATTTCAGTTTGCGCTACTTGCATCATCCACAGTTTTTTTGGGGCCGCTATATCCATATTTGAAGCACAATCAGCTTACTATATGTAAACTGCGGGCGAGAAGTGGTCGTGATAAACTATTATAATCAGCCGTTCCCAACAAATGGTGTGCTTTACAGCGTGAAATCACTGGGTTATCAAACACTCGAACTATTTATTCTCTGCCCAGAGATAACCTAAATCTCGTTGCACTCTCAACACCTTATCAACATCAAAAATCTATGAAAACCGCTTACCTGTATAGCGGTTCAATTCCGTTGTGTAACCACGATTTATTATACATAGGTTCATGAAAACGATCTTGGTCGAACGTGCAGATTCATTTCAATACCAATACAACACTGACTTGATTTTTTTTTCTACAGGCTAAGGGAACTCGGGCATCGGAGCCAGCAGTCCAAGAAGTGGAGAACGAAGTGACTCGTAATTGGGTTCGTGAAGAGACTCGCGGTGGTTCGAGGCCCTACTGGGCGCTGTTGGGCATGGCCTGCCAGGACTGGGGCCTGTTGGCAGGTACTGAGGGGCCATGCCATTCTCACATTGGCGCTCGACAGGGGCAGTGTGTAAACGTGTGGTCTCTGTGTGGTGGAATGGCAGCGAGAGGCTGGCTGCTACTTCCGGCGACCTGCTGCGTGCAGTCGTCATAACGAAGATGGGCGGAGGCGGCAATGTCCGAGTCACCAAACTCTTCCAAGAACCCGAAGGCCCTAAACCTGGCTGGTTTCCCGGACGTACGTTTCACGAAGATGCGGCAGACCAGGTGGTTAAGCCACCGAGTTGTCGAGGTCTTGCAGGAACCAGAAGGTCCTAAACCATTCCCGGACGCTAAGAAAACGTGTTGTTGAACATGGCGGCACCCAAGGCTCCCGCTTCAGCATGAATTCTCGCCATGGCTACGCTCTCACTCGCGTTGATCGCCAGTAACTATGGTAATGAGCATTCACTTTCTCTAAACTCACCTGAAAGATAAGTTATACGCGCACAGAGCGCCCATTTTCTGAGATCGTTAGACGATTCTGGCGCCCCTATAGGCCTTTATTATAATAATTGGAAGCACCCACAGAGCGAGCGCATTTCGTTGCAGCGAAAGTGATCGACGATCATTAGGTTTCCCCACTCGAAAGAGAAAGAATTAGATTTTTATGGCTAGCGCGAACCTTGGAGTGTCTACAATCAGTGAATATTATTCACTTTGCGAAACCCGGATAAAACTACTCGAATTTGAGAACATGGAAAACACTTAATTTAGGCTTCGTCATAATAAATTATATATGTCCCATAAACATTGCCTCTTTATTAAAGACCTTAGTTCTCAGTTTACTGCAATTTTTCTCCATGCTATAATTCGTGTATCTGCTAAGTACTGCTCTCCGGGAACTGATGGCTCCTTCGTATCAAAATTTTATGATGAACTACATACGGTTGCTTGCTTAGTTTAATAAGTAAGCGGGCTAGTCCATGCTTCTCGCCGTGCTACCTTCCTTTGCGCTTTTACTTTTATTAGGCTATGGTATACCAACTTCCCCAAACACCTATCCTGCTAAGGATACTTCCTTATTCACACAGGCTCCAATGGCCATTTACGCTGACCTAAATTATCCATTCATTAAAGCAGTTTGCCTCACGTCTAAGACTCGGACAGTAAAGGTTAGTTCATTTGACAATACAAACCGTGCTTTTATCTAATATCCTTGATCTTTACTGGCCGACGACCAGCCGCAGTAAGTCAGTGGCTATCGCGTTACACTGCAGATATCGAGGTTGCGGGTGTGATCGCGGCTGCGCCGGCCACATTCCCATGGGGGCACAAGACAAAAACGTTCGTGTACATTGCGTGGTACTGGAGCGCTAGAAACTTCAACGCTAGAGAAACTAGGCTGAAATTCACCAAACACCAAAGGCTATTGTATAATGTTAATGCATGTCTCAAGTCTACTACGTCATAAATGCGCCTGCAATAAAGGTTTAAAGCTTTACTGTCACTTACGTGCCCATCTATTCCGTGTAATCTATTCATTGTCACCTAGTCAAGGCGAAAGCATAAACTACTTCAAGCTTATATTATCTCACTACTATCATTGAGGTGGTACAATTTTTAAAGGTGTGATGGAGGGCACGGAGAACGATAGTGATAGTATGATTTGGACTTCCTGAGGGGAATAGGCTGCTTTTGTAAGACTGCAGTTAGTGCATCATTGCCTTCACTGTCAAACGCCGCCGAGTGGAGAGTATTTCCAGGGTTGTGTGTCTTTTTTTTATTCAGGGTTTCTGTCTGGTTAAACTTTGCTTGAATTTGGTGCGGGAAGGAGAGTGAGGCGAACATCCAATTATGCTGTGTCGTGAGCAGTTCGGCGCTACAATAGGCGCCGGGCTGCTCAGCGGCCTTGCGATAATGTATTTTGCAATGATGTGAGATTTATATGTTTGTAGCGCAGGTCCACACATGTCGAGAATGTTAATTCAGAACAATAATCTAATTCTGTGTCTCGTTTTTTTACGTGCAGGTTAATTCATTCGGTGAAAACCGTGTCCTGTATTCTGCGACGACTACAGCAAATGACCGATCTACACTTTTCCCAAATAGGTACATCATTATCAGCGATGCCTACCATCAAGAACAGTTTCGAGCATCTGTTCTACGTCAAAGCTTGAAGAAGATTGTCGACCCATCAGCGCACTTGTTAACAATAGATGATGTTACTCAGCTGGTAGAGCTTGAGGATACCACTCAGTATTGCCCAAATCGGGATGGACCTTCTCGGATCGTTCCCGACTTTCAATACTGGCAATAAGTGGGTAATAGTTACCACCGATTACCTTACCCGCTATGCATAAACCAAGGCCTTCCAAGTGGTACCACCGTCGAAGCAGCGCAATTCTTTATTGAAAACGTGGTTGTGAGGCACGGTGCACCAGCGGTGATAATCACGGACAGAGGGACTGCCTTTACGGCTACATTTCTAAAGACAGTGCTTAGCCTCAGTGGCATGGCTCACCAAAAAGCCACAGCCTATTGATTGATTGATTGATGTATGGGGTTTTATGGCGCAAGGGCCAAAGTATGGCCAAAGAGTGCCATGTCTGTGGTAATCAGTTTGCAGTGTAGTTATGGCTACTATGAAGTTGGTGTGACGTGGCTGTAAAGGGGCCTTAAAATATACGCTCTAAAGTGCCTAAAATCTGTATAATAAAATTATGGCGAGGACGTATGACTTGTACTATGAACATTTAGATGCATTTAAAAAGAATGATACGATAGGTAAGATATAGCAGATTGTAAGAAATGCTAGAGCACTACTGCCTCCTTTGGGCCCTTGAAACACAAGGGCCTGGAGGCATGTGCTATGCAAAACAATTATCGCAGTGGCATCCTCTGGAGAGAGGAGGCGCTACGAATGCATGGGACTAACAACATGTAAGACCACATCTCTGATGAAATCTAGGACTGTGTCTGTATTAAAAAGTGGTTCTAGACCAAGAAGCATTGCAGGATGAAGAGGAATGTGCTGTCGGTATGCTAACGAAAAATGTCTCTTTCTCTCAGATTCGGCTTCGCGACACTCCAGGAGGGCATGGAGTACGGTCAGCCTCTCCCACAGGTTGGAGGCTCATTTCCGGTGAGTAGAAAATTATGGGTGCCAAACGTGTGTCCTATTCTGAGACGACAGAATAGGACATCTGTTCAGCGCGATATTGTAGTCGAGGGCCAGAATCCTAACTGTGGTTTAATCAGGTGAAGCTTATTATCCGTTTCCGCGTCCCACATGCATTGCCAGTGGTCTCGCAATTTCCTTCGGAAGAAAGGTCTCAGATCAGTGAGAGGCACCGCAGCGGTAGGGTTAACAGCTTGCGATGCGATTGACGAGGCCATCTTGTCCGCCAGAACGTTACCCTCAATGCTCCTCTGGCCAGGCACCCAGCATATAATGATACGCTGGCTAGATATGTACGCTTTACACAAGACGGTGTAGAGTTCATTAAGTACAGGATTTTTTTGTATAGATTGACATCAAGGCCTTGACGACGCTTAGGGAGTCTGTATAGATCGCTGCTTTTGGAAGTTTTGATTTTCTTATATCCTTCACAGCAGACAGTAATGCGTACGCCTCGGCCGTAAATATGCTTGTTTCCGGATGCAGTACGTCGGATTCCGAGAAGGATGGGCCGACGGCTGCATAGGATACCCCGGCATTTGACTTCGAAGCGTCTGTGTAGAACTCTGCACAGGAATGCTTGTGCTGGAGTTCTAGGAAATGCATTCTGATTTCGATCTCGGGTACATGTTTTGTTACTTCTAAAAAGGATATGTCACATTCTACGATCTGCCACTCCCAAGGTGGTAACAACTTGGTTGGATGCATTATGCGAAGCTCGAGGAGTGGGACATGCATTTCATGACCAAGCTCCCTCACACGAAGCGAGAAAGGCTGTCTTATGGAGGGACGATTGCTGAAAAGTGTAGCGCACGTTATATCGGTCACGGTATCAAAACATGGATGTTAAGGATTAGAGCGCACTTTAAGGAAATATGTAAAGCCGATGTATGACCTCTGTAGGTGGAGAGACCATTCATTCGATTCGGCACATAAGCTTTCAGTCGGGCTTGTTCTGAAAGCGCCCGTGGCTAAGCGGATACCTAGATGGAGAACAGAGTGAAGCAACTTTAGCGCGCTCGGGGCGGCAGAGTTATATACCACGGCACCATACTCTACTCGTGACCGGATTAGGCTCTTATAGAGATTCATTAGGCACTTCCTGTCACTACCCCACGTAGTCTGGGATAGAAGCTTCATTAGGTTCATTGTTTTCAGACACCTTTCTTTAAGATGTTTAATGTGTGGGACGAAAGTGAGTCTATTGTCAAGTATAACACCTAGAAATAATATTGTCAAGTATAACATCAACAGGTATCTGTTGTCCACACAGTTCTAAGCAAGGAACCGGAACCAGGCATCTCTTTCTTGTAAATAAAACACAAGAACTCTTATGAGGATTGATTTTAAATCCATTTTCCTCTGCCCACCTTGGCACCTTGTTCAAACCATGCTGTACCTGTCTCTCGCACACTGCGAGGTTACAGGATTTGAAACCTATTTGAATGTCGTCCACATAGACGGAATACAAAATGGCTGGTGGTAAGGATGCACGAAGTGTTGTCATCTTAACAATAAAGAGTGTGCAACTGAGTACGCCACCCTGGGGTACACCAGTTTCTTGTGTAAAAGGACGTGACAGGACATTGCCAACTTTTACCCGGAAAGTGCGATTGGACAACTAGCTTTTTATTACGTTTAGGATATTACCATGAATGCCCATTTCCGATAAGTCTCGCAAGATCCCGTGTCGCCACGTTGTGTCACACGCCTTTTCCATATCGAGGAATATCGATAACAAGAACCGTTTATGTATAAAGGCGTCCCGGATATTTCCTTCAATACGTACAAGATGGTCAGTTGTGGAGCGCCCTTCTCGGAAGCCACACTGATAGGGATCAAGCATTTTGTTCTGTTCAAGGAAATGGATGAGTCGCCGATTTATCATTTTTTTCAAATACCTTACACATGCAACTTGTGAGGGCTATCGGGTGGTAGCTTGCCACTAAGGAAGGATCTTTGCCTTGTTTTAAAACAGGGACCACAATGGCTTCTTTCCATGCGGTCGGGGGGTACCCTGCGTCCCAGATAGTGTTGAAAAGTGTAAGTAGTGCAGCTTGCGTGTCATTGTGTAAGTTTTTCAGCATTTCGTACATGATTATATCAGATCGCGGTGCAGAGCTCTTGCATGCGCTCAAGGCAGCTCTCAACTCTGCAATACTAAAGTATCGGTTGAACGGTTCATTCTGCCGGCACTTTCTTATGAGTGGCTTGCATTCTTCTATTTGTTTATATTTGAGAAAGGGTTTGGAATAATTGGTGGAACTTGACACGCTCTGAAAGTGCTCCCCAAGTGAGTCTGCTTGTTCAAGCAGGGTATCGCCTTGTGTGTTTACCAGGGAGAGTGAATAAGTTTGTCGTCCTTTTATCCTGTTAACCCTGTTCCAGACTTTCGCCTCCTCTGTATAAGAGTTGATGCCCGATAAAAACTTTTGCCAGCTTTTTCCTCTGGCCTGTCGGCGGGTTCGCCTGCCTTGTGATTTGACTTTTTTAAAGTTTATAAGATTCTCCGCAGTGGGGGAGGCGCGTAGCAACCCCAACGCTTTGTTCTGTTTTTTACGTGGATCCTACAATCGTCGTTCCACCACGGGAAACGCCGTTTGCACGACAGGCTATTTACTTGAGATATACATTTAGATGCGGCATCTATAATGAAGGCTGTAAAATATTCGACAGCAGCATCAATTCCTAGCGAGGACATGTCATCCTATGAAATACTAGTAAGAGTTCGGAATTTCTCCCAGTCGGCAATGTCAATTTTCCACCTAGGAGCCTGTGGTGGATATTCCTTTTCTTCAGGTGTTCTAAGCAGTATTGGGAAGTGGTCGCTTCCGTAAGGATTGTTGTTAACTTGCCATTCGAGTTCAGACAGTATTGACGGGGAAACTAGGCTAAGATCAATTGAAGAAAAGTTTCTGTTTGCGAGACAGTAAAAAAGTGGGTTCCTTCTTATTCAGCAGACACGCACCGGACGAAAAAAGGAATTGTTCAACGAGATGACCTCGCGCATCGATACGAGAATCTCCCCACACTGCTGTGCGCATTGAAATCACCTAGAACAACATAAGGTCCTGGCAATTGATCTATAAAGGATTGGAATTCATGTTTCGTTAATTTGTGATGTGGGGGGATGTAAAGAGAGCTAATAGTGATAAGCTTGTTTGGAAGAACAGCTCGAACCGCCACTGCTTCAAGAGTCGTTTGTAGCTGTAAAGGGTGACATGCAATGCTTTTATGGATGACAATGGCAACACCACCCGATGATGCGACGCCATCATCGCGATCTTTGCTTAAAGTTATATACTGTCGGAGAAAGTTTGTGTGTTTTGATTTTAGGTGTGTTTCCTGTAAACACAGCACTTTTGGATTGTGTTGGTGGATGAATTCTTGTACATCATCAAGGTTTCTCAGAAGACCTCTGACATTCCATTGTATGATTTGTGTATCCATATTTAAAGTGAATTGGTGCTGTGTTTACGGAAACGGAAGTGATGCCTTAGATTACAGAGCTCTTGGGAGGCCCTGTAACCGGGGTTCTGCCTTTTTTGGAGCGTTCGAGGGAGCCTCGCCGCTCCTTAGGCACTTGGTGCGCCGTTGGGATAGGTGTTGTGTCCATTGCCTCTTGTGAGGCGCCGGACACGCACTCTTGAGAGCGAGAAGTTTTTCGAGAGAGTCTCACCTCGGAAGGCGAGACCCCTGCGCCCACCAGCCCGGAGGTCGATGGGGCTCCCTGAGGTATTTGGCTGCGCCGGCTGTTGCCAGCGCTGGAAGGGGCCGGGGAGGTCGGGGCAGCCTCGGCTGCGCCGACCTTCGGGGTCGATGGCCCCGTCTGCTGTGTTGGCGTAGCAGCGTCAGCTGCAGCCGCCGGGGGGGGGGGCGGATGGCGTCACTGCCGCCTCACTGGGTGTGGGTCGGACAGCCGTCGGAGACCGTTGTGGCGCTGCCCCCTGACGCGCCACATCGGAAATGTGTGCTTTGGCAGGAAGGATACCCGCCTGCGTGCTTCTTTGAAACTTATGTTTTCTTTTACTTTGATCGTTACAATATCTCTCTTTTTTCCAAGACGGGCACGACCGCGAGTACGCGGCGTGCTCCCCATCACAGTTCACACAGTGGAGAGTGTTTTCACACGATTCAGCGGAGTGCTCATGAGCACTGCATTTTGCACAGGTTTGGCGGCCGCGGCAGTTCGATGAGCTGTGGCCAAATCGCTGGCATTTAAAACATCTCAGAGGGTTTCAGACATATGGTCTGACCCGGAGCGTCACATATCCTGTCTCAATACTCTCAGGGAGCACACTTGAACCAAAGGTGAGAATTAGATGTTTTGTATTGATCTCTTTTCCATCGCGCCTTAGCAGAATTCTCTTAACATTGATTACGTTTTGATCGCTCCAGCCTTCTAATAGTTCAGCGTCCGTAAGTTCCATCAGGTCATCATCCGAAACTACACCACGGGTGGTGTTCATCGTGCGGTGCGGGGTAACTGTGACTGGGACATCTCCAAATAATAGAAGGTTAGGCAGTTTCTTGTGTTGTTTTTTGTCGCGGAGCTCCAAAAGGAGATCACCGCTAGCCATCTTTGATGCTTTATATCCTGGTCCAAATGCCTGAGTTAGGGTTTTTGAAACAACAAAAGGTGAGATTGTTCGTGCTTGTTTTCCTTGTTTTTCAGAATGGATTACATGAAAACGCGGGAAAGTTCCTTTTTGGCGTCCAAAAAATTCAAAGATTTCTTCGGTGCGCCCCCTTTTCAGGGAGCGATCAGATAGTGGAGGGCAAGAACTAGCCATAAGTGGGAGTGTATTTTTCGGCAGTAGCGCCAGCCACCCACCATGGAGCCCAACAAGGGGACGCTGCAGGGCCTGTAAAACATACAAGCGCCTACAAACACCTACATACAAACGCCTACAAACGCCAGCTGTACGCTACCGCTATAACCAAATATGATATAACCAAGGTTGGCTACTCACACAAGGTTAACCCTTGCTGCCAGGAAGGTCGGAAGTAAGAAATAAATGAGAATGAGACAGGAAAGGTGGAAAGTAAGGAAAAGATGAAGGTTGTAGAGAGAGAGAGACAGGAAAAGGCAACTACCGATTTCCCCCGGGTGGGTCAGTCCGGGAGTGCCGTCTACGTCACGCAGAGGCCAAAGAGGTGTGTTGCCTCCGCCATGGGGCCTTAAAGGTCCGAACACCCGGCATCAGCTCAACCCCCAGGATCCTCCTTTCCCCGGACACGGCTAAGCCGCGCACGGCTACACGCGGGAGGGTCCAACCCTCGTGTGCTCGGGTACGTGGTGTCGTAACACACCAAACGCCTGCTTTCGCAGACGCCCCTGCGGGGAGCCACAGCCTATCAACCGCAAACGAATGGCCTACCAGAACGCTTGAACAAGACGATTGCCGACATGCTGAGTATGTACGTAGATGTGGAGCAAAAGAAAATTGGAATGACATTCTACCATGCATTACATTTGCTTACAACACTGCTCAACAGGAAACAATGCGAAAGACACCTGTTAGCGTTCTTCATGGCCGTGAAGTGACGACGATGCTCGATGCGATGCTGCCACATGACTGTGGTGATATAGGCATGGACGCTGAAGCTTTCGCTCAACGAGCTGAAGAAGCGAGACACCTTGCCGGTGTCAGAATCGCCCGACAACAGGACTACGACGCTCGACGCTACAATCTATGGTGCCGCTAACTCACATAGCAGCCAGGTGACAAAGTGTGGTTTCGGAGTCCCATCCGTCGGTAAGGGCTTTCAGAAACACTACTCAGGCGGTACTTCGGTCCGTACAAGGTTTTAGAGCACCTCAGTGACAAAAATTGAGGGGTCATCCCTGACAGTCCTGCTTCCTCCAGGGCGAGGCAGCGTCTACCAGAAGTTGTGCACATTGTGCGCATGAAGCCCTATTGTTCGGAATGAAGTGCCAACACCTCGTCTGACACATCTTCCTGCTGCTAGGTGAGCATCGGGACGATGCTCTCTCAGGAGGGAGGCAAATGCCACATCCAGTACGCGGCACGTAGAGGAAGACAAAGATCTCGCGCACTGCGGAAAAGAAGAAGAGGTTCCTGCGCGCTCGTTTTTCAGTCGGCCTGCAATTAAAGTGTCCTGCCATTTTCATCAGTTCCTGCTGTTAGTGAATCGTGGTAATACGATGTGCTGCGACCCCAGCCACGGCGATATGTGAGGTCTTCCCTAGATTCGCTTCGAACTTTCAGGTTATGTTCACACAAACATGACCTGAAGCACAAATATAACATTGCCTGAATTGGAACATACACATAATAAATCTGAGGGACATCTTGCAGACAACTGGAACTTGATGCGAGTGCAGAACAAAGATAAGAATACGTACATTTGTAAGAGAAGTGCTAACAAAAACAAAAACAGCAGCCCACTTTAAGAAACCTGTAGACCACTTTATGAGCCTGGAGTCGAGATGTGCCTGAGTCCATATGATATTGGTGACAGAGAATTTCAGTTTTGGAACAGCCTACCCTAATACGAATTTGGTTGTTTCATTTGTAGTTTTGTTGTGAATCACCATTTTTTTTATGTCTACATGGTTTTATTGTGTAATATTGTGCGACTTTAATATGTACTACTGTTTTTACTGATCGTAGTATTAAATTCCGTTTTTCAGATACTATGGTGCTACCATAATTCTGCGCTCTTCATGCTGAACCCGAAAGTCAAGTGGTAGTCAACATTTTATTTTAAGACGTAAATCTGCAAGTATATAGGCCAAGCGTTGTGGGATCTTTTATAAGGTGTACAATACACTGCATGTGAGTCACACACTTTGGCGGACCATACTGACACAAACATGTAAATGAGGCGTGACCGTTGGATATGTACTGCGAAAAAACGACTTGTACCATACAACCGATGAACATTTTTGCAATTGACATAGAAAGTCTAGATGACAGCTGAGCGTAAAACAGAAAGACATGACTCTGTCATATTCACAACGGTTGTATGTTACATCAACAAGTCAGGCATCACAATAATTAAAAACACCGTCATATAAAAATGGCGGCATGCTTCAGAATTTAGGACCAGGTTTAGGAGAGGCCTTTGCCCTGCAGTCGGCGTAGCCAGGCTGCTGCTGCTGCTGATGATGATGATGATAATGTATTTCATACTGATGCATTAGACGCCAAAGTAATCAAGAGTACCGCCATTTTATAATCACAACATGCGGTCACATTGACGGTCAAATTGTCGGATTGACAACTAGGTTGCATTTCACATTGATGCATGAGACGTCAAGATGACAAAAAACACCGTCATTTTAATATGTCAACATGTAGACACATTGACGACAAAGTACTGTGAAATTCATGGCTAGGTTGTGTTTCGTGTTGACATGGGAGGCGTCAAAATGATTTACAAACACTGTTCTCTAGAAATGACGGCCTGCCGTAACATTGACCGTCAAATGCGTGGAAATAGAGCTGCCGAAATTTTACCGTCATTTGGACTGCTTTTTTTTTTACGGTGTGTGCCTATGTGCTTCGCTTCTGTAGTTGCTATTGTTGTTGTTTTCTTGATGGCCCATTAACATGTAGACGTCTTGTACTTACTCCTGCCTTAGCTATCAAAAGCGACCGGTAGTATTGAATAAAAAATTCAAGCTACAGGCAACAGCACTTAGTCATTTTCATTTGCTTCCTTTGTGTTTTCTTTCTTTCTTCGTTTCGTTCTTCTGTTTCTTTTTATATTTTCTATTGTGGTATTTTTTTTCACTAGCTCCATTTTCTACTGCAAATTTTATTATCTCTTTCAGAAAGACGATAGCCAACTGATCTCCAGCGAAGCAGATAATAAAGGGTGCGCTATGCACATGGAAGTTGACAATCCAGCTGGCACACGGCCATCTCACCGGCCATGGTGTAATAATTACCAGGGATACAAAAATAGCGGCGTCAGGTTAATGGTTCGCACCACTGAAGTTTTTACTGTAAAGAACTTCGTTAAAATCAAGTTTATTTCTCGGCATAACCGCATTCTTTAAAGGCTAGGTATTACAAACGTCTGTTCAAACTCTTTGGCTATAGTTGTAGCAAAGTGCGGAGAACACGAAACTAATGCGACAATTCAGCCAGCTTGGATTGGTCAGCTGCAGGTTAAAATGAATGCGTCATGCGCACTCAAGTTGCTTTCACTGAATTCAAATGTCACTAGCTGGTGTGCTAATTGCAACACACTGTCATAAGTCTATTATCTATCTTATCACCAATAAATGCTCTCTTGGTCTAGGAGGGTGCGCACACACAAGTTTTAACCCGTCTTGCGTCTGCGCCCGCATGTGCGTCGCAAGGAAAGCGCGCGTACTGAAACGATCCGTGAAGACACGAGAAATGCCATCAAGCGAGACCAACATTAATACGTCTTCGATGTAGGGATACTGATGATAATATGAAAATTTAAAGCAGTATTGTTGGTTTAGTGCGATGGCAGAACAGTATGGCGGCTGTGAGTAACAAATTACATCTGAAACTGGCGCTTTGACATGACTTTTAGACGCTGCTTTCGCCCAGACTACCAAAGGTCTCTAATAGCCCGGCTTGAAAGGTGAACTTGCATTCTTTTAACGAATGGAGCGTAGGTTCAACACGTTGTTTTTCATTCTCCGTTCACTTACCCGTTTTATTTTTTTTTCAGGCGCTCTCCCATCATCGATCATTAGCAGACTTTCAGGAAACGCATTCTATGGTGAGATAGTGCGAAGGTAAAATCAACCCAAATAAACGAACTATGATAAAGATATGCTGCTATGTGAATATTATGTGCATCACCGATTGGTCATGATAAGTGAGGGTTCACTGGATCACTTCTAGCTCTACCCTTTTATCGCTAGGATTGCTAATTTAGCCAACTCCTATATAGCAGCTTTCTGCACACCATTTTTGACGTCATGCTACTTGGACCGAACTTTCCACTGTCATGGCTCAGAGACTGGGACAACGCAAAAATAATGGAATAGGAAAAGAACTGGACTTCGGTTTTTTTTTTGAATCCCTGACAATCCAGACCGCGGAGCACACATTTACTAACAATGGCGGTAGCTTTCCCTACGTGTGCGCACGTTGCTATACGTCGCACCCTAATGCCTACATAGCCGGAACATTTCCGCCTTCAACTTCATTGTGAACAAGACTCCTATTGGGAGGCGAAATGTCTTTCTCTTTATAAACTTTCGCGGTCAGTGTCCGTTTTTAACTAGTGTCTTTGGTAATTTCCACCGAGTTACGTTCGTGCCCGAAAAATGAAACGCATGAATAAATTTTTCCGATCAACATCACTTCTGTGTTTTCAATGTCCCGTTCTGGAATATTCCACGGTCTTTTGTACTTACCACCTAAGTTATAAAACAATATGTTGGAGGTCTCAATTATTTTATGCACTATTAAAAATTAAATACGAGGCCAATACATTCCAAAGCCATCACCTCGTTATGAGGTACGCCGTAATGGGGAACACCAGAGTAGTTTTGATCACCTGGGGTTCTTTACAGTGCCCGGAATGCAGGGCACATCACACTTCTATCACATTTTGACCCAATCCGAATGTGGCTGCAGCGGCCGAGATTAAACGCGCAACCTGGGGCTTAGCATTGTAATTTGTGCATCAGTTAGATGTTAGTAGATGTAAAAATACCCTAGGCTGATGAACACAGAAGATTTCGTCGAAGACAAGCTGTGGGTTATATTGAAGAACGCCTTCTTATTTGGAATTTCAACATACATAAATTATAGTACAAGAAGTTGTAAGCCCAAATACTTAGCTCGCAGTTGACAAAGTAGGAGCCGAATGCTTGCATGCAGTAAAAAATGAAGAAATATTGAAAAGTGATGAAATAGGAAAATATTTGATCCCATGAGCACGTTGACAAGCAAATTTTATCTTTTCCACCATTGTGATTCCTAAGTGTGGAAGCATCATTCCGTGTGGTGATCTCAGTTATGAGTTCTTTGGAGTCGTCATTAGTTGTTTCAGTTCACCGCTGGCTGTTTTAGAACTTTCCATTTGAAGTGCCTCTTTGGTTCGAGGCATACATATGTATTCGTCGTGTGCTTGCGCAGTCATATTACACGAATTCAAAGTCAAGTTATAGTAACGGACACCTGTATTTTTAGAGTATGCTTTATTCTTTCCAACATATTCATTCATCATTGATAGTCACATTACCAAGTGGCTTATAGCCTACGCTTGGGCAGACAGAAGATTGTTTATATCTTTAAGATGAGATCTGACTGCTTTGACAATCATTTGTTCAGTTACCTTCTGGAAGACGCCACTGAAGAGACTTGCAGCAGTATTTATAATGGTGTTAATCAGAAAGTCTCCATGCTTTACTGCGTCAAGTTTAACCTCCAGTCCATCGAGTTTAATTAGCTTGAAACCCCCGAGTTGAAGTTCACCGGCATCAGTCCTGCAAAATACGAGAAGTTTAATTAAATAGGTGGCATAAAAATATAACACGGTATAACTTTCAGCTCAGAGAAATGAGGGCATGAGGTTTTCAATACTAAAATATCGGGCTTTCACGAAATTCAGCTTTCTGTATGCTTTCCTAGGTCAACTTCGAATTGCATAATCGACGATCACTCTCTGCAAGAAAAGAAAAATATTGATGTATATACTTAGAGCTCGTCCAGGTGCTGCATTGTAGCAACTTTTCTACGTTGTAGATTGCCGAAGGAAATAGGAACATCATAGAATTTGAAGAAGGAACGGCATAGTTATTGGCAGATTAAGTCTATACGAAAGAAACACGTGTATCACCGCCGTCTATCAACGCCATCGGATTCACAGCTGGGCTCGAGCTCTAGCAACCTTAGCGCCTGGTTTATTGGTGCGCTTCGCAGTGTTAGCATTCCGCCACGCAGTTGAGGGTTCTGAAGGTGGCGCAACCCACCAACCCCGTCCCGCTCGCTGCTACGGCATCACTGACGCACTTGGCTTTGCAACGCTAATAAATCCACCTGCTTTCACGAGCGTGAAAGATCCTTTGTGCCCGACTCTTGTTCACTGCTGCTGAGCAGTGGGTGCCCTGGCCTGCGGGCCAGCAAAGCATTTTTAGAGGTGCGTAAAGGTAATGCCACCTCTTATATTTGGGTAAAAAACGAGCAAATCTACCTTCCCCAGAGCTATTGCTTGGGCTTCTTCGAACTGCTTTGCAAGATAGTCGTTATACTCAGCTACATCTCTGTGTTTTTCACGCTTTTAGCTCCATCCTGAAAAACGCCCTTAAACATAAGCAAAGTTTATTGCGTATGCCTTCCAAAATGCTTTCTTCGTGCCTGTGCCTTGCGCTGTGCCTTCCCTGTTGCGATGCACAAAATAGATGATCCAGACACAAGGTCTTCATCTCTGCCGTACGTGAACTGACTGAGCAGCAACATGTTTTTGAACGTGCTCTAAAGTCACTACCGAATATAGAAATTCTCAGTTTTCGCAGGTCCCTAGGCTGGGGTTCTGCCTTCATCTGGCGGCCGCCACTATTTAAGAGAGCTGTAGCTCGGCACCAATACGAATTTCTTTATTCAAATACATGTAAAACTAGCAACACTAACATGAGCCAAGCACTGTGTTGGTTTGAAAAAAAATGTGCTGCATGTAAGTGAAAATAGTAAATTTTTTGCAACGGAACCAATCAGAAGCAAGACATAAACGCGAAAGAAACAAAGATAACATGAGTACACTGGGCTGACGCTTGATCAACGCAATGGAATTATGGCTTAGTAAAGTATTTTCTTGTTTTCTGTTTTATTAAGGCGTATTTGTCCAACATTGTAGAAGCGCTAGTCCTCTGTCAGTGTCCTGTCAGTGTTTGTTTCGGGCTTTCGTTTTCCTTCTCAGTTATGAACCAGCTCGCGCAAGAAAAAGTTTTAGTAGAAATGTGAATTTTGATTTAACACAATTTTGATACTTTCTACAAAACTTTTCCACAGTATGCAAGTTTCTATCTTGTGTGAGACAATATTCGAAGCAGTAGCTGTTTACCAAAAAAAGATATTTTGGTGTTCGGTAAACTGCATATGTTAAAGCGGCTAATGCGGACAAACTTCACAGAGTGCCTATTGGGCCAATGGGTTAAAGATTGGGGAATAGTTCTTCGGCTGATGGACACACACATGTCTGTTAGGGGATCAACGGAGCTGTCCTGCAACGCCTTTCTATTTCCGTGTCTGTCCGCGCAAAAGCCATTCTGCAAGGACAAACATGATATTTATGTTTACAGCTTGCGTAAGTCAGTTACGATGTCTGCAAGGGTTTTAAGAAAGTTTTCGTCACAATATATTGATATATTTGCGGGCGATTGACTGCTGTTGGATAGCGTACTCTTCATACATTATATTTTCTTTGCTTTAAAAGCAGTAATCGTAATACATGCAATTGACAATATTGTGATATCACTATAACTGAGTTACAGGGTTGAAAACACAGTACTTGAATTTCTGTTCTTTATTTTTTCAATTTTTGATTTTAAATTCTTTCTTAGGAAAATTGGCGGCAAAAATAAAGCTTCCTCCCTCCTGTCATTATATTACACTTCTGTTTTCTTATAAACGTAACCAACCACATGAAACTCAACAAAGTGGTAGTCAAGGAAAAAGGATTTCTCCATTGTCATGTTGAAACAAGAGCGTAAAAGAAACACAGGCATAGACAATGAGATTAAGGCGACAGCGCTCTACTTTCAACAAACTTATTTGGACAAAAGGCGTAATACCTTTATACATATTGTGACACTCTTACGTACGTAGTGGGTTTACGCCTCAAGAAGCAGTATGGGGGGCATCGAAGAGAAGTGAACGAGGAAGACGACGTGCGGCTGGCTAGGTGAATCTCGACAGGCGCTCAGCTGATCAAGGCCATCGCGTCTAACTCTACCCGGCTTGAAAATAACCACCTTTCGTGGGCGTAACCGAGTGGTGGAAGTGTGGGGTACGACACAACGTACCACGGAGTCCCAACACCTAGAACTTCGCCGGAGCCTTCGTCTTGTCGGTGTCTTGCCAATGACCTTCCCTATGGCTTAGGACGGAGGTGGACAAATGCCAGCTCTGAGTTTCACCTGCTCAAAGGTGAGCGCCAGTTAGACCTTTGCAGCACTACACGGAACCACGCTTGTTTGCGGGAAAAGTGGGCGAAGACTTCGACGAGTGGCTGACGCACTATTTGAGGGTGAGCCGCTACAAACGTTGGGATTCATTCATTCAGCCTAAATATAACCTACTCTTTCTTAGTGAAGCAGCGCTGATGTGGTACGAAAACCACGAAGACTCCCTAACAACGTGTGAGCGCTTCGTTGAGGAAATTAAGGAGGGTTTTGGCGACTCCTACGCCAAACAAAAACCCGCCGAGAGGTCACTAGCTCAAAGAGCTCAAACTCCTGCAGAAACACACACTTCATACATAGAAGAAATCCTCAAGCTGTGCAAAATGATCAATTCGCAGATATCTAAGGAAGACCGAGTCGGACATCTCCTCAAAGGAATTGCACAAGATGTCTGCAATTCCCTTATAAGCAGGGAACAGGTTCATTCCGTCTCAGATGTCGTACGTCATTGCCGTACGTTTGAGACGTTGAAAAAACGTCGACTTGTGCTAAAATTTCGATGCCTGGAGAATGTCACAACCGTCGCCAGCGTCGATGAGAGCCCGTCCGTCGATCTTTGGTCTACAATACGGCAGTTCTTGCATGACGAACTGCTGCGACACCAGGAACTTGCACGCAACGTCATACAACAAGCTGATGCTTATTACACGCAACACATGGCGCCTGCCCCACCCTGCGCTTCGTGGAAACCGGCGGTATGTGTCACAGACGTCAACCACAGAGGAGCTCCATGGCCATGTGAGGGCACAATTACGCCCGAAAACCGACTTTCAGAACACCGTCACCCCAGCAAGTTTGCACGCAGACCAACGGTTCCTCCTGTGCAGCGGGCTCAGCCACTTCGCTCTGCTACACGACCCCCCACGGCTGAGCGCTTCGATGAGCAGTTCATCGATCGTCGTTTACCTGTGTGCTGTAGCTGTGGCGACATGGGTCACATTGCTAGGTACTGCAATCACCACCAACCACCGAGGTTCGACCGATCGACGATGTCTAGGCGGTACCGCGCTTCCCCGGGCGAAGTGCATTCGCCCTCGCACACATATCCAGGAGGCTTCTCTCACCAGCACCCGGAGCCGCTGCGGAACCGTTCTCCAGCATCCGATCGCAGCTTGACACCGCCACCCGCTCCTCGCGTAAGTCGGTCGCCCTCTCCGCGGCATCGCTACCCGTCGTTACCTCCGCAAAACTAGTCAATGCGGCCATTGAAGGTGAGGTCGCTGGACAATCTTTGATGTCGACAGAGATACCTCCAACCTTTTTTATGTTTAAGTATAAGGTGTCTGTATTAATTGATGGAGTTTCTTCAATGTCCTTAGTGGACACGGGAGCAACCATTTCAATGATGAGTCTTGCGTTTGAAAGCCTCCTAGGACGAAAAGTGATGTTTCGCTGGGACCGTGCCGATATGTTTCGCGGAGTGAGTGCGGAGTTGTTGTATACTCTGGGCGTGTGCAAGGTAGACCTTACCTTCGGTGGTCAAATATTTAACGCAGTGTTCGCTGTTCTACCTCATTCTACTCTTGACGTAATCCTGGGCCTTGTTCTTTTTAAACTGTGTGGTGCCACTCCCGACTACAAAACGGGTGAAATCAGTGTAGGTACGAGCTTTTATGCTGCGTTTATGGAAGGCCCACCATATCATGAAAGTGTGTTTTGTGTATCCAGGGATAGAGTTGTGCCTCCGTTATCCGCAACGTGTTTTTCAGTTGCCTGTTTCCCTACCACCGACTGAACGTTTGACGCTACCATGGATCCCGCACATCTGAGTTGCATCAAGAGGAATGTGCTGATACCGTATTGCACGCTGTCAGTTGTTCAGGGACGCACTAATTTATGGGCTGCAAACTGTTTGAGTGAACCTGCAATACAACCACAGGGTCTGAAACTTGCCGCCTACCTAGAAGATCAAGTGCTGTCGCTTGCCATTGTTACAGAGACCCCTGATTCTGCAGATGAACGCTATTCCGTTAATGCCTGGGCTGCTGCGCACTCCTCAGTTCTAACTATGGTGAAAAGTCACTCAGCAATAAGCATCGCCACGAAGTGGCGAATATTCTGCTAGAACATGCCCAACTGTTTGACTTTTTGCAGAAAGAGGGGCCCATTTTGCAGCAAGAGGGGCCTCGTATGCACCGTCGCATAGATATGGGATCTGCCCAACCTTTACGACAGAAACCATACAGAGTCCCACCATCGGAACGCAAGGTGATCAACGACTAAATCTACCAAAAGCGAAATCAGAATGTAATCCAAGAATCCTGTAGTCCGTGGGCAGCGCCAGTGATTCTGGTTAAAAAGAAAGCTGGTACATGGCGATTTTGTGTTGACTACCGCCGTCTCAACACCATCACTAAAAAGGACGTATATCATCTTCCGCGTATTGACGACGCTATCGACTGCCTTTCATCAACGTCTTAATTTTCGCCTGTTGACTTGAGGTCGGGGTAGTGGCAGATTCCTATGCACAAGGCCGACAAGGAGAAAGCGGCATTTGTAGCACCAGATGGACTGCTTGAATTTAATGTGATGCCGTTCGTTCTCTGTAATACGCCTGCAACTTTTGAGCGCTTCATGGACAACTACCTGCGTGGTTTGAAGTGGGAAGTATGCATGTGTTATCTAGACGATGTAGTGATTTTTGGGCGCGCGTTCAGTGAGCGCAACGCATGTCTCAATCCTTTTCTCAATCCCGCTCCCCACCTAGGGCGATTTGTTCAGACGCAACTATTTCGCGCATGAGACGATCGCGATGCCTGGACAAATTAACAGCTTCATCAAATAGTCGTGAGCAGCCACGCGTTTTTCAACGCAGTGAAAGCTACCTTTCCAGCGTATCGTTTAGTTTGAGCAACGTTACCATGTTACCATGTATTTAGATGGTAGCCGCTGAGCTAAAGCTTTCTTTTAATAAGGCTGAACTTTCACAAATGCAAATTAATGAGAATAATGCATAACTTGGCAAATTTACATTAATTTGAAGCACGTTCTCGCTGTCTTTGCTCCGGCCCCTAAGCTTTATTTTTCATTTATTTTTGTTCGTGTTTTTCACTGCCTCGACAACTGCTTTTGACATTTTTGTAATGCATTTCAGCAGTGCGTTAGATGCCACCTAATTGACTATCGACCACAAGCCGACTCCCATTCTCGGATTTTATGATCACGAGGAAGGGGCCGTGGTTTCAACGCTTCTCCATCGTGCGGAGGTGAGCGCAAGGCGAGGGGTTTCCTAAACTAGTGCATGAATGCATGCAAAGGCTGGACCTCTATAACATGGTACACGGCACGCTATCTTGTGGTTAGCCGCACGCCCGTGTAAACCCATCTATTGCCACCGAGCGGCAGGGCTCTCACTGCCTGCTGTCACCTTCAAGGGAGCGGTGGTTCGTCACGTCCGTTCGAATAGCAAAGCCGTAAAGCATGCGCGATACGCCCTTACCACGTCAAAATAAAGCGCGTTCCTACAGAGAATGTGCAGCAAGCGCTGGGGGACGCCAAGCATCGGTTGCCGAAAAAAGAGTGTGATACGTGGTTTCCTAAGCCATGCGGGTTAGGAAACGTCACCATAATTATTATTCAATTTCGTGCGTTCAGCATTCCAAGTAGGTGAAACCCCATCAGCTGGAAGTTGAACTTTCTTTCACTTTCATTTTCCCGATACATTATCATTTCTATATTTCAATTAACACAAGTTTTTGACCCTATGATTTTCTTGGTTTCCTTGTGCGTTGTATTAACATCATTTGGACCAACGAAAATCGGGTGCGTCGGTTCCACTTCTTCCCGTTCAGTATAGAGGGTATCCGACTGTCATGCATCAAAATTTACCAGCACGTAAATGCCACGTAGCTGGCCAGAAAAAACTCAAAGTAGTTTGCCATCACTTCGAGATACACAGACTATATTTTGCATTCCACGTAATTGCATGATTAGTCTCAAATAATATATCAAGTTGTCCAATATTAGAATTTAATGAAAAGTGTCAATGAGAAAATTGTACAGCTACATTAAAAGCAATGGATGCACCTTTCTATGGCTCAGTACATGCTACATAAAAGTATTTTTCCAAGCTTGAAGGGAGACCGAGAATACACGCAAGGGGCCTCGAGTGGCCACTGGCGCGACAATGTTGCGTGTAATCGGGGACCTTTTTTCGTTCGGAAAAACTCTCCACACTTATGCATATGCACTGTATCCCAGTTAACTTTACGCAGAGCTTAAAAATATGGGAATGACACGAAGCTGGACAGATCAACGGTTATATTGTTTGCCATCGCTTGCAGAGACTCAGATTATTTTTTTGCACACCACCTAGTTACGTAATTAGTCTAAGTCATTTATTCCAGCTCCATAAAATTATAATTTGATAAAAAGTGTGAATGAGCGAACTGTAGAGCAACATGACGAACTGTGCAGAGGAGGGTGTAACCCTGGGTCGACGCTTGGCCAGCGTCATGGTGCGTTAAACCGTCGTTTGCCGGCACTTTATTAAAGTTATCCCTATCCTATCCTATGACGAACTGCGGATACAGCTTTCTGTTGCTCTATGCGTGCTACATAGAAGTGTTTTTACGAGCGCCAAAGAAGCCCGCAAATTCACGCAAAATTATCGCAGGACCGGCCGCCCGAGGCACTCAAGCCTCATAATCAGATCGTGCTTTTGGAACGTAAAGTGCCAGAATATAATACTTCATTGTTAATTTCCCAAGTTTCTTTTAACTCCTTTACACTGAATTAGGTGCATAGGCACACTTACTCATTGAGATGGATGGTCATCCTGGTTGCACTAACGGAGGCGGACATGTACGCGACCAGGTGGCTAAAACTCGCAGCAGTTATCAAGGCCGTGTAGTTGACAAGCAGTTGCTGAGTGCCCACATCTATGCTGGCGCAGAAGGTACCGTTTTCGACTCGAACAATGTTCGTTCCTGTCCGCGTAAGCGATCCAAGGCCTGAGACTGATCCTTCGAGCAGCAACGCTTTGCCGAAGAAAGAAAAATCCACCGTTTGGTCAGGTAGTGCCATGGGATCCAATTTTAAATAGCTGACTCCTAGCCTAAGCATCTTTGTGAACAGGTCGGTCTTCTGGTCAGATGGGGTCCCTGCAAATGAAAACAAAAATGAATGATGACTGTCAGTGCCACAATATCTCATTAGCTCCCCTTGTCTTGATTGATTCCCTACGACTAAGCCTTTATTGCTTAAGACGGCAGCAGAAAAAAATAATATTTAATATAGTCCTTTTGGTGTGTCATCAATATAGATACGTTGTCTTTTCAATCATCACGACGATGAGCTAGACCAAGCGACTCATTCATTACCAGAGAAAGAGAGAGATTGAAGGCAGGAAGGAAAGGCAGCGAGGTTAACCAGGTTGAGTCTAGTTGGCTACCCTATGTGTGGGGAGAGGGATCCACAACGACACCGCCGTGTTGCTACCTTTCACTTTTGTAACGCTAAAAATATTTAAATATGAAGCAAAAGCAAGCATTTATACGTAAGAGGTATATGTGAGCGATGTGAAAATTTCATTCCGTATACTCTTGAGGAAGATTCTATGGCTATTTATAGCATTTTTAATAAAATTTATGATTCGCAAATGGTGCGCTGGTAAGTGTCTGAACCAAATGGCTCCGCCATCGCAATCGCGTTCATTGCGCGTCCCGTCTTAATCGCATCTCCTCGTTTACGCCTGCGCGCATAGCAACATGGCGTCACCGCTATGGTTACCGATTGCAATGCATAGGCGATACGGGGAGTTTTATTCCAGCGTTGTCTATATTAGCTTTCTCGGGTGATGATGACGACGATGATGATCTTGTAGATTATTTGTTAGCACCTCCCTTGAAATAGTCGCCTAGCCTGCTTGAGCTAATGACGTATGTAATATATGCTTTTTAGTCTAGCATTTTGTCTATATCTCCTTTGTGTTTTCTCTTCTATATATACCTTGTAGCGTTACCTATACCTGTATCGGATGCAGTCCTGCAATATCTCCCGTGCCTTTTTCCCACAAATACTCTATACATTCCTTGAATATCTGGACTGCTGACCGGTTCATGGCTTCCATCCACTTTAAATATAACCGCTTTTGGAAGGTGTGTGTTCTCTACAGACCTCACTGGGTCAATACTTTCACATTCTATTATGATGTGCTGAGTTGTGTTCGGATTTTTAATGAAGCAGACGCATGCCTAATGCTGTAGTGAATATTTACTCCGCTATGTTCTTGTCCTTAGGCAACCAGCTCGAGCGTGAAATAGGAAGGCACTTCCCTTTCTGCTATCGAACACATTTTCACACCTCATTACTTTATTCCTATTCTCGTAAACCACCATGATATTCTTTGTTTCTATTCTTTGCATGCTGTTCAATATTTCTGTTTCTATCACTGTGGTTGTGAGGAGTCTTGGTTGCCTATTTGCACTTTGAATTCCCCTTTGCATGGTCGCCAACTTCCCTGACCTTTTCTTCAATTTCTCTGTCTAAGCTTTTGAGGTACAGATAGACATCAACTTTAGGCGCTCGTTTATTTTGGTTCATATTCCTGAAATTTTCTTCGAAGCTCAGTTCGTTCTTCGCTTCTCTGGCTTCAAAAGAAACCTAGCTCACGTCACCCTGCCCTTTCCAATTTGGGGTTTCATCGTAGGCCCAGAAAGCAAACGGCCTACCAACCTTTGGTTAACTTCCACCACAACAAAATATGCAATTTTAAGCACCTAATTGCATTTTCGAACCACGTAATTACTCGTTTTTCTTTTTCAATAAAGATGATGATTCCAGGTTTGTCTGCTAAAGGTGAGGCCTAAATATGTCGTTCCCTCGCTACATATATTCGCATGTCTGTAAACATCCTGCATAGTCCGCTAGTAGCTCTATGTCGTCCGCGTACTCCAGCCTTCTGTTGCACCCTTTGCCTAATAAAAATGTAAGATACATGAAACACTACTCCCATAGCGAACAGAGAATTTTCACCAATATATCGCACTTCCGGCGTAGCCATCCGGATACTTCTACTCGGTTGAACCTATGTATCTCGCTTAGCTGCTTCACGAGAATGTCATAGATGCTTTCGTACTTGGCATTATCCCATAACACCAGGGGTGATTGTGGTGATTTATTCGCATCCCTTTTCAAACGGGGCGGGGACAAGTACTCACGTAGCCTGCTTGATTTCATCAGGTATGCTGTACATTTTTTTCATTCTAGTGTTGTTGTAGACATCTAAATAAGCTTTTTTTTCTCTCAGACTTCTTTATCTTTTATCGCTACTTGCGGCGGTAATGGATCCTTTCGTATCAATCTCATCTCTATTTTACTTTTCACCAGTACTCTTAACGTTTCTTGCTTATTTTGACTGATGACCGTTTGATGCTTCCGTTCGCTTGAAATCCAAACGGTTCTGGAAGGTGTACGTTACCTCCAGGTCGCACTGGTTGAATCCCTTCGCATTCCATTAGGACGTGTTCACCATGCTCGGAGTTTTGCTGCAGCATACACATGCCTCCTCTTGTTGCGGATATTTGCTTCGGAATATTTTTCACCTGAGGCAAGCAGCTCTCGACTCTAAAAAAATCCAAGCTTAATGTTATGCTAAACTATAGGTTTTAGTGTGACTCGCATGTAAATGATGCGTGAATGACGTTTGAAGCACCACGTGGCCATAATAAGCGCGACATTCCTTCACGTAAGCATGAAGAGAAGACTGCGTGCCATGGCTCGGTCTTGTGAGAGCGTGAGCGAGCCGCGTACGCGTGAGGGATGCCAATCACAGGCTTAACATCCTTGGGAGCTGTCGTGCGGGAACTATCCATAAAGCGCATAAAAATCCAAATGAGGGAACCGTGATACATCATGCAATCTACACCAAGCGTGGGCGAAGGAGAACAACGCTCTGCGCCTCATCACCACCCTGCGGAGAATACAACTTTTTTCTTGTGGAGGTTCAATAAGACCATTGTGTTTTGAAGACTGCTTTCGGCTATTTTTCGCGTGGATTCTCCGGCGTACTGTCACGACGTTCGTTCATTGCAGCACAGAGCTTTCGGTCTAATTTTCAGAGTTGGCGTGTATCGCCCTTGTTCACTTTTACAAATATTCTTGGCGTGCAGCACAGGTAGCGCATGCATACAAAGTGCCACTTTGCCCAGTTTATGTGATAAAATCCACCAAGGTCTCACGCCTCAGGAACAGCATTTCCATATGGGTGGTGCATATATTGGGGCCCCTCACTTGCCCCTTAGGGACAATTGGAATATGTAGGTGAGAACAGAAGCCATGGTTCGCTCTTCATAATGGCGGCAAACTGGTTATTTCTCTTGATTTCCGGTGTCTGCTTGTATCATGAGTGGTGCAAAATTTGCCTTAATGGTGCATTTTAGTAGAAAGGAAGAGCCTTCTACGAGAGCCATAGATTTGATCGAGAAAAAGGAAGCAGCCAACCTCATGCTGTTTCCACGGGCTTTAACGCGGGACTGGTAAATTCCACAGAACTATTCTGTTAATTGTGCTCGAGTACCAAATACCTACGATTATAATGCGAGGCAACTTTAGAAATTTCTGAAGTCGGAACGCGCCACGTGTTATATTCTGGTGCATGACGGGAATGTCACAGGGTCTTTGTTTATATATATATATATATATATATATATATATATATATATATATATATATATTCGCCCGGTCACCGTTCGCTCCATGCCTGTGAGCACCCCTCGCTTCGGTCAGGGGTTGCCAGGAGTTGCCACTGTGCATTTGGCACCATGTTTATTCTCATGATCTTGAACGCTGTTATTGGCGCATCGATGTAGTTACGGCGTAATAATCGCAGCTTGGGGCAAGAGCAAGTGCAGTTGCGGCGAGCGAGTGGTCCTCGGGATCACGCGATGCACCACTACCGTATCCGTGCAATGCTCTGCCGTGTTGAATTGTATTGTGGGCCCTCCCGAATGACGTTTATCGAGTAACTTTGGTGGGTGTAAAGAAGTACGACGGTATTCTCGCTGAAAGTGACAAAGGCCTCAGCTCTGGTCCTTTCACTTAATTTTGTGACGGCAGTCCGTAGCAATGAGAAATGAAGGCCTGCGGACATCAACCTTTAAGCGTCGTTTCCTGTTCTCTATGGCATGAGTTCGCTTTATAAGCGAACAATATATATAGCGCGTTTCTTTGGCTGCACCAAATTTGCACCAAACCCAAGAAGGGTCGCTGTATATAGTAGCTATATGTTGGGCCTTACGGGAAGAAAATATGTGCTCCTCCACAGCTGAGCGTGCACTGGAAGATGAGTGTCGGTTCGCGGTGGTGTGCACCGGTTCATGGACGCCAAGTGAGTCAGCAGTTCCGCCATAGTTAAATGCTCATTCGTAAGGAAATGTCGGGCAAGGCTTGCGGACTCAAAGTGTGGTTTAACGCTGCGGGCTAGCGGATAATAAGGTTATGAAAGTTGTCGCTGGGGTAGCTGCCTGGGAGCCACAGCAGTCGCTTTATCCAGGTTTTGTTGATCAACTGAATAAGTGAGTCTCGTTTAAAATACCGTGTCCTGCAGTGTACATAAAATAGGATGATGATGATAAAGGGTGCTGAGGGGGCACGCAGCTAAATTTATCTTACTGCGTTCACGCAGTCCTTTGGCCGGCTCTGCACACACTGTCGTGAGTGGCTTACTGAGGCCAAGTATTGAGCAAAACGTGCGTATTCTCCTTTTGGCTCACTTGCGTACGTGCCCCACGAATTCCTTTAAGCACGTCTCGGTGTACGAAGCCATTCGGCGAGCGTGTCCTGCGCGTCTTAACTGTGCTGTCTATAATGATAATCTTTTGAGCTTATGCATCAGCCACCTCACGCGACTTAAGCCTTTTAAAGACCTTCCTGCTGGTATTTTTCGCTCCAGTTATGTCATAAATAAATATTAGTAAGCTGTGTCAGTTTCGTCCAAACAAGGGCAACAAAGTACGCTTTGTGTAGTCCACAATACCACTTTCCTGTTCCTGTCTCCGACTTGTCGCTGATGCGATTGGGGTTTAGCAACTGTAATGCATTGCGAAAGAGCCCAGTACTCCAGACTTTTAAACTGAAGTACGACAACTGTCGTTTCTGCTTTGGCCAACGGATTGTATTAGCTCCAGCTGAACTGTGCCATAACTAATGCGCTCTACTTCCAAGAATATTCAAATAATATTCAAACAAAGACAACAGCGCGACAAGTACGAAGCGTAGACTTCAACCGCCAGATTCCGTTTTAATACAACATATATATATATATATATATATATATATATATATATATATATATATATATATATATATATATATATATATATATATATATATATATATATATATATATACACAAAGTGTTGAACTTGAACTCTGATAAAAAGATCGACAGCGAGAACATCTTAATGTCAGAAAAGCACAATGCTAAAGCATTTTTCGGAGCTTTGGTACAACTTCAGGTGCTGTTTTAAAGGAGGTGCGTGAAAGCCAATGCAGCCAAATTAATATCGCTCGTGATCCTCGTGAGCAGCCCTCTACTTTTTGAGTAGTCTAGCGTTTTTTCTTCCACAACTAATAACTAACTGAGGAATGAATATTGAATAACGGCTCATGCTTGTTTTAGCGTGTGGCAGTCGCAATAAACACAGCCTACAATTTTTACCAAGAACCTGCCGGCTGTTTATTTCGTTTAAACAACTGTATTGCAACCAAGAGGTCCATACTTCGATCGCGTGCAGTGAGGAGATTTTCTTTCTTTTATCCCACCCATTAATATGCCTGAATACGAATGTTTTACTGGCGGAAAGTCTACCTTTATGTTTTGAGATAAATGACATGGGCATTACGCCTCAAGACAAACGAACAAACTTGTTCGTGTAACTTAGGGGAACATGCACTCGTCGAATTGTCCTTATCTACAGAGGAAAAGTGTTGAAAATCTGCTGGCTTAGATTTTAACGCACCCTTGCTAGTGAATATCGCAGCCAATGCCTTTCTTGCTCGCTGAATTCTGTAGGCTACGTCAACGAGCAAAACCAGAAACCGTCCAGGGCCTATGTTTATAAAGAGTGAAAGGGTCTATAAGCCTAACTTAGGCGTGAATTTTAAAGCAGGAGGTGTATGGAGGCGTATGGAGGTGTTGCTTCCACGCTTATTCGCGATAATTTGTTCAAGTATATTCCAACATATGGTTTTATAGATCCATTTTTCTACATATATATCGATGCGACTGGTGATGTCTTATAGCACCCGCCCTTTCGATGGAAGCAGCCGCATTTCGATGGAAGCGAATTGCGAAAACGGTCGTGCACCGTGCATTGGATGTACGTTAAAGAGCTCTGATGATCAAAATCAATCCGGACTCCGACATTATGGTGTGTCTCACAATCATAATATGGCTTCGGCACGTAAACCCCAGCGTCGGTCTAAATAAGTTATCTACGGCGGCTATTCCCTAAAGCTGATTATCACTTTGCTGCATCCGTCCTCCTTATTGGCGTATGCAGAGACAATCCCCTAGATTCCGCACATGTAGGATAATAACGCTACCTCTTTAAATCAAATAGTCAGTAAACCGTATGTCGATAGTCATGATTGCGAACACTATGTGCACTGAAATAAAGAAGCGTATTCACAAATTAAAAATGAACATAGTAGGCGCAAGTGGCAACACTGGGATAACATAAACTTCGATGTCGTCCTTGCTGGGCAACATCTGATGTTCTGCTCGCAAACCTATCTACAAAGAACACCCGCAACAATAGACTACAACTATATAAATATCCAACTTCGCAAGTAGTGAATAGCCACAGTGTAGATACTGCTGGACAAGCAAATCTTTTTGCGGAAGCTTCTAAAGCCTGTAACTAAACATACTACACGGAACCACCTGCTTTGCTCGAAAATAATTATGGGGTTCCAGAAATTTTTTCGGGGTTGAAGGTGCTACTAGTGCGTAATTACTGACAACTTGGAAACCTCCGCTCAGGTTGTTTACGGAAAGCATGCTTTTCAATTGGAGCGCTACCCTTCCTATTCATAATTGAAGGCACAAATATAATTGACATACTTTGTGTTGTGTACAACGTATTCCAATAACGCGCACACAGTTCACCTCTTTGCAAATGTTTGGTGGGCATAAATTGAAGCGACAACAAAAAATCATCAAAGCCGCTTGGTGCACTTAAGTACTTCAGCATGTGGTTCAGATTCTGTTCAGGCTTTTATGTAATATAGTGTCATAAGAAAATCGCCGTGTCGCAGGAGGCTTAAAGCAAGGTCCTCAAACGCAGACAAATCTAGAAGCACAAAAACTAATTTTCTCACGTTTTGCTTGGTAGTATTGAATCGTTGACAATGGTCTACATTTGACACCTCATGCATCTCTAGTCCCGTCCCTAGCGCAGCTTCACCCAATTGGCAGCTACTAAGGCCCGCATGGCGTAAGAAATATGCATAAAAAGGCAGCAGTCCGTTGGAGTCTGGCTTCACCCTAGTAAGGCTGCGAGAGCGTTTTCAGTCTGACGCAGCAACAAAACATAATGTTATCCGTTTCGATCGGCTCTTATCGGCGTCATTAGCTGAATGAAACATTAAGCGTATACGTTATGTAATTTGTTGAATTCGGCGTGTTTTTGGAGAATTGAGTATATCCAAAATGTAAAAGAAACTCCGGGGGTTCAAGACGCAAAAGTGCGATCTGCTTAAGAGGCACGCCACAGTGGGCGAATCCTGAGTAAGTTGCACCACGTGGGGTTCACTAACGTGCACCCAAAGCATGGCATAAGTGCCGCGTTTGCTTTTTGCCCCCATCGAAATGTGGTGGCTGCGGCTTTGATTTGATCCCCTGACCTTGTGCGTAAGCAGAGCAATGCCATACCGACTAAGCAACCATGGTGGGGGATGCAAAATATTCCGCTGCTGTTAGGCCGGTTCTGTGGACTAATTGAGTCGCTCACCTGTCCCACGTTTGCCATAAATACCATTTAGATCACTTCAGATTAAACGCATCATACTATAAGTAACACAAAAAGACAAGAAATGGTAAGTGCAGAGGGCTTTAATTTATTTTTTTTTGTCTTGTGCATGTGGACCCACATTGAATATAGTAGAGAATACGATAAGTGTGATGAGTAAGCGGAAGGAAGTGAATGAACTTGGATGTTCATCCTATGTTCATTGACTGCACGAGGCAGTTGTGTGCGTAAAAGCTTTTCAAGCAAATGCGCTTGAGCCTTCTTCCTCCGGGATTTTGTAGGTCTCATCACATTGTCACCCTGTCCCTCCTTCTCGATCACGCAGGTGTAAAAGAAGAATATTCTTCCAGGATCAGCGAAAGAATTCGAGGTGTATAGCATAGTTCGTGTAGCATTGCAAAGTCCCGCTTAGTTCACTCTTCCAATTTTTAACAGGAACTACGTATCAAACGAACCCTTAGTGGCTGCTACCCTAGAATCAGAAAATCAATTTTGTCTACAGGTGCATCATATATTCTCTGAGTGAAAACCTGGAACCATACAACAGGCTGCAGAGTCTTCGTAATGAGCCGTAGAAATGCACGTTACGTAGGCCTAGGAAGAGCATTCGTACTTGAAACGCACGGCGTGGAGTCTCCTGCTACTGCGTGTTGGTACGGTACGAAGAACTTTATTTAGGTCCTGAGGGATCAGTCTGGGACTGATGCGGGCCGCTCCCACGTCGGTACAGAGAGGCCGAGCCCTTCTGCCATCACACGGGCCCTCTGGACAGCCCTGAGTTGGTCCGCCTGCACTTCACTGTGCTGTTCCACCACTGTTCACCTCGAGAACCATCACCGGCCAACGCCAAGCAGCGCCACAGCATGTGTTCTAAATCGAGCAAACCCCCCACTTACTACAATAGACTGAAACCCCGCAGTCCGGATTAATTTTATCCTTAATGTAACCGCCTGCGGCCTATTTAATTTAGGATGTGGCAGCGGGAATGCCCTGCGCCCTAAGTAATAGTGCTTGGTGATTTCGTTGTAGGTTAACAGTTGGTCCCTGTCCTCAGGAGCGGGAGATCCAGCCCCTTCAGGGAGTACACGGCACACTAATCCTCGTGCCTCCCTGTGTGCCACCTCGTTGAGGTTACGCGGGGCTCCCTCCACTGTCCCCATGTGCGCCGGGAACCAAGTAACTGTATGCGAAGTGATATCACTACCCTGTAGCAGTCTGTTAGCCGGTTTCGCAACAAGTCCTCTCGAGAAGGCTTTAATCGCAGATCGCGAGTCACTAAACACCAAAACTCTTCTTGAATCAATTAGTGCGGCAGCAATAGCCACCTGTTCAGCAACCCCCGGATCTTTGGTATATATGGAAGCAGCATTTCTAACACTCCCTTTGCCATCTACCACCACCACCGAATAAGCATTTTTATCATTATTCCATGCGGCGTCAACAAACGCAGACTGCTCCTCCTAATCCTTCGCCTCCCGCAACAAAGCCCTAGCTATCGCGACCCGCCTCCCTACATTGTGCACGGGGTGTACATTCCGCGGAAACGGACGAACCATAATATTTGCCCTAAGGTTCACGTTCAACTCGTGTAGGGGCGCGCTATCGTGCGACAGAGCCACCGATTCTTCAATTGACTCTAAAATATAGCTACCCGCTGGTGTACCTAGCAACCACTCCCTCTGTGCGGTACGTTGAGCCTCAGGAATTTCATTTAAAGTGTTATGCAAACCCAGTCGTAACAACATATCGTTTGATGTAGTCATAGGCAGACCAAGCGCAGCCTTGATGGCTTTTCTCATTAATGCTTCCAATTTATTTTTCTCCCCCCTATTCCAATTTAACATAGCTGCCACATACGAGAAATGACACATAATAAATGCGTGAACTAAGCGCATCGCCCCTTCTTCTCCTAAACCCCTATGCCTGTTAGAGATCCTTCTTATAAGTCTTATGGCCTCCTCCGTCTTCTTGGTAATACGCTGAATGGTTCTAATGTTCGATCCGTTTGCTTCAAGTACAAAACCCAGGAACCTCACTGCTTCAACTTTGGGTATCACCGACCCTTCCCTAGTATGAATTCTAATGCAAGGCTCAACTTCCGGTACCCAACCTTTCGGCCTACGACCTAGCTTCTTAGATTTGAAGATCAACAACTCCGGCTTGGTGCCTTCATGGTAATAAGCACATTCCATTGGAGGGTTGGCTTCTCAGCACTCTCCTGAAGAAGATAAAGTTCTATTGCCACTCAGTTTCATAGACCTCCCGCCTAGCAGGTTTACGAAAGCACCATCAAAGGATGGATTAAGTGAAAAAAAAGTTTGAATTTGGAAGGAGGGCGCAGAGTGGATCTACATTAGGTCAGAAGTGCGTAAAAGTGTTTATGGTGCCATGTTGTCTTGATGTTCCTGTTCTGAAGCTTAAATACGCAGTATCTCGCCCAAAGACTAGTTCTACTATAGTCCAACGCCTTTGTGTTGCTTCTGCTTTTGCCTAATGCTTTCTTCTGCGGACCGGAGAATCTTCTTATCAATTGATTATTCAATCATTGTGGCAGGTAATTTAAGCTTCTTTTAGTATTTTAAATTCTTGTTTATTGGGCTTGTGACAAAAAGAAAACTTGCGGATCGCATTATATGCAGTGGTTGATATGTGCGGCATGCTATTGCCTATATTCCTGCATTTTAAAAGTAATAAAAACTATCAAATACGAAAAAATAGTATCTAATTATCATTGGTCCGCGCCATCTATACGCGGCAAGTGTTTAGCAGCACGAATAGCGATGGTAGCATACGTTTATAGGGTCAAGACGACAGTATTTAATAAATAAATACCATAATTTAGGCAGAAAGGGCACCTACATTTTCTGTTCTCATTTGAGTGCTGAAGAATCTATCTGCGTCCCTACGCTAGGCGGTGCTATTTTTGTACTCTGCTTTCACTCTGTCTCAGCTCTCTCTCCCCCAGCTCGGCGAAGTCACGAACGTAAAGGGAAACCCAGCGGGGCTTTACCAGCCCCACTGTAAAAGCCTAAAAGCATGTCCACAGCTGTGGCCACTGAATTCTGAGTGACTGGTAGATTTCCTGCAGTGCACATAAAACCGGCTGACGATGATGATGATGGTGATAGATCAAATCTGACTCTGTAAAATGTTCACCGGCCCGTAAAACTTGACTTACAAAAGAGCGTTAAAGCTCCAGTACTCAGCTCACATACATCGCCAAAGCAGACCGCAATTCATAAAGACGAGATAACTCGGCAGAATGGCATTCGTCACAGTGTAAACGAAAGTGTGAGAAACGCTAGAAAGACAACGTAAGCAAGAGAAATGTTAATGGCAGCGCAAAACAGCGCGGATAATTCTTTCATTTTACATTATTCTTGCCTTTCGTCATAGGCTCGCACTCCCGCTTGTCACCGGTATCATCCGCTACGTGAGACGGATAAGAAATGAATAGAATCAGCAAGAAATAAATGGAATAGCATCAGAATGAACAGGAAGAGAATCGGTACGGCTCCATTGGTGTTGCGTACCTCCTCTCGTTTTCCGTGTTTCCTGTGCCTTCAATTGCTACGTGCCCAAACAAAGAACCCAATTCAATCACTTAAATAACGCCGGTCTCACCTGAGCTGTGACCTCCACACGTAAACGCCAATAGCAAGATGACCAAAATTCGTTTGTCGAAATTCATGACTGCACCGGGGATTCTCCACGCACAAATGCGACCCAAGTCGGTGTGCGAGCCTCCAGCCTTGGTGCTAGTACTTGGGAGGACTCACGCGAACCTTATATCACTGGCGAGCGCGGGCGGCGCGATAACAATCACTAGGTCGAGCCCTGTTTCCGAGACGCGGGAGAAGCGCTCACTATGCAGCTGTTTCATCTCCAGGTATCCGAGACTTCGAGACGTGGAAACGGACAGATGGTTAGACGTCATTCCTAGGCAATGAGAACGGAGATTAAACGACATCGCATGAACGACAAGCAAATGTTCTAAGAACAAAATCTATCTCGCTGATCTTTACCGCGTAATGCATGCTATAGGTGTGCGCTGCCTTTCGGAAGCACTTTGATGTTTTCTTGGAGTCGCATGTAAGACCCGCAAAGACGATGGTCAATAAAGCCAAACTTTGGTCATAGTGATGATGGAGAACCATCTGCTATATCTCATGCAGAAAATAGCAGCTGCACTACAGGGTAAAGCTCAATTTAACCAACATAATAAATAGGACCATGCGATCATGATTAGGAGCCCTAGCACCATGCATGCGCAGTGCTACTTCCTGTTCTTAGAACTGCATAAGTCAAATTACTTTTAATAATGATTTGGCGTTAAATAGCCTCGATTTAGCAAGCGTCTTGTAAAGCCCAGCCCTGTAGGAGAAAAATATCTCTCAATGCGATAATCATAAACATGTAGTTCAACTTTGATCTGTAGATTACTTAGGCCCTTCAATACAGCGCACTAGATCCGAATAAGACCTCTTTACTGGGCCATATTTGTACGGCATCGACCATGTACCACAACAGGTAAGATAGCTGAAACAGTGGCGAGGCTATGAAAAAGCAATCGCCCTAAAGAAAGCTATTGCTGCTTTCATCAACTGCACCGGTCTTATCTATAAAGTGGATAAGGTCACTGAAAAAAGTTGAATAAAGACTAGTGCTTATTACAGCGTTACCACGGCGGCTTTATTACAGAAGTACATAGAAATAGAACATGCCAGACGCCCTTAGTTTGGAGATTTTAGGGGGTAACCCTTTAACAGGCAGACGTTATTGAGCTAGAAAAAGCGTTTCTTCAGCAGATTTCGATATTTTCAAAAGCAGGAGTTCGTACTTTAGGACTGATGAGGGTACAGGAAGATTTCATTTTAAGAAAGAATTCAAATTCTGGAGTGTCGGCTCGAGAAGCATAGGGTAAGTTTATACGCAATAATTGGCAAACACTGCCACTCTGCTGAACGCCCCAAACAAAGAACGTGGAAGGTCACGGTTCAGTGCGAAAACAAAAAATCAACTTATCGCTCAAGTTTTTGAGAAGGAAAGGTTACCGATAATGGCCCACTACAGTTCGGAAGGCATATGACTAACTTTTGCATTTTGTCTCTATCTCAGTTCTCTTCAGTTGGTTGTTCATCAGTTGGCACGAGAGGAGTAGTTGGAGCGTCATGGCTCATGCAGTGCATGTTATAACTTCGCAGGCATGTAAACTTTCCACTTTATGCTAAGAAAAGTGACCACCCGTTTTGCTATAGCTGCCTTGCCAACAAGTGCTCTGTGAAATTGCCGGCAATTGACGGCAGCATTAGATAACATTAGATAACATATAAATAGGAGAACTTCATCCATTTTTTCTGTGCTACCATTTTTACCGTGTATAAGTGCACTATGCGCACCGTATAAGATTTATTACCCAGCACTACACGAACACTTACACAGCATTGCATAACTGAGACCTATCTATTTGTGTAGTACTAACACCCTTGCTGCATGGTGCGTTTTTCTGTAATTGATGTACCCACTCCACAATTTAATGGCCCTTGCCCTGAGGGCACATGCAATAAATAATAAATAAATAAATGCCATTGACGCTGCGCTTTGGCATCACGCATGTTAAAGGTGTGTTCACAAAAAAGTTTACAAAACGTGTTTCTTTTCGGTTCGTTGGGCAGCTTCCGACCCGGTAACGACAATGTGGTGCGAGAATATGTCAAATGCGTTTGAGAATATTGATTATGTTCGCTGTAATTGCAACCACTCAAAAACGCGCGCCAAATGCAGCTCAGCTTCTTGGCGCAGGGGGTCCTGAGAAGGGAAAGTTTACACGTCTGCGTCTCTCAATGAATGGGTGGTGATCACGTGGTATCGTAACCAATAGCGCACGAGAGTGAACCTGGAAGCCTGTTGAAGTGGTCTCAAGCATGTTTCTTGCCTCCGTCTCAAGCATGTTTCTTGCCTCCGTCTACATGTCCCTTTCCCGCTGTTGCAAATAATAATGTCACCGTGTCAACTCACCAGCCGAATCCAACCCGCTACAATTATTTATTCATTCACTCGGCGCTTTGCATTCGACACTAAGATTGGTCCGGTGTTGTCGCGTTACTCAGACTCCTAGGTGCCATTGTCCTCTTTTATCGCATATTATCTCATCATCTAAGCATTTCTAAGCTATTCAAGACGCCAAAACTTGTGAAGAAATCACCGGACCAGAAAAAGCGTGTTTCCTCTTTCCTGGAGTGCAGCTTCTGCTAACGATGCCGCGTATTTTCGGCCATGATGAATAAAGACCAAATAAGCCGAGCGACAAGTGATCATATACATTTAAAGCTATCTTCAAGTCGATCACAATACGCCATCGACCAGTGCATGGCCTGTGCACCAATGCTATCAAGTCATCCCTTGCGGATTTTCATAGGGTAAAGAGCAGCATCAGTAAACACCCCACGTGACGTGCATGTGCAGTGGCCGAGTGTGCTACTGAGCACAAAGTAACGGCTTCGATTCTAAGACCCGGTGACCGTATTGCTGCTGGGGCGTACTACAAAAATTCGTTTGCACCTTGCTCTGGTTGAAGCAAAACTACATGTTCACATTTTTTCCTAAGACCTCCACTACGGCACCCCTCACAACTTACTGTGCAACTTCGCCACATAAGAGAACACAATTTTTGTAAAAAGAACGCATAGTCTAGGAAGTCCTGCTCTGGGGATGTATATGTTCATTAGTCTAATTGAAATAGGGTTTCATTCATGTGTTATGAAATCGAAATTTTTTCGAGCAATGGAAGCCTGATAATGTGATGAAGGACTTGGCCACTACAGGATATTGATGCAAAACAAGTCAAGTGAAATTTTTCAATAGGTACTGATTTAATGAGTTCTCAATTTTCTAAAGGTACTTTGATTCTATGGCAGATTTCATAGACGAGTGACTGTAACATCTTCATTACATTAACTCATCTTGTACAATCCGTTCGCAGTCCATAAATTCCACAAATACACTATTCACAACAAAGTCATTCTAGTCTTAATTAGCAAAAAAAGATGCTGCAAATATCCGCGGTCTTCGCTGATTGTTTCGCATTGTTACTTTCCATACGTTGGTATCTACTTGTCTATGGCGATGGATCTTGTCTGTCCGTACAACGAATTAACAGGAGTGCCGGTTACGATATTTATGGATGGTCACCTTAACGACTGCACTCGCGCTCGTCTTTCCCGCCGCTTTTCTGAATTCCTGGTTGCTACATTCCAAACCTCTCGCGAAACAAAATCCGTGGCAATGACTGACCAGGTCTTCTGCACTGTGGAGACCAGCAAGGCCAGTAGGATCCAGGTCCTTCTTCCACCGTCTCGAAGGTAAAGGGGCTACTTCTTCAGTTGGGTGGCCGAGACATACCGCCAGAGATGGTCTTCGCAAGTGAAGAATACTGCCGCTAAGGATAGCGGCGATAAACTCGCTGGAGGTATCGGATAGATGGAAGCAGACACAGATGAAGCTTGAAGACACTTTGTATTTGCAAGTGTTTACAAGAAATACATATAGAAGTGCAAGGTGTAACTGAAACTCATATGGGGACCCTATATCGGTAGAGCCAATGGGGTATATCGCCTGAAATTTAGTGCAGAACGCTTAACCAGGGCCACGGGGCCACGTTTTTTATCCCTCAGTGCCCCACCCCGTATAGTCCAAACACCACCGCGTGGTTTTGAGGGAGTCCCGCCGGCACACCAATCACCGAACCTATACAAGGATCATCGTGCGAGTGGTATGCCCGCTATTCAAGCATTGAGCCTCTTCTACGACCCCTTTCTTTAGCCATGGTTTAACGTGTTTGCTCCCCTTTCTAAAAAAACGACATACAAAAGAAAGCGCCACAATGGAGAGAGGTTTACAGACGCAAAAAAATCGAACATTACGCGAAAGAAAATCGTACACGACATAATGCAACAGGGTCAAGCACAGTGGGCGCAAATAAAAACTAATAAGCAGCAAGCACCTGCTCAGTGAGGCGGCAGAGTGATTAATATATGATGTACCGACCCGTCACACACTCATAAGTGCGTATGGCTTTTGCATATACCGATAGCGTCGTAATTGCGGGCCATACGTCAACGGAAGCTTCCACTGCGACAGCTGAGGCTCGCGTACACTTGGTGACCAAACACTCGCTCAGAAAAGTGTTCCCGTGCTGGTCAATTGGCCGTGGTCACCGCAAGGGATGCCCACAAGGGCCACTATGGGCATGGTGTGCGCAGGGAATAATGGCTATGGTGTACACGCGTTTTATTCCAATGAGACCCCACGCACATCATGAGCCAGCGGCGTACAACACTCTTAAAAAAGATAGTCTCAACTGACTCTTTTCGAGGTGTATCTGCTCATCGCACATATGACCTTTTGGGTGGTAACACGGACTCTCTTGGGAATACAGTACCGGCGACTCCATCACAGTACCGGTTACTCTCCCGTAAGAACTAGTGAGGTTTACGTATTACTCCGAAAGCAGGAGTTGATGCGACTACCTCAGTGGTCCATGCAAATACCCCTTGGTAATCAGCGGAACCCTTCTGCTATGGCAACAATGACCAATCCTAGGGTAATTATCTGAAGACTGACAATGGTGGTGTACATGACTACCATCACAAGTGTTGGTGAAACTACCTCCTGGTAGTTAACCGGACCCTTTGCAGCAACTGCTGTGACCTCTGCCTGGGTAGTCAATAGACTATCTTCACGCTAAGATGAAAGCTCACGACATAATAGATGTTAGTTTGCGTGTGCAACAAATGCCTAGTTATTCAGCAGCTTTCAGCCCCCATTATATGTTAATATAAACTACAATACTATAAACAACTAAAAAAAACACTGAGCACATATCACTACAGTGAGTGAAACACCAAGAGCAAACGTTTCACTACTATCACTGTATTAACCTCTAACGGATCAATGCACTATACCTGGCAAAAAGAGAAGACAGCAGTCTGATTTGCTAAATTGGAATCAATGGCCAACCTTGAGAAACACCATGCTTCAGTTTACAAGGCATACTAAACAGCTGCAATATGTCTAAGCTTATCAGGTAATGTATCGTTTCGGGCATTTCAACAAGGATTTAATCCTTTGCCACGACAAAGGGCTCATTTATTTCAATATGTCATGGAGGCATACGTCGATAGAGGAATTTAATTTCAATATTGATATAAGCGACAAATTTACAATCTCCCCAAATAAAAGCAATCATACATCATCAATGCCAATGGAAGGAAAGAAATATGCCTAATGACCAGATAAATGCAAAATAGGGCATGATAAATAGCGCCAGTTCAATATCCCAGTGTTGCCTGCATAGTAAGCACATCCCATAATGTCTCAAAAGTGCAACTTCTTGGCCATCCTTTCATCCAATTTGCCAAAAAAGACTGTTGTCTCATGTCCTAAATCTTTCCGTTAGCACTGCCTCCATGTTTGCGTCAAATTCTGCCTGCTCCGGTTAAGCTCTGAAAGAACAGCACAACTATAAAAACCTTCTAAAAATTTTATTCAATAAAAATATGCAGACATCACAGCAAGGGCACATATTGTGATCACAAGGAACACAAGTTCTTATAGGCAGAGTATGCAGCTTACAGCAGAACATGAAGAGAAGAGCCTGAGAATAGCTATACTGCATCCGTTGATGTTCTCTTGAAAGAACCACAAATGGCCTTGCCATCAGGGTATATCGCAAGCCCACACATGTAGATATACAGTAGGCAGAACACAATAACTATACGTATGAGTTTATATTCCAGGTTAAACTAGAGGGTTTTCTGGCAAAAAGCTGCCTGCGCAGCTTGACTGTGTCCAAAAAACCTCTACAAGCAGTAGCACACGAGTAGCACAGGAAATCTTCAACAGACGCGCATAGAATAGCCACATACACATACACCCATCATGCATACAGAGTCTAAGAATCTTTGCACCAAATTCGAACAATAAAATCGAAAACCCGAACGCTGAAACGGTCATACATATGTTCAGAAATAATAATAGTAATAACCATGGAAACATGCGGCATCTATAAGCGAAGGCATAAAATCATATTTCACCAAAATACTTCTACAGCTCAGCTTTGGTACACCTCATTGTATGTTTATACTTGTTTAGAACACGGGGCAGGTTATAAGACAACATTTGTAATTGATAATTAGCGCGATAACATGGTATATTCCACGTATTAATAGCTCTTGTGTGTATCTTAGCACGACGCATGTCCAAAGATGCCAGAGTAGAATAAAAATCGGCAGTGGATGCCGTCGAAAAATAAATTTTTTGTAAGAACTTAAACTTATACCAAGGATTGACGCGAACAATGTTATGTGCTTCAATAGCATACTTGGAGGTAGTTGTAATAACGAGCTTGGCGATTATTTGAACAATTTTCTTTTGCAATGCGAGAACCTTATTTATGTTTGTTTTGGTCATTGTGGCCATACTAAACTGCAGTATTTCCCTGCAGGGGCGTCTGAGCAAGCAGGCGTTTGGTGTGTTGCGACACCACGTACCCGAGCACACGAGGCTTGGACCCTCCCGCGTGTAGCCGTGCGCGGCTTAGCCATGTCTGGGGAAAAGGGGATCCTGGGGGTTGAGCCGAAGCTGGGTGTTTGGACCTTTAAGGCCCCCCAGTGGAGGCAACACACCTCTTCGGCCTCGGCTTCACATAGATGGCACCTCCAGACTGACCCACCCGGAGGAAATCGGCAGCCGCCTTTTCCTGTCCTCCTCTCCTATCTTCGTCTTTCTCTGTCGCCTTTTTCACCTTTCCTGTTTTCTCTTCACTTCTTATTACTTCCTTATTTCTTGGCGGCAAGGGTTAACCTTGTGTAATATATCCAGTCTTGGGTATATATATTAGGGTATAGTGGGAACGTACCCCTGGCGTACGCAGAATAGAATGTTTCTAATCCTGTGACGTCCCCAGGTTGCGCTCCGAGTTGGGCAGCGGGCATTCCTGCCGAATACAGTAATACTGTATATGGATTCAAATTTCCCCCCACTCCTTGATCGCTCCCTGAAGAGGGGGCGCGCCGATGAAACTTTCAACTTTCTCTTGAAACCGAAAGAAATTTTTCCCAAATACCATGTAATACATAGTTAGCATGAAACCAAGACAGTTCGCATAATATCCCCATTTGTGGTCGCAAAATGTCTGACTGAAGCAAGCGGCTCTGGTTACAAAGTAACTAAGATGGGAAGCGGCGACCTTCTTCTGGAAGTGCGTGACAAGCTCCAATACAGCAAACCGACCAAACTTGGTGCGTTTGGTGACATTCCAGTCTCTGTGGGCCCCCACCGGTCCGTGAACACTGCACGTGGTGTCATTTCTGATGACCTCCTTGAACTTAGTGAGAGCAAACTGTTGGAAGGATGGCAAGAGCAAAAAGTGGTAAAGGTGCAACGAATTAAGTTCAGGCGCGATGACAAGGAAATTCCAACAAAGCATCTAACATTAACATTTGGAACAAGTGAACTGCCTGATTCATTAGAGACAGGATATTGTAAATTACGCGTACGACCATACATTCCCAATCCGCGCCGATGCTTCAAGTGTCAGCGTTTTGGGCAGGGGTCTCAGAGCTGTAGAGGGCGTGCTACTTGTGCAAAATGTGCATCTAAAGACCACACATCGGACACCTGTTCTTCCACAACCCGCTGCACTAACTGTGACGGAGCATGACCACCTCGCCTATTCGCGATCGTGCCCGTCATGGAAGAAAGAAAAACAAATATACGAACTGAAGGTCAAACTAAACCTTTCTTTTCCAGAAGCACGCAAGCGTTTTTCTGTACACAACCAATCGAATCCGTCCTACAGTGATGTGACGCGCCGGGTGGCAGTGCCACATCCTCTGGCGGCCGCGCAAGTCACACGGGGTGTGACGGCGGTTACGCCACCAGCCCCCCTGGCGAAAGCAGCCACTGCTCTTCCGCCCCCCTACCACGAAGGGCCAGCAGACCTCCGAGCCTGCCGGTCCCAGGGCCACTGCTCGTGCAGACAGGCCCGAAAAACTCCCGAGAGTGCCCGCTGAGCGGGCTTCATCCAGCGCCTCTGACGAGGCGATGGATGTAACAAAAACTTCTCCGGCGTCTCAGACGGCGAAGGAATGGCGTTGCTCCCTGGAGCGCGCCCACAAAAAAGAAATACCCCGCATCAAGGGGCCTGGAAAGGTCCCTTGAGCCAACCTAATATCTGTTGACACACACCATAAAACACTTCCAATATGGCCACACAGGTAATGCATTGGAATGTGAGAGGTCTAATACACAATCTTGATGACATTAAGGAATTCCTTCGCAAGTTTCATCCAAGGGTGCTGTGTGTGCAAGAGACACACCTCAATCGTTCACATACTAACTTTCTGAAACAATATGCCATTTACCGCAAAGATCGCAGTGACGCTCTCGCCTCGTCAGGCGGTGTTGCTATATATTATAGTTGATAAGGGTATCGCCTGCCAACATTTACATCTGCAAACACCCCTTGAGGCAGTGGCAGTCAGAGCCGTGCTATTTGATAAGTTAGTAACAGTTAGCTCTCTGTACATCCCTCCATGCCATCAACTTTCCACAATAGAATTCTCGAGTTTTAACGCAGAACTCCCCGAACCTTACATTGTAGTAGGTGATTTAAACGCACATGACACCCTCTGGGAAGATTCTCGTTGTGATACGAGAGGGCGCTTATTAGAAAAGTTCCTTTTATCCTCCAATGCATGCTTACTAAACAAGAAAGAACTCACATTCTACAGCGTGGCTAACGAAACGGTCTCATCCATTGACTTAAGTATAACATTGCCACGTTGGAAGGTCGACTGTGCTGACTGGAAACGATACAGAGAGCTGACACATTTGACCTGGGATGACATCTGTACTCTCTCAATCGATGATAGAGTATCATATTTGACGGCATTTATAACTGATGCTGCATCAATGTGTATCCCTCAAACGAATGGATCACCCTCTAAACGGCGTATTCCTTGGTGGAATGAGCAGTGCAAAGAAGCCCGCAAAAATCAATATAAGGCTGCCCAACTACCGAGAACTTGATCAGCTTCAAGAAAATAAAATCAGAAGGTAGAAGAACGTGTCACCTTGCCAGAATGGAAAGCTGGCAAAAATACATGTCTAGTATTAATTCTTATACAGACGAAATAAAAGCCTGGAACAGGGTAAACAAAATAAAAGGCCGCGAAACTCATCCTATACCATTGGTAAATACACAAGGAGACACACTCAGTGACCAAGCCGAATCTCTATGGGTATATTTTGAAAGGATTTCTAGCTCATCCCACTATTCAGACACATTTCTGAGATACCGGCAACAAGCGGAACTACTGCCTCTGGGTCGGAAAGGAAATAGCAACCAACCTTGCAACCGCCCATTTAGCATGGCGGAATTTCGGGCTGCGCTCAATGGCTGTAACAAATCCACTCCAGGAAGTGACAGAATATTGTATATAATGATCAAACACCTACACCCTGAGACCCACAAAACACTACTGTCCCTCTTCAACTCTGTGTTCTCCGCTGGCTACATTACATGCGCCTGGAAGGAAGCAATAATTATTTCGATACTAAAAGACGGCAAGGACCCAACTTCAGTCAACAGCTATAGGCCTATAGCGTTGAGAAGTTGCCTATGTAAACTCTTTGAAAAAATGGTTAACCGGCGTCTCCTTCATTTTCTTGAAAGTAACAAACTATTAGATCCCCTGCAGTGTGGTTTCAGGGAAGGTATATCAACAATTGATCACCTTGTCCATATCGAGACGAATATTCGCGATGCTTTTGTGCATAAGCAGTTCTTTTTGTCAGTATTTATTGACACGGAGAAGGCTTACGACACCACGTGGCGGTTCGGAATTCTCCGTGACCTGGCCGAAATGGGAGTACGGGGTAGTTTGCTCAATGTCATCGAGAGTTACCTGTCTAACCGCACGTTCTGTGTCAGAGTTGGTAATGGGCTATCTCGTCTATTTACACAGGAAACAGGTGTACCACAAGGCGGCGTGCTTAGCTGCACTCTATTCGTTATAAAAATGAACTCACTTTACACTATCATACCACGTACAATGTTTTATTCTGTGTATGTAGGTGACGTAACGATAGGTTTTAAATCATGTAGTCTTTCCATCCGTGAGCGACATGTACAGCTTCAGCTGAACAAATTGCCAATGTGGGCTCATGAGAATGGGTTTAAATTAAACCCGCAAAAAAGCACGTGTATTCTCTTCTCGAACAAGAGAGGTATATTTCCTGAACCGGCTATTTATCTTAATCGACAATAGCTCCCAGTGAGCCATGAACATAAATTTTCGGGCCTCATATTAACATTTATCCCCCACTTGAAATATCTGAAGGCGAAGTGCATGAATACAATGAATCTTCTGAAGCTCTTGTCCCGTACATTCTGGGGAAGTGACAGAAGATGCCTTTTGAGCATGTAGAAAAGTTTGATAAGGTCACGCCTTGACTATGGTGCTATAGTGTATAGCTCTGCTGCGCCTAGTGCCTTGAAGATGTTAGATTCGATTCACCACTTGGGTATCCGTCTTGCTACAGGTGCCTTCAGGACTAGTCCTGTAGAGAGCCTGCACGTTGAATCCAACGAATGGTCTCTTCATCTACAAAGAGCATATTTATCTTTCTCTTACGCCTTGAAAGTTAAATCAGATATTCAGCATCCATGTCATTTTGCAATTAGCTACTTGTCCACTGCCAGGCTATTCCGTAACCGCCCAGCCATCAGGTCCTCCGTCCCTCCGAGTGGAAGCACTGTCAGAAGAAACAGGCGTCCCTTTTCTAGAAAATATCCCAATGGCTCCTACTCGGTTCCCACTGCCTTGGGAGTGAAAAACTATCCAATGTGACATATCTTTCTTAGAAACATCGAATGAGCGCCTGAGGCTCACACACAATCACATTTCTTGAACTAAAAGAGAAGTATTCCTGTGCTGAATTTTACACGGATGCTTCGAAATCCGCTGATGGTGTTGCTTACGCAGCTCCTGGACCATCATTTTCAATATCTGGGACACTAAACCCATACACAAGCATCTTTACTGCGGAAGCATACGCTATACTCTCGGCTATTAAACACATCAGCCTCGCAAACATCGCTAAGGCTGTGCTCTTCACAGACTCATTAAGTGTCGTGAAAGCACTAATTAGTTTGCAAAAACATAAGAATTCCGTTTCGAATGAGCTGTATAACTTAATGTGCGCCCTATATATGTGCAATCAAGTGATTGTCATATGCTGGGTACCCGGTCACAAAGGTATAAAAGGGAACGAAGCAGCTGACGAAAGCGCTACATCAGTAACTTTTAGCGACAGAGATAGAAATATTCCCATCCCTACCACAGACCTAAAGCCTTTTCTACGCCGCAAATTAAGGAATCATTGGCAAGGCAAGTGGGATACACAAGTAATGAATAAGCTTCACATAATAAAACCAAAACTGGGGAACTGGATAAGTGGGAAAACAGCACGTTACAAGGAAGTAATTTTTTGCCGATTAAGGGTAGGCCACACATACGGTACTCACTCTTATCTCTTGACTGAAGGCGATACCCTGACCTGTGGTAAGTGCGGCACTAGTCTGACAGCACTCCATATTCTTATTCAGTGCCCTGCAAAAGAAACAGAGAGGAAAAAGTATGTTCCTTCTGCATATCGTGAAAATACACCTCTTCACCCTGCATTTTTTCTTAGTGATCAACCGCTTTTTAACATGAAATTAGTCTTACAGTTTTTATTGGAAACAGATACTCTCAAAATCGTTTAGACAGGTAACTTTTAGCACACGACTAACAGCCCTTCTAATAAAAGGGTACTCTTGAGGTTCCACTATCACTGTTATGTGTTGCCTTGTTCCATCATGTTTTTTTAAAGAAACCCAATTGCCATCGTCCTAGCCCTAATCAGTGTCATCATTTTAGTACCTATTTATTTTACGCCATTTACACCGACAGTTTTTAGGCCTTTTTACAGCCATATCACATTTGCTATGATTAATCCACTGTCCACTGCATTCACAATACATTGTCAAAATGACCTTTTGGCATGGCGCTCTTTGGCCATACTTGGCCCTTGCGCCATTAAACAACACATATCATCATCAAACTGCAGTAGTTAAGAAGAGAATAGGAGAAAATTTTTTTTTGCAATACGAGAACTTTATTTATGTTTGTTTTGGTCATTGTGGCCATACTAAACTGCATTAGTTAAGGTGAGAATGTACATGGCTTCGCTTTTCTGTAAGTAATTTGAGACAATGGTCTCCCAAAAATGGGGCTGACTGCTGTGAACTTATCGCATAATTACCTGCAATGTCACATTTTCACATGAAATGTGCAGAATGTTTCTATTATACATGAATGAAATGCAAGCTGCGATTCTATTGGGGAATGGCATTGAGCTACTGCCTACTAAACAATCTGCGTAAGTGTGAATGACAGCATCATTAACAGGACTACCATGTTGTTTTGCAAGGAGTCACTCCATTTTAGTAGCATCAAAAGTGGGTTGCGCGCATCACATAGAAGAGACAAAATTCTAAATAAGGGTCAGAATTACGTCGTATTCTTTATCCATCAAATATTGCCCACTACCTTCTGTCAAATTAACGACGCCACACAAAACAGCGAATTGTAATGGCCACCGGCAACTCAGTGCTGTGACATACGTGTAGCGACTGCTTCATAACACATGATCCTTACGTAATACTCTACTTGCACTTTGTAACAAGCAGTTAGAGCATTAAAGTACTGCAATGCACTGGAAAAGCAGAATTATTTCCCCGTTGTGGGATCCAGGCCAGATAATAAGATAGATTAACTTTAATAAAAGAATAACAAGAAAAACCGCTAATGGCCGAGGCCCCTAGTCCAGGGCTCCGCTGGCTCTTGCCATCTTCTCAGCTCACTATATTAGCTTGAGCTGGTCGTCGAGGGCCGAGATGGACAGCAGTGCCTCCCATTGCTCCCTCGTGGTATTCATGTAGGGGTGTCCTATGTTATACAGTGTGCACTCCCACGTAATGTGGTATAGGGTTGATGTGGCCCCACACCACGGGCATTCGTCCCTGTAGGCTGTGGAGTGTATGCGATGTAATATGTGTAGGTTCATGTGCGCCTGCCTGGAACCTACGCCAGGCAGCGGCATCCTCTGTCTTTAGATTTTGATGGGGTGGTGGATATTGCTAGCGACGCGCTCTGTGGTAGTTCACGATGGCTGGATACTCATGGCCCACAGGGCCCGGGTCTTCTGCAGCCTGCGTGATGAGAGCTCGGTTATGTACTGTTCCTCCAGCTGCTCTATCGGCCTGCAGGTTGCCCATGATGCCAGTGTGGCCCGTTATCCAGATGATGGTTTGGGTGGTGAAGTCCTCAGGATCCTCCTTGAGTATTTAGGTTAGGACTTGTGCAGCAGGTCTTCCAATTCTTCCCTGTAGGAAGTTGCAGCAGGCCTGCTGGGAATCCGTGAGGATCGTCAGTTGTTAGTTTGCGTGTTGGCCTTCGCGGATGGCCAACGCGATGGCCAACTCTTCGGCTTCCGTAATCGTGCAGGAGCGGGTCCATGCAGCGGAGGTAACGTGGCCTCGGTGGTCGCATACCACTGCCACTGCGCCCTTGTTTTTCGTCCCATACATGGCGGCGTCCGTAAAACGGGCCGTGGTATGGAACCTGAATGCTTCCTCCATGTACTGGGCCCTTGCTCTCCTCCTACCGGAGCGTAGGTTAGGGTCCATGTTGCGGGGTATCGGGGCAACGTGAAACGTGTCCTGGACGTGACGAGGTATCAAGCAGGTTGGCTGGGTTCATGTTGTTATAGCTGGGAAGCCCATCGTTTGTAGGACCTGCCGGCCCGTGTAAGTCTGCGCAAGTCTCTGTTGTTGAGAGACGTTAAGGGCTTCTGTCAGCTCACTAAGGGTGTTGTGCAGCTCCAGCGCCAATAATTTTTCAGTCTACGTGCTCATCGGCAGGCCGAGGATGGTCTTAAAAGCCATCCTCAAAAGTGTGTCAGCCTGCTTAGTATGAAACTGTGTGAGAAGGTAGTAGGGCAGGCTGTATGTGATTCTCCTCATTACCAGGCTTCTGACCCGTCGGAGGGCGTCCCTTTCCTTCATGCCTCTGTTCTTAAATATTACGCGGGAGGTCATGCGTGATGTCGCCTTGACACTGGTTTTGAGGAGTTTAAGGGTGTGTGTGGCCCGCTGGTTGGACTGCAGCCACATGTTCAGTACCCTCAGCAATGGCTTCACTGGTATGAGGCACCCGTTTAGGCGTACCTCGAGTTTTCTTGTTGGGTCTGTGGGTACTGTGTGGGTACCCCGGCCTCGCCAGACACGTAGGAGCTCAGATTTCTCGGGGGTGCATTGTACTCCCCGTTGGCTGACGTATTCGTGGATGATATTTGCTACAGCTTGCAGCCGTTCTTGTTTTCCAACGAGGGACCCTGTTTTTGTCCAGAGTGTTATGTCGTCGGCGTAGATTGTGTGCCGAAGACCTGCTACGTCCTGCAGTTTGCTTGCGAGGCCAATCATGGCGACGTCGAACAGTGTGGGTGAGATGACAGCACCTTGTGATCTGCCCTTGGTGGGAGGACGGTACACTGTAGTCTGGATCACTCCCATTTCCAGCTCCACCGCGTGGTGGCTCAGGAAGCTGTTAACATATTTGTACGCTTGCGCGCTACAGTCGATGTTGGCCAGCCCTTCTAGGATTCCTTGGTGGCTCACGTTGTCGGAAGCCCCTTTCATGTAGACTGCTAGGAGGACGTGTTCGCCGCTGCGGAAAATGTTGCTGAGGACTTCTTCCTTCATTTGGAGTAGCGCATCATGTGTGGACAGGCCAGCGCGGAAACCGAACATGGTGACCGGCAGGTGTTTGTTGTCTTCTAAGTGTCTCTGTAGTCTTGCCTTTATAATTATCTTGTACACCTTGCCGAGGCAGGACCTGAGCGAGATGAGTCTGAGGTTTTCAATTGCCAATGTCTTTCCCGGTTTGGCGGTCATGATTATTCGTGCGTGTTTCCACATCGCCGGCACCGTACCTTGTTCCTAGTGTTGGTTGAGAAAGCCCACGGTCGCGGAGATAGACTTGTCACTCAGATTTGTGATCATGGAGTTCGTGATCTGGTCCGTGCCCGCTGCTGTGTTACGGGTGGTGGCTGCGATGACCGCTCTCATTTCGTTTTGTGTGATACATTCGTCCATTAGTAGGTTGGGTTGTCCTGTGTAGGGTATTGGCTACATGGCTGTGTGGGAGCGGGATCTCATAACACTTGGCCTTAATGGAATCGATGAGGTCTTGTTGGCTACCTGGGTAGGTGTGTAGTAACCGCTCCAGAGCCCTGTGTCCTTCTCTATTGGTTTTGGGGAAGTCCGGGATGGCTTTGGGGATGTGCCACGTCTCGGCCATATCCAGGGTGCCACCGGAGGAGTCGCAGAATCTATACCAGTTCGCGGAGACGAGTTGCATGGCATATTCCTCTGTCTCACCTGTTATGTGGGCTATGCGCGTCTTCCATTTCCTGTTGTATTTCTGTTGTTTTCCAGAAGCGGGTGAGGCCCTGTTTGGCGTTCCACAGGTGCAGTAAGGGAGCATCCACTTCTGTGGTCTCCCGTCCTGGCGATTTCCTTTGTGTGGTATGTCGACGGAGGTTATCGTACCAGTCTTCCAGCTTCGTGAGTGTCGGCGTCCTGTTCTTGGGCTTCCCTGATTTTCGGCCAGCCAGTGAGTTTAGCTGTGCCGATCTGCCTGCGTAGGCGTCCAGTCTGTAGTGGTATCTTTAATATGTAGTGGTAGCTGTCTAAGTTTTCGAGTGTGTTCAGCCATTTGGATCGCGTGGTTTGAGTGATGAAGGCGAGGTCAGGAGAGGTGTCGCGTATTACCCTGTTCCCTTCCCTCGTCGCTATGTTCGCTATGTAACTGTGTCGCTATGTTCGTGTCTGTGATGAGTGTGATGTGACACTGTTCAATCAGTGTTTCTAGCTGGAGACCCTTCCTATCCTGCCTCTTCTACCCCCACAGCATGTTCAGAGCGCTGAAATCGCCTATGATTACCAGGGGACTGTCTTTAGCGAGGCGGAGGGTGTCCCCAAAGAGTTTTCCGATGTTTGCCCACCTTTGGCAGGGGGGGGGGGGGGCATGGCAGTAAATGTTCAAGACGAAGGCGCTCTGTTTCTGGTTGCCTTTGTATACTATTTGGAGAAGTACATGTAGTACGTCCACGTCGTCTATGGGTTTGTGTTGTATGGTTGGGATGTTTCTATCTACTAGTGTAGCTACCTTCCACTTGTCTTAATGACTTGTGTAGCCATGTAGTGTTGGTTGGGTACCGGACTCTTGTGGGGCTATGACCCCCGGTGGCTTTGAGGAATGAGCGATCAATTGTGTCAGCAGCCCTTTCTTCCTTCGGTACCCACGGCACTTCCATTGCCAAATTTCAAACTTTCTTTGACTTGCCTGTATGGTCTAGACATTGTTATTTGTTGTGGTCGGTGATGTTACGATTTGGTGCGGTCCTGCTACAGATGTGGCCTTGTGATGGTTCTGTCGTAGTGTCTTTAGTAGTTTTACGGAGTGAAGCTGGTTGTTAAGCTTGCTGTCTACAGTGGCTTCTATGTGTTTTATTGCTGCCTCTGTGCGTTGTATTGCAGTCTGTGTTATTTGTTCTAACTGGGTGCGTGTAGCGTCCATGAAGGCCTGCACCTGGGCGTGGGTGGCATCGACATAGGTTTGTAGGTCAATGATGGCCTTGTGTGGAACCATCTCTTATGGTATTTGTGTGAGCTGTATCACTTGTTGTTTGAGTTGTCTGCTTTCTTTTGTGAGTGTTTGTATCTGTGAGCGCATGGTCGCAAGTTCCCCTTCAAATTTCATGGATGGTGGCGTCTGTGGTTTTTTATACGAGGGGGAGGCTACTCCTGACCAGCTTACCTTGTGTTCTTTGGTGGTAGTCCTCTTGAGTGAGGCTTCCTTGGTCTTTCATTGGTGCGGCTGGGGCCCCTTGCCTTTGAGCGCCGTGGTGGATGGTGCTGCCTGCTGTTCTTGCTTGGGCGTCGACCGAGATAACTGTCTGAGTGACTGAAAGTGAGGCCGGGGGCGACAGCAGGAGCGGCACCTGGTCCTCGGGTTGGAACCGGACTGGGATCCGTAGATGCTCGAAGACTCCGAGTAGTCGAAGTCGGAGTCTTCCCGCTTGGAACTGAACCATTGCGGGCGAAGGTCAGCCGCCTTAGTCGACTGAGTGACCGGGCGCGGCTGTCGTTGGGTTTTGGGTGTGGTGGTGGAGCCAGGCTTCCACCTGGGAGGAATGCGCTTGAAATTGTTGTTGCACTCTGCACTCGCCGCTACTTGATGGTTGTGGAGGCACTCGCGGGCTGAGCTGGTGCGTTAAAGCAAAATGAACAAAAAATGAAAGGGAGCAGTTGAAATGCGTGTAGTAGTGTCTAGTATTGCCCCAGAGAAAAAGAGAAATATTTTGTTTGGTTAATTTGCTGGTATAAACTATAAAGGCAAGTGTGAGCACATTTCCCTGTATGATTTATTTTTCATTTTTACAGCGTTGTGCGGAATTCAGAGTGCGAGTTATTTTGTCAATTATTGTTATATTTATTCATTTATGGTGCACATTGCAATCACAATCTTGAAAAATCCTGATTCGAATCTAATACAGTCAGCAAAACTTTCCTACGTGCAATGCTTCTTGAATATTTTTCAATCAATTCTGTGATATTTTGCCACTCTTGCTGCAGTGTTATTCAGCATGTATCAGAACTGGGTGCGTGTGAATGTTTTCAGACCTATAACAGGTTCTGTAAAGTAGATTAGTATTCTAGCAATACTCCTATCAAAGTTAAAAATAATAGAGGATAATATGTTTCATGAAAGTTAAAATCACTGAAAATAATTAGAGAGGTTGAAAATAATTAAGCAGAGAGTTGTTCAGTATTGGCTACCTAGTTACACTTAGTGATGGCAGGCTCAAATCAATTCTCTCATATTTTGCCACTCTTTCTGCAGTATTATTCAGCATGCAAAGAACTGGGTGCATGTGAATGTTTTGCGATGTATAACAGGTTCTGTAAGATAGATTAGTATTCTAGCAATACTGTTACCAAAGTTAAGAATAATAGAGGATTATAGGGTTCATCAAGGTTAAAATAATTGAAAATAATTAAGCAGGGAGTTGTTAAGTATTGGCTACCTTGGTCCGTAACCCTTAATGACCATCGGTTATCTTTCCTCCTAATTACATGCCCTGCCCATTTCTATTCTTGATTTCAATTAAGATCTCATTAACTCGCGTTTGTTCCCTCACCCAATCTGCTCTCTTTTTATCCCCACCATTATTTTTTCCATAGCTCGTTGCGTCGTCCTCAATTTAAGTAGAACCCTTTTCGTAAGCCTGCAGGTTTCTGTCCCGTAGGCGAGTACTGGTAAGACACAGCTGTTATAGACTTTTCTCTTGAGGGATAATGGGAACCTGCTGTTCATGGTCTGAGAATGCCTGCCAAACGCACCTCAGCCTATTTTTATTCTTCTGCTTATTTCAAAGAGAAGGCAAGCTAGCATGGGGCGACAGAAAGTTAGGTGGGCGGATAAGATTAAGAAGCTTGCAGGGACAACATGGCCACAATTATCGCATGACCGGGGTTGTTGGAGAACTATGGGAGAGGCCTTTGCCCTGCAGTGGGCGTTGCCTGGGTAATAATAATGATGATGATGACGGTGGTGCAGAAAACAAAGATAATGATAAATAGCGAGGCAAGGGAACAAGAATTCAGAATCGGAAGTCAGCCTCTAGAGTCTGACGCAATACGTTAACCTAGGTCAATTATTCACAGGGGACCCTGAGCATGAGAAGGAAACTTACATCAGAATAAAACTCGGCTGGAGCACATACGGCAAACATTATCAGTTCCTGACTGGAAGCTTACCACTATCGTTATAAAGAACGGTTTGCAATCACTGCATTCTACCGGTGCAAACATATGAGGCAGAAACATGGAAACTGACAAAGAAGCTCGAAACAAGGACTGCACAAGGAGCGATCGAAAGAAGAATGTTAGGGTATATTCTAATTAACAATAAGAGAAAAAAATGTAGCTGGGCAGCTCATGAAACGCGTAGGTTAGATGACCAGTGGACCATTACTGTTACAGAATGGGTGTCAAGTGAAGGGAAGCGCAGTGGAGGACGGCAGAAAACTGCATGGGGGGATGAAATTAGGAAATTCGCAAGCACAAGTTAAAGTCGGTTGATGCAGGACAGGGGTAATTGGAGATAGCAGGGAGAGGCCTTCGTCCTGCAGCGCACATAAAATAGGCTGACGGTTATGATGATAACTATATAATAAAATCAGCACAAATGCTATTGCTCTTTGAGCGACAGCAGCTTCTGAAAAAAAAGAAAAAATATATAAAAAACACGTGCATGTCGTTCTTCACTGCTTGCAGTAGAGTTACGTGCATGCGCTGGTTGTCTGCACTCATGCAAATGTTTTCACGTCACTATTAATTCGCTTGAGCCAGCTCTATCTGCATTAATGAACTTTGCGAGCAGCAATGCCAACATCGGGCACTATACCATAAACCTATTCCAATATGTTTTTATTCCAATTTTCTGACGTCAATTTACGTAAGCAACAACGCAAACATCGGGCGGCAACCCGCAGTGCTGCTTGAAAAGCCCATCCTAATTAAGTCCCCGTTTATAAAATCTCAATTTTTGTAAGTTCCAAAGCGAGCACTTTGTCTGATCTAATTGGCTGACATGAGCCGAGGAGCACGTTCAAGTGGCGAAGGTTTTGGTGCGGCCGAGCCAGCGCAGCGAAAGCAGATAACCCGGTGAGAAGGGTGGTGCCGGCGTCTGCAATTGGTCCCTTTCACCGTGCTTAGCTTGAGGTGGCTTGTCTGAAATCGCGGTGGGGTGCAACGGACAGTCAAAAATACCGCTAAAACAGATCCTCAGCAAAGAAGAGTTGGTAGAGCGATGTCGTATACGGGCAGGAAGGGCTCGATAACGTAATACGACAACGGAAAAAGTTTTGTTATACGCACATAAACCTATCCCAGTAGCCAGTGCCTGAGCGATCGGCGGCAGCCATCTTCTATTCCTTTCGGAACGGATCAGTCTCTTGCCATTATGGAAAAAGAATCCAGTTTTGTTCGGCATAATATTGCATCTTTAACGTGTACAGGTCACTTTGACGCTGGGAGTTTTCGCGGTTTTAAGACGTCACGTGGCAGAAAAGCGAAGCGAATGCACCCACAAAACGCTTGATCCATAGCAGAGGGCTAATGGAGAAAAAAGCGTCGAAACAGAAATAATCGTTTCTTTCGTTTGGTATATTCATGCATAATCAGGATGCCCATATTATATCATATGAAGCATTTTGATGGTTTCCGATGACGTGACGCGACAGAAAGGCGAAGTGGGGGGATGGGGTCCGAAAATGTTTGGACCAATCGTGGTGGGCTGCTTCGCGAATTGGGATACAAAAGTTCGGAATACCTTTACGTTGCAGTGCCCATGATTAGCTTTTATTACTTTCTTTCTCAAGCAATGAAACTGGCGAGCACGACATCAAGGTACCCTAAGTTAGGCATGCATACACGCATAATGTGAGCCGGCAAAGCGACATCGAAACAACAAGAATGTGTTTCGCTCTTAAAGCTTTTCTCTCCGTCCCTTCGCTATACAGTACCGAAAGTATGCGCTATATATTCTGCGCGCAACCTAGCCTGTCCTGCTACTCAGAACCGGATGGGTGCACAAAGAACCATGAATGTTCTGTCCATTGTTGCTTTCTACTCAGATCTCGCCCACTGGCAAAAAAAAATAATAACGTGGTGACTCTCGGCCTATCGGAGGAGCTGGGACACATGGGCTTAACTTGCTGGGAGCTCGGTTTAGCGGAGGCAAAGAGAGCATGAGAACGGAGAGGCGACTGGCTTGATTGAAGAGTAAAAGCAGGTTTACACAGTGGCAGCGGTGGCGCTCCAGTCGGGCAGACACCTCGGTTCCAAGAAAGAGCAGGGTGCAATAATACCCACGGCGAAGCAAGGCGAGGTAACTGGATTTCTAGAGCAAGGGGCATTGACCCTCACTGCGAGGCACGGCGAAGTAATGGTCGGTCGTTACAAGGGCTCCAGCCCCTAGAATGCTGGAGGCTTAAGTGTGAATGGCGGAAGGAATAAAGAGGTAATGTTAGAGATAGGCTCGTTTCACATGGCCGCACGGCACTGTCTCTTCGTTGCCGTGAACGTCAATCTTCAAGGTTTTCCCTGAGCGCGAAACCACATGAAAGGGGCGTTCGTGGGAAGGAGTCAATGGTGGCTTGGTAGAGTCGCACAGCAGAAATACGTGCGTGGTTGTGTCCATTGCTGGGAAACTAAACACAGCTGCCCGCGGGCGATACGGGGAGGGGGGGGGGTCTTGAAACTGGTCGAGCCAAGAATGTAGCCTATGTAGCCTTATTAAGTGCTGCAAGGCCGCTGGCGGTGTGCTTTTCTGGGTCACTAAAGACTGGCCTGGAACGCCGTTTGCTCATTCATAGAGCATTTCAACTGCGCTGACTCCGATGTCACCCTTGATCGTTGTCCGCAGCCCCTGTAGTACTAGGAGCAGACTTCCACCCAGTGCTGTCTGTCGAGCGTGGCGGTCAATGATGCCTTCAATTGTCGGTGGAGACGCTGGACCATGCCGTTGCTCTGTGGGTGGTATGCTGTGGTGTTATGAAGGCGCGTGAAAAGCAGTCTCGGCAGGGCAGAAAAGAAGGCGCTTTGGAAGTGTCGACCTCCGTCAGTAGTTATGCGCAACGGGTATCAGTAGCATGACACCCACGTAGCAACGAATGCTTCCGCACTGTTTCGGCTGTGATGTCTTGTTGAACCACGACCTCAGGCCACCTTGAATACCAGTTGACACACGTGAGGAGGTACCTCAAACCTTGGCAGGGTTGAAGAGGCCCCACCAAGTCTAAATGTACACGATCAAAACGGCTCTCTGGTGGTCGAAACAGCTGCACTGCGGAGTGTGTAGGCCGGGTCACTTTCACGGCTTGACAGGCTTGGCAGCTTTTTGCCCAGCTTCGAACATCTTTGTTCATCCCTGGCGAAACGAAGCGCTTGCTCATAAGCCTCTGTGTCGTTCTGATGCCGGGATGGCTTAGCTCATGCAGTGAATCGAATATTCGCCGCCGAAACTCATGGTGCACGAATGGGCGAGGAGCTGCCTGCGATGTGTCACACGTGACCAATGTTCTTGTGTACAGATGCGGCACCTCCGCAAGCTGGAGTGACGAGTCTTTTTTGCGTAATCGGGCCCGCGGTCAGGTTTGATTTGCTGGGCGTAGGCTAGAGCTTTAAAACCCACACTGCCAGCTGGAACAGCGCCGATCTGTGACAGTGCGTCAGAAGCTTGATTTTCTGTCCCAGAGATATGGCGGATGTCCGTAGAAAATTCGAGGATAAAGCAAAGTTTCTGAAGCTCAAGGTCTGAGTACGAGGAACTGTTATTCTTGAAAACGAAGTTTAACTGCTTGTGGTCTTTCAGAATGTAAAAGCTGCAGCTTTCAAGAAAAAAAAACGGGAATGCTTGACCACGCAATGGACGGCCAGCATCTCCCTCCCGAAGGTGCTGTAGCGAGCTTCTGTAGGTTTGAGGCATCTTTAGAAGAAGTGCAGTGGCCTGAAGTGTGTGTCATCGTGCAGCTGCAGTATTGCACCCACTTCCGTGGCCCATGCGCCTAGCATAAGGCGAGTTGGCGCGTCGAGCGACGGATGAATCAGTAACAATGCAGTCGCCAACCGCGTTTTGGCTTCCCGGAAGGAGTGTTCGCGCTCGGAAAATCAGTTGAAGGTAGGCGTTTTTTTTTTGTTTGTTTTGGAGTTGCGACACAGCAGCTCAAAGTGACCGAAGAGCTTGCGCACAGGATCGTATGAAGCGCCTCTGAAAGTTTATGAGACCCCGAAACTCGGGCTACTTTCGAAAGGAGGCTTGGAGAAGGAAGTTCTAGATTGCCCGCACCCGTGATTCAAGCGGCTTGGTTTCTTGTGGTGAAATGCGATCACCGAGAAAATCCAGGAGTTCAACTCCGAAAATGCTTTTCTGCGGCTTTAGCACCAGGCAGTATACATCCATTTAGAAGGGTTTGAGGGCGAGCTAGTCAGTACGGGTCATTAATTTTAAACAGCACCCAAAAACACACGTACAATGTAAAAGCACAGGACCAGCGCTGTAAACAGCGCCAAAAATCAGAAAAGCGCTCCTCCTGTGCTCTTACTTGTCCGTGTATGTTTTGGCGCTGTTTAAAAGGAATGACCCGTATTCATCCAGTCGCTCAAATAGGAAGTGAAGGTACTCTTCGCTGTGCGACTTGCAACGGGAATGTCGTCGAGGTTGGCGAAAATGAACGAGAGTCCACGGGTAACCTCATCCACGAGCCTTACCCTTATGAAAATGGTTATGCCCTTTATGTTTACTGTATGTTTCCCGCAGTTCACATGAGGAAATGTCCTTTATGTTTCCTCCATGTTGAAATTTGGCCACTGCTTTTATGTTTCCTTCGTGTGTTCTCCCTTTATGTATCCCTTATGTTACCGTACTTTATGTTTCCTCCATGTTGAAATTTGGCCACTGCTTTTACGTTTCCTTCATGTGTCCTCCCTTTATGTATCCCTTATGTTACCGTACTTTATGTTTCCTCCATGTTGAAATTTGGCCACTGCTTTTATGTTTCCTTCGTGTGTCCTACCTTTATGCATCCTTTATGTGGCCGCAGTGATGAAATCCTGTATTTTACGTAGACATGCATAGATGAAGAGTTCCGTGTGCACATTTTATTTTTAAAAACATTTCCTGGGTTAAAAAGTTTTGCATTGGTTTTCATTGTAAGGTTACTGTACCCTACATGATGCAGCGCACGGATTGGAACTCTGCTATGGCACAGAAATTCATGCCAATTTGTTCTAAAATTACAAAGTAATTAGACTTCATAGATTATTTCAGTATAACACTTGGAGTGCCATGTGTACGTTCCTCACTGCAGTGCTGCTGTTCTAGTTATGTCTTTGTTACTAATATAAAATGTAACGTTTGGATAGAAAGATCAGGTTGGATCAGTGCTCGCACTTTAAAAGAAAGTTTTGACTATAGTTTGCAAAGGTTTGTCTGAAACTACGAACAGTTTATTGGACTATCTGGATGTTACTGCAATTTGCCACGTCTGCTCACAGCAGACCTCTGGAATGCGGTGCTTGGGACCTGAAAAACAAAACAAAAGCCAATCTTTTTGACTCATTCAATATTATTCATATAAGCAAGAACAGCCTGGCCTGTATGCACACAGCTAAGAAACGTGGAGCAGTCAAAAACAGCTCATAAAAACACCAGGGCAACACGGAAGCTTTTAACTAATTGTTGTTTGAAACAGACTGAGCTGCCAGTCCACTCAGGTATTAAACTGCTCACAAATTCTTTTAAACATTTCTGCAGCAGCTGCTAAGTAGTACATGACATTTAGGAGTAGGCAACTGGCCAACAAATCTTTGTGTGCCTGCTTGTACAGATGTCTCGTAGTTATATCTCAAGTGGTTACACTGTTATATGGTAAAATTCAGGCGGGAATAAAACCAGCAGCAAACATCAGACTACCTGGGAAATTATCACCAAAACTTAAATATCTAGTAAATCAAACGCGCAATCGATTACGAAGGGTCTAAAACCTAGGCCCCGATTTTGTAGCGATCCCTTTTCAGATGCTACTCCTTTTGCTCATTGATCTGACCGACATTCGGCTATCGTTATTAACTAGAACAGCCAGCCATGGAAGGTGGGTTATAAGAGTGGCAAACATCGAGCGGAAAGCATCGCAAGAAAATCGCATCCCTTATTAGGCAGTGCTACAAGCCACTGTCTTTAACAATCGCAGGCACTGACATACTGTTCTTCGGATGAAAATATTAATGAAAACGAGCGTCTGATTGACATGCCTCGATTAAAAAGAAATTTCGCTGTTGTTATGTCGGTCTATATTTGCCCTACAATATAAAAGACAAATACGCGAGCACGTCGAACACAAACAATGTAGACAAGTTCTCGCGAAGCTGGACTTCAAACTGAACACTATCAATAAAGTAATCTTCACACAAGCTAATATCTGTTCAAGTGTCAAACATGGCAGTCGCGTGCCAACTCGCGATGCCCGTGACACATCGACATGCATTACACACGTAACTTGCGGAAATTCATATCTACGGAAAGATTTCTTGCCGGGAAACTACCGAGAAAACAGTAACTTTCAGCGTTTACGTAAATATTTGCCCATTAAGTCCCAACGATCAGCGGTGGTAGCACATCACTCCATAAAGCAAGTAAGCGGTAAGAAATAATACATTTCACGGAAACTCCCCTCGTGAAACGCTTTGCTAAATGTGCAGAGCAACATGGTCAACATACGCTCAGAACGTGTTCTGTTGTCGTTCCACAAAGCTTACTACATGAACCAGAAGCTGCGAGAATGCGCGCAAGCGTCAGACCTGCTTAACTTCAATGCGGTCGGCAAACGGCTCCTTCGTCTCGCAGGCACCACGCGACGACGCTCTTTCCGGCGCGAACACTGCCGAATCGCCGATGAACACCCGCGCACGAAAGCACAACTTTCAACAAATTCTTCCACGCACCATAATTGGAAGCCACAGTACCAGGTATTCCACGAGCGAACGCGGACAGGCGAGAACAAAGGCAGCTCGGACGGGCGCTGTAGTACACATAAGACACTGGCGTATCACAGGAAACATAAGGCGAACTAATGGCGTTACACGAGTCCAGAGGTTTCTTGATGGTTATTGCACACGGTACGGATCACAGCTTGTTTAGGCACTTCGAAAATATGATTAAATTACCGTGTAACCGCTCACAGCAACACAACGTGGCCCAGCTCACCGTCAACCGTTACACTGCGGCAGCGCCGCACTGCGGTTAACAAGTGAATTTAGCCTCCGAGATCTGCATTTTCTTTTAGGGCATACAAGTTGAAAAAGCACGGCCTTCGAGATTTAAAAAAGCGTACCTGGAAGGAAGGCTGGTATTTAAACACAAATTATTGAGTTTAAGGTGTCTTGGTGTGCTGCCTTGTTTTTTAAAGTATATACAGACATTTTAGACGAACTATGCACGAACTTTTGCCGGCGGACACGAGCCAATCAGCGCGCACCATGTGCAGCTCCGTCTTGCTTGCCATGGCGCACGGTGTGCGGGCAGCCGCGATAGCTGTGACACCCACCGATCAGAAATTGGAAATCGCCACACATATGCACGCTTCTTATGGCGCCCAGTGGCGTGTTTTTGAGAATGTAAGGACTTATCTTGAATAGGTGGAACCATATTTCCCGTAGCGTAAGGAATAAAGGCAACAAAATGTGGCGATGGCTGGATTGCAGCGGCAGCGGAACTTCGGTCAAAGTGAAGCAGGCGTACTGCTTGTATGCTCGCGTAATCAAATACGGCCATACCCCGCACACAACTTTCATACTCAGCCAACTCACAATTATAAATTATTCAGTTCTACGCCCAAGCAAGCATTTACGGGATCCGCGCTGCCCTTCTTCTACGCGTGCGAATACCGACACAGCAGTTACTCGTACAGCTACGTGGTCAGCGCGAAAGTGACGAGAACAGCTACTTAAATGGTTGTATAATCATATACGCTCACTAGCAAAGCGGCAGATTGGCCGCGGAGGCGTCCGCCTCTATTGCGGTTCATGTAGCGCAAGCCATCGAACACTGCGCGTCGTGCCACCGCGTCTCCAGCCGCCGCGCAATTGTTATTTGTCGTGAGGGATTATTCGCTGCATGAGGCTTTGATGTACGTATGTAGTGTTGATGGCGCGTGGTGATCAATACGGCCAAGATAGATAGGGAGGGGGAGGCAGGTGCACCCCCCCATTTTTTTTTTACTTTGATACGCCAGTAGTTAAAGTTAATACATCGTTCAGGTAGACGACCTATCTGTAGCATGTGTAAAAAGATAATCACTATATATAAGCGCACTTTATCTTACCTGGATGTGCCCTCGAGGGAGTACACAGCCAGGTAACATAGAGTGCCCACACAGGTAACATAGTGCTCATATATATATATATATATAAGCCAGGTATATAAATTAAGTAGATTATTTCCCAAACTGGAGGCGAAGCGGAGCATCTGAAAGGCGCCTGCTATGAGAACCGTCTTAAACACTCAATCAACTATATTTGATAGCCGAGCTGGCGCACAACTTTCATGAAATTCTTGCATATTAGGTTAAATACTGCAGATTTCTACATATGGCTTGCTACTGCAGAATAGCAGGTTGAAAAAATAAGAAATACTTTATATATTAAGAGAATGCATGGCATAAATCATTATATACACCATCCTATTTCATGGCATGCTCGATTTTCCGCACAATATAGCCACAATTAGTGCCGGTCGGCATGTCTAGTGCGAGGGGTGCAAGCAGTGCCTTTTCCTTGAATCTGCCAGTGACTAACATACAGTACAGATAGCTCTAACTGTACTATTCGCAACAGATGCTTACTGCGCACATTCTGTTACCTACATGTGCACTCAAGTGCACATGTAGGTAACATATAAAGAGTGCATGCACCATATATACATTAATGCTCTATGTTACCTACGTGTGCACTGAAGTGCACACCTAGGTAACATCCCGCCGTAAACACAAAGGGCACATACTACAATAATTATAATAAGGGTTGTTTTCTTGGGGCAAAGGAAAGGATAAGTCAAGATTTAGTACTTACAATGACTCTGCAGAGTGTATCAACGGCTGTCACAAAGTACAGATATATCTGCCTGTATTATATGTACAGACAGTTGTTATGTGCACTCTATGTCACCTACATGTGCACTCAAGTGTACACTCAGGTAACACATAGTACACACCCAGTTAACATCCTGCCGTAAACATAAAGGACACATCCTAGAGGCATAATAAAGGTCACTTCATTGAGGCATACGTTAGGATGAGTAAACATGTGGTACACACAAAGTTGGCGTCCCGGAGGTCACACAAAGGACAAGGAATCATAAAGGTCACATAGGGCACAAGAAGGAAACATAAAGGAAACATAAAGGCAATGACCATTTTCATAGGGGTAGAAAAGTTTGTGCCGCATTCTACAGTTCGTATGACATACGGACAAATTAAATAAGCAAAATGGAGTTGTGATTGCTGCCTTCGGAGTGTCGTTGGGTTTGAGAGCAATTTGGTGGTACGCGCTCATCTGATTGATCTTGCTGTATGCTGGTTTCCTGCAAGACGGCCGCCGAAATCATGTATGTGGCGAAGCAGATATTGATTCGAAGTAGTGATTACATTCAAAGCTCGGTAATCACCACAAGGCCCCAGTCGCCACTGTCCTGTTTTTTAACCATATGGAGAGGTGAAGACCAACTGCAGGAGCAAGGTTGAATTACGCCGAGCTGAAGCATGTGTTCGAACTCATGGCAGACGAATTCCAATCTCTGTCCAGCGAGCCTCCGTGGCCAGGCCGTGATAGGTGGGCCGATTGTGGTGATATGATGAGTCACCTTGTCTTTCACGGGAAGTGCATAGTTTCGGTGCTTCTCGAGTCACGGTTACTCAGCAAGTGCCTTGTGGTACGTTGAGACCGGCCGAAAGGTACAGATGCCAGATGAGGCCAAGTACAGCGAGGCATGCGACGTTAGCGTTTAGGCGCCAATCGCGAGCATCGACATCTAGGTTTCAATGGCTGACGAAGTACACTCCCAGTATGGCGAAGCTGACGTTGGCGATCACAAAGATCCATCTGTGCAAGAGCCGAAGTCCGGTGTCCAGAGAAATATAGCGGAGCCGATACGACATGATGCCAGTGTTTTTCACTGCGTCGAGCGTGGGTGTGGACTTGTCGCTTTGGCGATCTACGGCCATGGCGGCAACGATAGACAACTCGGCTCCGGTGTCGACGAGGACGCGGGTGCCGGTGATGCGGTCGACTACGAATAGGCGGCTTGCTCGATGGCCGATGTCGCATGCCACCGTTAGAGGGTGGAGTGCTGCGACTTGCTTGTTCGCGAAAGCGACAGTGGTACCAGCACAAGTGCCGCGGCGAGTATATAGGTGCACTGCAAGACTGTGAAGGCGAAAGGTTGCGCCGAAGTAGGTTGCCAGTTTTGCCATCAAACCGCAGCTTCTCCAGTGCACTGATAAATCAGTTGACTGTTTTTGCAAGGCGGGAGAGTTGGTATGCAGGCTCTGAGGCTTTCGCAACGGTGGTAGGTAGCTGTGCCGCAGTCAACCAGTCGCATATTTGGTTAGCGACTATACTTAGCCAATCGAGACTCGTCTCATCGGAACCCACCAGTACCATGCGTGCGGACTACGGGAGGCGTGGCAAGAACAGCTCACGCAAAATTAGAAGCTGGCTCTCGTTTGCGGAGTTCTCACCCAGTAACTGACGCAACAAGCGCAGGAGTTGTGACGGTCGTTGGTCACCAAGTTTCTCGCAGAGGAGCTGTGGGGGCCTACTCTGTTGCTATGGTTCGAGACACTGCAGGACGGTGCGCTTCAGGTCAACGTATGCTATGGCTGAAGGCGCACCTTATGCCAGGCGTACCTTAGGCCAGTAAGTCGTCTATGGCATCTGCGTTATGCCGGAGCGTAGTGCGGCGACGACGAACGAGTACACTTCGCTGTCGATGAACTGATGCACCGGAGTTGAAAATGGGCCTCTACTTGCATAAACCAAACTCGGGGGTTCTTTTTTTCAAAAGCTGGGACTCTGAAGCTCTAAGGTGATGACAGGAGACGATGTGAGCAGGAGCAGTAGCAGTATCATCCATGAGTAGTGTTTGAACAAAAAAAAGTAAATGTCCTGGGCCATCACTTTTTAGGAGCTCGGCTTAGCGGAGGCAAGGAATACACGTTTTGGCAGGTTGAGAACTGTATTTACTGCGATATAAACTAGTGAGTGCAGGAAACCAAGTTATTGCAAGGTAAGTACAATTGTCATATTTTTGTTATCAAGTTTATTGTTTCAACAGAGGGCAGTGCGGAATATGTGTATTCTTTTTTTACAGACATAGGGCGCTACAACGTAAAGCTACTGCAAACTTTTCTATTCAAATTCTGCAATCAGACCTCCACGATTGGTCAAAAACTTTGTTAGACCACCCCCACTTAGCCTGTGTGTCACGTGACGTCCCGAAAACTGCGACAGCTCCCTATCTGATATGACGTGTACACACTGATTGTGCATGATGGGACCGAACAAAAGAAAACATTTTATTTCTTATTCGACGCCTTTTCGCCATTAGCCCTATGTTATAGGCCGAAAATACTCGGGCTTAGCCGACTTCGTCTGTCTGTTACGCGACATCACAAAACCGCGAAATCTATCCGCGTCCAAGTGACGTGTGCGCGTTCAAAATGCAGTACTATGCAGAACAAAACGATTTCCTTCAGAATAGCCGGAGACTTCCCCCTTCCGAAAGGGATAGAAGATGGCTCGCCACCGATCGCTCAAGCACTGGCTACTCGCACCCGCCGGAGAGCATGGGTTTATTTGCGTATAATAAAACATTCTGCGTGGCCATGTAACATTTTCGAGCACATTCGGCACGTTTATGACCCCACTCTGCCAACGTTTCCTTGCTGAGGATCAGTTTTAACGCCATTCTTTACCTTCTGTTGGACGCCGCCGCGACTTTCGACCAGCCACCGCAAGCTAAGTAAGGGAAAGCGGACCACTCGCAGGCGCCGGCACCATCCTCTTCATCCGGTTACCTATTTTCTGTGCGCTGGCTCGGCCCCATAGAACCCCTCTCCACTTGAGCGTGCCTCTCGCCTCCTGGCAGCCAATTACAATCGAAGAACCCCTCAATGTAGGCAATGTTATTCGTTTTGAAATCTATGAAAAATGACCTCCTATAAACTAAGAGAGCATTTGATTGGACTATTGAGGCAATGCTGCGGGTCACCGCCTGAAGCTTGCGTCGGCGGTTAAGCAAGCTTGACATCAGGAGATTGGAATAAAAACATATTGGAATAGTTTTACGTTATAGGGCCCATAATGTACGGACGCGACTTACCAACAGGGTGGCTGTAACACCGCGACCTTTTTTTCTTCGTAGACGCTGCTGCACCACTTCAGCGTGAGTTGAAATGCACTGTATGTGTGAAAACACACATTTCGGCTGGGACACTCAACAAGACCAAAGTTGGATTGTCGTAATTCATTACTCAGGAAGTACATTCTGCGAACTCATTGATGTTCTGAACCTTATGCGTCGCTAGAATCTCTTGTTTTGTTGCTTGGGTGTTTAGCATGAAATGCATATTTTTCTGTATCTCTGTTCTAAACGCTTATGCATTCCCAAAGGCTAACTACGGCTATCCACAAGCACTTACGAGCATAATTCAGCATAATTGGCTAGTTGGAACAAAAACCCACTATTTTGATGGAGCGGAGTTTTCTACCAAATTTTTCCGTCTTTCTGTTTTTTTTTTCGGAGGAACTTTCTTTGGAGGGATCGTGCCAATGAGAGGTTGCCTTCAATTTAAAGAACGCCATCATGGGCCATGCAGTTCAATTGAAATACAGGCTGCATGGGAAGAAATACACGAGATCCTTTTTAACATGTGGCTATGCGGGGAGGCAACAGGTGATATGTGTTCACTTTCATTCTCTTGTGTCCCTTGCATTTATTCTGAACTCCTCGCAGTGTATGGATAATATAGGTATATGTATTGAATGCAAATGCTCTCTGTGAGAAGCAGGAGGTCGACATCAATCAAGCGCAATGGTTCATAAAATTTAACTCCGTGTTTCAAATACGCGACACCGTGTGCAGAAAGGGCCCATAAAGAAAGAGGAAACACGCTTTTTTCGGTCCGGTCATTTCTACACATAGTTTTGCGTCTTCAATAGCGTAAAATTGCTTAGATGACGGGATAATAGGCGATAAAAGAGGAGAATGGTGCTGAGCATTATCAGCAACGCAACAACACAGAACCAAGCTTAGTGCCGAATGCGAAGCGCAGAGTGAATGAAGAAATAATTGTAGCAGGTTGGATTAGCCTCGTGAGTTGATAAGGTGACATAAATATTTGCAGCGGGAAAGGCACTCGTAGGCGGAAACAAGACAAAAGCTTGAGACTACTTCATCAGGCTTCCAGGTTAACTGACTCGTGCGCTATTGGTTACGATACCATGTGATTACGACACATTGATTCAGATGCACGTAAACTATCCCTTCTAAGGACATCCTGTGCATTTGGCGCGCGTTTTTAAGTGATTGCTATTAGAGCACATATAATTAATGTTCTGAAACGCGCTTGAGATAATCGGGCACCAGTGTCGTTACCGGGTGGGAAGCTGTCCAACGAAGCGAAAAGAAACGCGTTTTGTAAACTTGTTGTGTCAATGCAACTTTAACACGCGTGATGCCAAAGCGCAGCATCAACGGCATTTGTTTATTTTTTATTCATTTTGTGTGGTCTCAGGGGCCAGGGGCACTAAAGAGCAGAGTGGATACATCAACTGCAGAAAAACGTACAGTGCAGCAAGGGTGTTAGTACTACAGAAATAGATGGCTCTCAGTTATGCAATGTCGTCTAGGTGTTCTAGCGCTTGGTAATAAAATGTAACACGGGGCATACAGTCCAGCAATACAGTGTAAATGTTGGTAGTACACAAACACGGAATGCTGTCATTATTTGCCGCCAATTTGACAGAGCACTTGTTGGCACGGGAGCAATAGCAAAAACAGGTCGTCACTTTTATTCGCAAAAAACAGAAAGATTTAGAGACCTGCGAAGTTGAAAGATGCGCTGCATGAGCCATGGTGCTCCAAATGCTGCTCCAGTGCCCACTCATGAGCACCCCTCTTAATTGAATTGAGATAGACACAAAATGCAAAGTCAGTGCTTTGCCTGTATTTCAAATTAGTGGGTCGCTATTGGTAACTTTTCCTTTTAGAAAACTTGAGAGATAACTTGATTTTTTTTTTCACGCAGTACTTTGATTTTCCACGTTTCTTGTTTGGGGCGTTCAGCAGAGCGGCTGTGTTTGCCAAAAACTGCGAATAAATTTACTATATGCTTCTTAAGCCAACACTCGATCATCTGAATTTTTTTCTTAAATTTAACTCTCTCTGCACCCTCATCACTCCTAAATTCTGAATTCCTGCTTTTGGAGATATCGAAACCTGTTTAAGGAATGTTTTTTGTAACAGGATAACGACTACCGGTTAAAAGGTTCCGCTTAAAATATCTAAAAAATAAAAGCGCCTCGTATGTTCTATTTCTAAGTTCTGGTGAAATAAAGTCACCGCGCTAACGCTGTGATAAGCACTAGCCCTTAATAATTTTTTTCAGTGGCCTTATCCATCTTATAAACATATTCCTAGGGGTGGACAGCGTTACGCGGAAGCAGGACAGGAGGAAGTGCATAATATGAGCCTTTTGTCCTTCGTCCGGGTTGTGCTGCCCAACCCTGGGAATATGTTGTCGCCAACTGGCCCACCTTTCTGTGTTCATTCATTTTATTAACAAAACCACTGCAGTTGATGAAAACAGCAGTACCTTTCTTTACGTCGATTGCTTTTTAACGGCCTCGCCGCTCTTTCAGCTACCTTACCTGTGGTGGTACACGGTGGATGCCGCGCAAATATGGCGAGGTAAAAAGGTCTTATTTGGAGCTAGTGAGCTGTGTATGAAGGGCCTAACTCATCTACAGACCGATGTTAAACCACATGTTTAGGAATATCGAATTAAGACGTCATTTTCTCCTACAGCGCTGGGCTTTACGAGACCCTTTTTCGAAGCTATTTTAACGCCAAAACATTAAAGAAAATAATTTTACTTATGTAGTTCTAAGAACAGGAAGTAGCGCTGCGAATGCATGGTGCTAGGGCTCCTAAAGATGATCACGTGGCCATATTTATTATGTTGCTTCGAGGTTAGCTTTACCCTGTAGTGCAGCTGAAATTTTGCTACATGAGATATAGCAGATGGTTCTCCATCATCACTATGATCAAAGTTTGGCTTTATCCACCGTCACCTTTGCAGGCCTTGCATGCGCCTCCAGGAAAACATCTCAGTGCTTGCGAAATCCAGTGGCAAATAAAGCATGCTTCACGCGGCCCAGATCAGTGAGGGAGACTTTCTTCTTAGTCGCCAAAATTTGCTTGTCGCTCACGCGATGTCGTTTGACCTCCGTTCTCATTGCATAGGGATGACGTCTAACCATCTGTCCGTTCCCACGTCTCGGAGTCTCAGATACCCGGATATGAAGTGATTGCATAGTAAGCGCTTCTCCCGTGTCTCGGAAACAGGGCTTGACCTAGTGATTGTTATCGCGCTGCCCGCGCTCGCCAGTGATATAAGGTTCGCGTGAGTCCTCCCAAGTACTAGCACCAAGGCTGGAGGCTTGGACACCGACTTGGGTCGCATTTGTGCGTGGAGAATCCCCGGTGCAGTCATGAATTTTGACAAACGAATTTTGGTCATCTTGCTATTGGCGTTTACGTGTGGAAGTCACAGCTCAGGTGAGACCGGCGTTATTTCTGTGATTGAATTGGGTTCTTTGTTTGGGCACGTAGCAATTGAAGGCGCAGCAAACACGGAAAACGAGAGGAGGTACGCAACACCAGTGGAGCCGTACCGATTCTCTCCCTGTTCATTCTCATGCTATTCCATTTATTTCTTGCTGATTCTATTCATTTTTTATCCGTCTCACGTAGCGGATGATGCCGGTGACAAGCGGGAGTGCGAGCCTATGACGAAAGGCAAAAATAATGTAAAATTAAAGAAATATCCACGCTGTCTGTACCCATTGCGCTTCCATTAACATTTGTCTTGCTTACGTTGTCTTTCTGGCGTTTCTCACACATTCGTTTACACTGTGACGAATGCCATTCTGCCGAGTTATCTCGTCTTTATGAATTGCGGTCTGCTTTGGTGATGTATGTGAGCTGAGTACTGAAGCTGTAGCGCTATTTTGTAAGTAAAGTTTTACGGGCCGGTGAACATTTTACAGAGTCAGATTTGATCTATCACCACCATCATCATCGTGAGCCGGTTTTACGTCCACTGCAGGAAATTTACCAGTCACTGAGAATTCAGTGACCACAGCTGTTGACAAGCTTTTAGGCTTTTACAGTGGGGCTGGTAAAGCCCCGCTGGGTTTCCCTTTACGTTCGTGACTTCGCCGAGCTGAGGGAGAGAGAGCTGAGAGAGCGTGAAAGCAGAGTACAAAAATAGCATCGCCTAGCATAGGGACACAGAGGAGATTCTTCAGCACTCAAATGAGAACAGAAAATTAGGTGCCCTTTCTGGTTAAATTACGGTATTTGTTTAATTAAATACTGTCGTCTTGATCCCATAACCGTATGCTACCACCGATATTCGTGCTTCTAAACGTTTGCCGCGTATAGATGGCGCTGACCAATAATAATTATATATCATTTTTTCGTATTTGATAGTTTTATTACTTTTAAAATGCAAGAATGTAGGTAATAGCATCCCGTATATATCAACCACTGCATATAATGCAATCTGCAAGTGTTGTTCTTCTCACAGGCCCTAGAAACAAGAATTGAAAATACTGAAAGAAACCTAAATCACCTGCCACAATGATTGATTAATCAATTGAGAAGAAGAGTTTCCGGTCCGCAGAAGAAAGCAATGAGCAAAAGTAGAAGCAATATAAAGGCGTTGGACTATAGTAGAACTAGTCTTTGGGGGAGATACTGCGTAGTAATGCTTGAGAACAGCAACATCAAGACTACATGGCACCATAAGCACACTTACGCACCTCTGACTTAATGTAGATCTACTCAGCGCCCTCCCTACAAATTCAACCTTTTCTTACTTAATCCATTCTTTGATGGTGCCTTCGTAAACCAGCTAGGCGGAACGTCTATGAAACTGAGTGGCAATAGAACTTTATCTTCTTCAGGAGAGTGGCGAGAAGCCAACTCTCCAATGGAATGTGCTTGTCACCATGATGACGCCAACACGCAGGAGCAGGAGACTCCGCGCCGTGCGGAGTCTCCTGCCGTGCGGAGGACTCTGCAGCCTCCTGTATGTTTCCAGGTTTTCACTCAGAGAATATTTGATGCACCTGTAGACAAAATTCAATTGATTTTCTGATTCTAGGGTAGCAGCCACTAAGGGTGTGTTTGATACGTAGTTCCTGTCCAATCATTGGAAGAGTGAACTAAGCTGGTCTTTGCAATGCTACAGGAGCTATGCTATACGCCTCCAATTCTTTGGATGATCCTGGAGAAATTTTCTTTTTTTACACCTGGTTGATCGAGAAGGAGCGACAGGGTGACGATGTGATGAGACCTACAAAACCCGGAGGAAGAAGGTTGAAACGCATTTGCTTCAAAAGCTTTTACGCACACAACTCTCTCGTGCAGTCAATGAACATAGGATAAACATCCAAGTTCATTCACTTCCTTCGGCTTACTCATCACACTTTTGGCATTCTCTACTATATTCAATGTGTGTCCGAAAAATGAATGTGGGACAAAAAAATGAAACTAAATCGCTCTGAACTTAGCATTTCTTCTCTTTTTGTGTCACTTATAGTATGATGCATTTCATCAGAAGTGTTCTAAATGGTATTTATGGCAAACATGGTACAGGTGAGCCACTCAATTAGTCCAGAGATCCGGCCTAGCGGCTACGGAATATTTTGCATGACCCACCATGGTGGCTTAGTCGGTATGGCATTGCTCTGCTTATGCACAAGGTCACGAGATCAAATCAAAGTCGCAGCCACTACATTTCGATGGGGGCAAAAAGCAAACGCGCGCCTTTATGCCGTGCTTTGGGTGCACGTTAGTGAACCTCACGTGGTCCAGCTTACTCAGGAGTCGCCCACTGTGGTGTGCTTCTTAAGCAGATCGCGCATTTTTGTCTTAAAACCCCAGATGTTCTTTAGATTTTGGATATACTCAAATCCCCCAAAACACGCCGACTTTAAAAATTACATAACGTATATGCGTAATATTTAAGATTTCATTCAGCTTAATGACGCCGATAAGAGCCGTTCGAAACGAATAAGATTATGCTTTGTTGCTTCGTCAGACTGAAAATGCTCTCGCAGCCTTACTAGGGTGAATCCAGACTCCAACGGACTGCTGCCTTTTTTATACATATTTCTTACGCCATGCGGGACTTAGTAGCTGCCAATCGGGTGAAACTACGCTAGGGACTGGACTAGAGATGCATGAGGTGTGAAATGGAGACCATTGTCAACGATTCAATACTACCAAGCAAAACGTGAGAAAATTAGTTTTTGTGTTTCTAAATTTGCCTGCATGTGAGGAGCTTGCTTTAAGCCTACTGCGACACGGTGATTTTCTTACGACCTTATATTGCATAGAAGCCTGTACAGAATCTGAACCACATGCTGAAGTACTTAAGTGCCACAAGCGGCTTTGATGATTTTTTGGTGTCGTTTCAATATACGCCCACCAAACATTTGCAACGAGGTGAACTGTCAGCGCGTTATTGGAATACGTTGTACACAACACAAAGTATGTTAATTCTATTTGTGCCTTCAATGAATAATACGAAGGGTAGCGCTCCAATTGAAAAGCATGCTTTCTGTAAACAACTTGAGCAGATGTTTCCAAGTTGTCAGTAATTTCGCACTAGTAGCACCTTCAACCATAAAAAATTTCTGAAAACCCGTAATTATTTTCCAACAAAACACATCATCATCAACATCATCATGTAATATGTTTAGTTGCAGGCTTTAGAAGCTTCCGCAATAAGATTTGCTGCTTCCAGCAGTATCTACACTGTGGCTATTCACTACTTGCGAAGTTGGATATTTATATAGTTGTAGTCTATTGCTGCGGGTATTCTTTGCAGATAGGTTTGAGAGCAGAACATCAGATGTAGCCCAGCAAGGACGACATGGAAGTTTGTTATCCCAGTGTTGCCACTTGCGTCTACAATGTTCATTTTAAATTTGTGAATACGCTTCGGTATTTCAGTACACATAATGTTCAGGATCATGAGCATCGACATACGGTTTGCTGACTATCTGCGAAGATAAAAAGAGGTAGCGTAATTATCCCACCTGTGCGGAATCTAGGGAATTGTATCTGCCTACGCCCATAAGAAGTACGGATGCAGTAAAGTTTGAATCAGCTGTAAGGAACAGCCGCCGTAAATCGTGTATTTAGACAAGTGCTGGGGTTTTACCTGCCGAAGACAGGTTATGATTATGAGACACGGCGTAAGGGGGGAGTCCCGATTTATTTTGATCATCAGAGCTCTTTAACGTACATGCAATGCACAGTGCACGGGTGTTTTTGCAATTCACCTCCATCGAAATGCGGCTGCTTCCATCGAAAGGGCGGGAGCTATAAAACATAACCAGTCGCATCGATAGATATTCAGAAAAATCGATCTATAAAACCATATCTTGGAACATACTTGAACAATTTATCGCGAATAAGTGCGGAAGAAACACGTCCATACGCCTCCATACACCTCCAGCTTTAAGTTTCACGCCTAAATTAAGGTTATAGGCCCTTTCACTGTTTGTAAACATAGGCCTGGGATGGTTTCCTCTTTTGCTCATTGATGTAGCGCGCTACATTTAGCGAGCAAGCAAGGCATTGGCTGCAATACTGCTTCAAATGCTCTTATTTTACAAGAATAGTTGATTGGAATAGACTTCCTGATGAAGTCGTTCAACAAAATTCTTTATCCCGTTTTCAGGCGCACATGCAGACCGAACCGCACATGGTTTATTTGCTCCTTCTTTTAATTCATTCTCTCCTTTTACCATGTTGAATTCAAGCGTAGGCATGAAGGCTTGAACGGTATGTTTTTATGAATGTACTTGTATGTTCCCACCCTGCTAAGATATATTAAAAGATCACAATATCTATAAATATATAAATAAAAATATTCACTAGCAAGTGTGCGTTAAAATCTAAGCCCGCAGATTTTCAACACATTTACTCTGTAGATAAGGGCAATTTTACAAGTGCATGTTCCCTTAAGTTACACGAAAATTTTTATTCATTTGTCTTGAGGCGTAATGCGCACGTCTTTTATCTCAAAACTTAAAAATAGACTTTTCGCCAGTAAAACAACTTAAAAACGCGCTTTGTGTTCCGGTGCAGTAGACTGATAAGGCCCGGGACCGGAAGTTTCTTTGGGGCTCACTGTCGTTGCAGTTATCGCGCGAGTGAAACTGTCTATAGCGTTTCCGGACGGAACTGGGTGGAATCAATGAAAAGAAAATCTCCTCTCTGTACGGGTTTGAAGTATAGACCTCTTGGTTGCAATATAGTTGTTTAAACTAAAATAAACGGCGAGCAAGTTCATGGTGAAAATTGTAGGCTGTGTTTATTGCGACTGGCACACTCTAAAACAACCATGAGCCGTTATTGAATGTTCATTCATCAGTTAATTATTAGTTGTCGAAGAAAAAGCACTAGAGTGCTGCTCAAGAGGATTACGAACAATATTAATTTGGCTGCATTGGCTTTCGCGCACCTCTTTTAAAACACCAGCTGATGTTCTACCAAAGCTCTGAGAAAAGCTTTAGCATTGTGCTTTTCTGACATAAAAATGTTCTCTCTTCCTCTCTATTCAACACTGCTAAGCTGCAACACATTGTATATATATACCTATGTTGTTCTAAAATGAAATCTTGCGGTTGACGTCTACGCTTCGTACTTGTGGCTGAAGGTGAAGCGGGACTCCAACTGGCTTTTTTAGTGCATATTTCGTACGCCATGTGGGCCTTGGAAGCTGGCAAGCGGGTGAAGCTGCGCTAGGGACTGGACTAGTGAAGCATTAGAAGTCAAATGTGTAGCATTGACTAGATTTCAATACCAGCAACCAAAAAGTTACATAGATAGGTTTCTTCTTTCTAGATTTGCCTGTGTTTGAGGACGTTGCTCTAAGCGTCCTGCGACATGGCGATTTTCTTACTGCACTATATTACATAAAAGCCTGAACACAATCTGAGCCACATGCTGAAGTGTTTAAGTGCCACAGGCACTTTGATCATTTTTTGTTGTCGTTTCAATTTATGCCCACGAAACATATGCAAATGGGTGAACTGTCTTTGCGCGCTGTTGGAATACGTTATACACAATACACAGTATGTGACTTCTATTTGTGCCTTCACTTTGTAATAGGAAGGCTAACGCTCCAATTGAAAAGCATGCTTTCTGTGAACTTGAGAAGATGTTTCCAAGTTGTCAGTAAATGCCTACTAGTAGCGCCATCAAACCCAAAGAAATCTCTGGAAACCCGTAATTATTTTCGAACACACATGGTTCCGTGTACTCTGTTTATTTACAGGCTTTAGAAGCTTCCACAATACGATTTACCGGTTCCAGCAGTATCTACCCTGTGGCTATTCACTACTTGCGAAGTTATGTTTTTATATAGTTGTAGTCTATTGATGCTAAGTAATGGACAGCACAAAGAGCAATGGAACGAAGAATAATAGCCGTAACGTTAAGAGACAGACGGAGAGCGGTGTGTATCAGAGAGCAAACAGGCATAGCCGTCATATTAATCGACATCAAGGAAAAAAAGTGTAGTTGGGCAGGTCAACTAATGCTTAGGTTAGTTAACTGGTGGACCGTCAGGGTTATAGAATGGGTGCCAAGAGAATGGAAACGCAATCGAGGACGGCAAAAAACTAGGTGGGGGGATGAAATTAAGAAATTCGCAGGCGCAAGTTGGAATCGGTTGGCGCAACACAGGGGTAATTGGAGATCGGGGGGATAGGCCTTCGTCCTGCAGTGGACTTAATATCGGGTGGTGATGATGATGATGATTGCTGAGGGTATTCTTTGTAAATAGATTTGCGAGCACAATATCAGACGTAGCTCACCAAGGACGACAAGGAAGTTTATGTTTTCCCAATGTTGCCACTTGCGCCTGCAATGTTCGTTTTAAATTTCTGAAGAAAATGCTTCAGGATTTCACCACAGATAATTTTGCGGATCGTGAATATCGACATACGCTTTATTGACTTTCTGTGAAGATTGAAAGAGCTAGTGTTATTATCGTACCTGAGCGGAATCTTGGAAATTGCATCTGTCTACACCCAAGGCCGGATAAATGGAGGACGGATGCAGTAATGTGTGAATTAGCTATGAAGAGCAGCCGCTGTAGAACAATTATTAGATAAATTCCTAGGTTTCACTTGCCGAAACCATGTTATGATTACAGACACACCGTGGTGGGGGACTCCGGATTTATTTCGATTACCTGAGGCTCTTTAACATGCATTCAATACACGGTACACGGTTGTCTTTTTTGTACTTCGCCTCTATCGAAATGCCGCCACCACATCCGGGATTTGATCCCGCGCCGCCGGGCTTAGCCGCGCAATATAACATCCCCTACGCCACCACGGTGGGTGCTGTAGAACATCACCTGCCGAACTGATAATTATTGAGAAAAACCGATGCAGAAAACCAAATCTTGAAAAATACTGGAAAAGCACAGAAGAGACACTGCCACATGGATGCGCACGCTTTTTTAAGATTCACGCCTAAGTTAAATTTATTGTGTTTCCCCACGGAACTCATATCCAGACATAGTAGGGGGTGGCATGCCAGAAAATAAAAGCTCGTCACTGTACGGGCTTGAAGTAAGGACCTCTTGGTTGCGATACCGCTGTTTAAGCAAGCGCAAACGGTGGGCAAGTTCATGGTGAAAAGGGTAGGCTCTGTTGTTTGCGACTGTCACGCGCTAAAACAACCATGAGCCGTTATTCATTATGCATTCATCAGTTCTTTATTATTTGTCAAAAAAACCTTAGCTTGCTCATAAAAGTAGCGTGCTGCTCGAGAGCATGATGAACAATATTATTTGGCTTCATTGGCTAGCGCACACCTCATTTAAAACATCAGGTGATGTTGTGGAAAAGTTCTAAAGAAAGCTTTAGCATAGTGCTTTTCTGACAATAAAAGATTCCCTCTTTCGCTCTTTTCTTAGCAGAGGTAAAGTGAAATACTTCGTAAATATATTTATATATATATACCTATGTTGCATTGAAATGAAATCTTGCGGTTGAAGTCTACGCTTCGTACTTGTCACAGTGTTGTCTTTGTTTGAATATTATTTTGATATTCCTGGAAGTAGATCTCACTAGTTATGACGGAGTTCGGCTGAAGCTAACACAATCTGTTGGCCAAAGTAGAAACGATAGTTCACGTACTTCAGATTGCAAGATTGCAGTACTGGGCTTTTTCGCACTGCATTACAATTGCTAAAACCCAATTGCACGAGCTTCTAAGACGGAGACTGGTACAGGAAAGCGGGATTGTGGACTACACAAAGCGTACTTTGTTGCCCTTCTTTGGATGAAACTGACGCAGCTTACTAATATTTTTTGGTATATATCTGGAGCGAAGAATGCTAGCAGGAGGTCTTTAAAAGGCTAAAGTCCCGTGAGGTCGCTGACGCATCAACTCAAAAGAATATCATTATACACGGCACACTTAAGAAGCATGCGCGCAGGACACGCTCGCCGAATGGCGTTCGTACAGCGAGACGTGCTTAAAGGAATTCGTGCGCAACCTGCACAAGTTAGGCAAAAGAGAAATGCACACCTTTTGCTCAAAACATGAAAGTCAAATGCGATAGTGTGAGGCAAAGTGCAGAGTCCAAGGACAGCGCGAACGCACCAACACAAGTTTAGCTGCGTTCCCCTTCAGCATAATTATCATCATCATCATCATTTATATCCACTGGGGTACGCGGTATCACGAACGCAACCCTGTTACGTAGTTGACAACCAAAATACTGAAAACCTGGATGAAGCGACAGTTTTGGCTCCCAGATAGGTACAGCAGCGACAACTTTCATAACCCTATTATCCGCTAACCAACGCCGTTAAACCACATATATTGAGTCAGCAAGCCTTGCCCGACATTTCCTTATGAGTGAGCCTTTAACTATGGCGGAGCTGCTGACTCACTTGGCCTCCATGAACTGGTGCTCAGCACCGCGAACCAACGCTCATTTTCCAGTATGCGCTCAGATGTGGAAGAGGACAGATTTTTTTTCATTTAAGGTCCAAAGTATAGCTACTATCCACAGCGAAACTTCATGGGTAGCATACCAAGGCTAAGTCACAGTCATGTGCCAGAGGATGTGCCGGCATTACAATCACGACTCTGTTATGTAGTTGAGCAGAAAAGGTATAGCAAAACACACGCGGATAGTTTTGACATTGTTAGATTGCGTCTTCGACATTGTTACATGACCACCGATGCAAAATTATAACCACCGACAAGGAAAATGCGCAAACCCGGATAGCAAGCAAGAAATTTCGGTAAAACAATTGGGAATGTATGCATTGAAATTGTTTCAACTGTTGGGAGTGTGGTAATACGCCCCAAATATTAGCTATTTAAAGGCGATTGTTTCACAACACCAAACAAATTCTAAAAGCAGATAATTTTTAGTGGTATGCGTTCAAAACATTCATTAAGAGCAATTAGTACGCCACCAACTGTTATATCATTCCGCCCGCGTTGTAACACCATCAACTTTTTGTTGCAATCATGTAACATATTTTCCAACACCTTGTTAGGGAGCCAAGTTTCTCTTAAGGCAACAGTATCTGCTCTTTAGTCATTAGTTAGTGCATTCAAGCTGTCTGTTCACGGATAGAGAATGCGGATATTAGTCAATAATACAGAAATAACTGACAGGTAAGGCATACGAGCCTTCAAGTGTCCTTATGTGTACCCGAAAAAGACCCGACGGGATCGTGTTCTTTTGGGTATTAGTCGCGGATCGCGCGTCGTGGAAAGAATTCACCATTTCGTGGAAGGTACAGCACCTACTACCAGTAAAATAATTTTTACAGCATAGCTTGAACTCCGTATTTGAGGGTTTCCAAAACTCGCTCAGTTTCGCGCGCTCGTTGCGCGTAGCAAGATAAAAGCCCTCACCCATGTTGACTAAAACTTTTTGGGGCTACGAACGCTTTGGAAAGACAAGCATTTTTGTCAAGTGGGCAGAAAACTTAACCATTCTCGGTCTATTTCTTTCTGATGCAAATCGCCCAATCCTGGATACGCCGGCAAGTGGTTCTGTGGTCAACTAAGGGATTAATTTTTCGGTGGCAATATTAAGAATATTTCATACTATTTTTCAGCTTTTTTTAGATTCTGTAATGTGGCTTATTACGAAAACCTGCAGATTATCCCGTTGGGAGTAGTCTTTCGGCGTTATCAAGACGAGCACGAAGACCGATAGCCTTCTTTTGAACTTGGCTTAATCATTCCTTTGTGTCAACCATATCTCGCTGGCATTTTTATTGTGTATTGGACTGGGGCTGAAAGAGCTCGTTAATATTAGCCACACACTTATTCGCAATTATTCATCATTACCGTTTATTTCATTCTTAAGGGCCCTTTACATGACATTATATGATGGGATATGTAAGGTATGTTTACAATATTTGTGGGAAAAAGGCACGGGATATATTGTAGGACCGCACCCGATACCGGCATAGGCAATGGTACAAGGCTGACGCAGAAGTTTTAAGGTAGAGGAAAAAAACGACAAGAGTGATGCACACAAAATCCTGGACTGAAAAGCATATGTTGCACACCTGATAAGCTCAAGCAGGCTAGGCAACTATTTTTCACAGGCCCGTTTATAAAACATGCTAATAAATCATCTACAACATCATCATAAGCATCCGATAAAGTTAATATAGTCGATGCTGGAAGAAAATTCGTCATATCGCCTATGCATTGAAATCGGTCGCCTTAAAGGCGACGCCATGTTGCTACTTGCGCGAGCGCGCAAGTGTGGACGAGGAGATGCAATTAAGACGGGACACATAATGAACGCAATCCCGAACCTCCCTCGGTATGGCGGTGCCATGGAGTTCACGCACCTTTCTCTTCATTAAAATCGACTCCTCCTCCTCCTCCGGTAATCTTACGTAAAAATGCTATAAACAGCCATAGGATCGTTGTAAAAAAATATACGAAATGAAATTTTCACATCACCCACACGTTCGCCCTAAGTATAAATGCTTGCTTTTGCATCGTGTTTAAATATTAATATTGCAACAAGTGAGAGTTAGCAACACGGCGGTGTCCTTGTGGATCCCCTTCCCACGCGTAGAGCAGCAAACTGGACTCAGTCTCGTTAACCTTCCTGCCTTTCCTTTCTCCCTTCTCTGTCTGTCTCTGTTAGTAAATGGGTCGTTTAGTCACGCCCATCGTCGAGATGATCGAAAACACAAAGTTGATCGATCTATACAGATGGCACACACAAATGACTATATCGTATGGTATTTTTTCTACGGTCGTCTTAAGCAATAAAGTGTTAGTCGTAGGTAATCAATAAAGACAGCGCCAGGTAATTAGGTACCGTGGTACTCATATTCGCCTTTCATGTTTCTTTTCATTTGCAGTGACCCCATCACACCCGAAGACAGACCTGTTTACAAAGATGCTTCGGCTAGGAACTAGCTATTTAAAATTAGATCCCATGGCACTACCCGACCAAACGTTGGATTTTTCTTTCTTCGGCCAGGTGTTGCTGCTAGAAGGATCAGTCTCAGGCCTTCGATCGCTTACGCGGACAGGCACGAACATTGTACGAGCCGAAAACGGTACCTTCTGCGCTAGCATAGATGTTGGCACTCAGCAACTGCTTGTAAACTACACGGCCTTGATAACTGCTGCCCGTTTTAGCCACCTGGTCGCTTACATGTCTGCCTCCATTAGTGCAACCAGGATGACCGTCCATCTCAATGGGTAAGTTTGCCTATGCACTTAATGCAGTGCAAAGGAGTCAGAATCAGAATCAGAATCGGTTTTTATTGAGATCATTAGAATGATTACAAGTTGTTAATATTCAGGAGGAGGTCCCGGAGTCAAAGACTGCAATGGGACCTCCTTTACAAAGTAAACGTAATAAAACAAAAGTACAGCAGTTTTCAACACATTGTTAAAAAATTACAGGTTTTAGTATGAATACCATGATTGAAGAATTACATATGCATAAATGTCATGAAAAAAAGCTCTGTAACACAATCTCGTTGACAACTGATGAAGTAACTGCGTAGATGACGTGACGAACACAGTAGAATTTGTTAACTCGAATGTATATGTGATGCAAGAACAGAAACCTAACGGTATGGCAATGAAAATGAAATGAAGGGACCCTGAAAGAAATGTTATGAGTATGGACTAGGCATCAGTATTCGACATAATGTAATCTTTTAGTTATTTCTTGAATTCGTGAATTTTAAGTGTTTTTATGTAAATTGGTAGTGTGTTCCAAAATGCGATAGATGAAAAATGGACGCTCTGTTTGCCATAATTAGTATGGATTTTAGGTAACATGAAGTTCCTATTTATTGCAAACCTGGTAATATTAGTATTTAATAGAGAAGACTGTGGTAACAAGCTATCGCATCGTGTGTAATTGATTTCGCGGAACAAAAAGGTACCTAGATTATATTTAACGAGTTGTGTGACAGTAAGAATGTGATTAGTTCGTAAAAGATATGAGGCGTTGTTATTATATGGGCTAAACGTAATTATCCTAATAGCCTGATTCTGTAGAATTTGCAATGAGTTTAAGTGGGTTACGTAAGTGTTTCCCCAGCAAGTAACGCAGTAAATGATGTGGGAATGAATAAATGAAAAGTATAATGATAGTAATGTTTGATGGTCAAATATGTTTCGTGCTTTTAGAAGTACCCTAATCCCGTAGGTAATCTTCTGTTTTAGTTTGGTTATGTGTTCAGTAAATTTAGGATGTTTGTCTACTTCTATGCCAAGATAATTGTATGAAAAACTTGCAGGGATAGGACTTCCGCCTAATAAGATAGGAGGAATGGAGTGAAGTGTTCGTTGGTGGGAAGTGAATACAACAAATTTTGTTTTAGACGGGTTTATCTGTAGCTGGTTAGTTTGGCACCACTCCATCGGGCTGTGTAAGTCGCTGTTAAGGTTAGATACTAAGGTTGTAATACATTGATTGTAATTAATAATACTAGTATCATCTGCATAAAGTATACATTTCGAAAAGGGCAGGCAGTTAGGCAGATCATTCACGTATAGTAAAAACAAAAGCGGACCCAATATGGAACCCTGGGGCACACCAATATTAGTGACCATGGTTTTAGAATGAACGGCTGAAATGGTTACTACTTGCAGTCTGTCTGTTAGGTAATCTTGTAGTAACAAGAGCGCTGGGCCGGTGATTCCCAATGATGCAAGCTTACGAAATAAGATGCGGTGATTTATTTTCTCAAACGCTTTGCTTAAATCTACAAACACTGACGCTGCATAATTCCCTTCATCGATAGCTAGTTTTAGTTGATCGGTTAGAGCAACGAGAGCCAGTTCGGTCGAGTAACCCGAGCGAAAGCCGTATTGGAATGGTGAGAGAATGTTAAATTTTGTAAGGTAATTAGTTAAACGTTTTTCTATTAGCTTTTCGATTACCTTACTAAAGAATGGTAATACACAGATGGGGCGATAATTGGAAATTAAAGAGCGGTCACCTTTCTTAAAAATTGGGGTTATCTTGCCTTGTTTTAGCTCTTGTGTGAAACTGCCTGATTTAAACATGACGTTGATTATGTCTGCAAGGACATCACTTATTAGGGGTGCAATTAATTTCATATGGGAAGGATGTAATTTATCGATGCCGGCGCCGGTTATTTTCATGTTGTTTATAATGTTTAGAACTTCCTGAGATGTAGTTGGAAATAAAAAGAAAGAATGTGGCAGGCGCTGGGGCACGGGATTGTCATGCGCAGGTGGCTGTAGCTCGCTGCTAAAGAAGAAATCAGCAAACGCATCAGCTATTTCTTTGGCGGTCTTGTATACCCTACCCTGATATGCAATTTCTGTTATAGCTTCGCGATTATTTGCCCTGTTTAGGAAGGAGTTAACAATTTCCCATTTCTTTTTTACGTTTTTATCGCATTCCAAAATTTTCCTTTCGTACCATGTTTTTTTAGCTTTTTTCAATGTGGCAGAAAGCTGGTTAGAAAACTTTTTGTACGGGATTGCTAAATTCTTGTTAAATGGTTGTCGTTTGGTTTTCTTATAAAGATTATCCTTTTTGCGCATTAAAGCTAAGAGCTTATCTGTTATCCATGGATTTTGAGGGGACGCGTACTTCTTCTTGCATTTAACTTGAATGGAATGACGATCAACACATGACTTAAGCATAGAGATAAACAGTGCAAATGCTTTTTGTGGATCATTTGTAGAAAAGATGGGGGACCAGTCAAGGTTCGACACGGCGTCAAGGAATGATTGTTTTTCTAATATAAACTTGGTGTACGTGATTTTTTCGGAGCCATGAGTGTAGTGAAAATTTAGAAATATAGGATAGTGATCAGTTATGTCGGTCATCATAACACCTGCGTCTGGTGGATATGCCAAATTTGATAATGCATGGTCAATTAATGTACCTATGGGGTGGTTAGCACATCGTGTCGGTATCTTAATTAAACATTCATAACCAAAGCTGTTAAAACAATCAGAATAATGTAAAGCATGAGTAGACGTACTATCAGCGATGTTAATGTTGATGTCACCTATAATTATTACATTTTTGTTTTCATCTGCTAGCAGTCCCATGACTTTATGGAGAGCAGTACAGAAGTCTATTGCTGATGACGAGGGTGAACGATATATGCAACCAATTATTAGGTCTTTGTTGTCTATGTTGAGGAAGTCATTTTTAAGTTCAATCCAAACATCTTCACAATTAGTTACATTAAGTTTAAGATCGTTTCTTCGGTTGTAAGTAATATCTGAATAGATGTACAGCGCTGCGCCGCCATGGTTGCTGAACGGACGATTGGAGTATTCAGGAACAAAACTAGAAAAACAGAAAAGGTGTTTATCATGGTCGCTCAACCAAGTTTCAGATACTCTGATGATTGAAAATGGGAAGGTGAATGACGAAACGAGATCGGAGAATTCGTCGAAGTGCTTGCGCGGACTGCGTGCATTCAAGTGCAAGACAGATCGCTGATGATTTGAAAGAAGATTGTTTAATAAGTTAAAGAAACTTGGGCGATTAACAATGAAATATAAAATTTTGGGACTTTACGTTCCCAAAGCACGATCTGATTATGAGGCATTCCTGTAGTGGTGGACTCCGGATTAATTTCGGCCACCTAAGGTTCTTTGACGTCCCCCTGCTGCATGACATATGGACGTCTTTGCATTTGCCCCTTCGAAATGGGGGTACCGCGGCTGGAATTCGATCCCGCGACTTCGGTGCTTAGCAGCAGTGCTTAGCGGCTATAGAGCTTAACACCAAAGCCGATAAGCAACCGCGGAGGATGATAACGACTACATTTTATCTCATGTTGCGAATCTTCCATAAACAGGGCACATAGGTGGGTGAAAGGCATCTTGCAGAAAGGAACAAGCGATATAATCTGCGCACGGCAACACTCAATCCCGGCGTAGCGACTGTCGTCAACGCGGGACCTAATAACAGCAGGCTGAGACATTCGAGTCTCTGCTGACCTTTTAAAACACAATATATTATTTTGTGCCACAATGGAAACCAGCGCAAATAATTATAAGCTTTTTATTAGTCACAAATGTTTTCTAACGTAATAACGGCGCTGCTGAAAACACGTTCACCCTCAGTTGGTAGCATCGAGGTAGCCCATCTAGCTCCCATAATGATGACGCCTCTGAGTTGAACACTCACTGTTGAAGTTCATCAGAGCGTGTCAGCTCATCAGTGCAATAAAACTCCAAGTTAATAAAGACTTAAAGCGCTAAATACACGAAAGACGTAGAGAAAGAAACACACACCACACACGCTCACTCACAACTGATGTTTAATGCACATATGGAAAAATACATATATAGAAAGTGGACGCTTCGCGCATGTGAAGATGAGGTATAAAAACATCCTGCACCTAAGACACGTGTGAACATCGATTCATAAAACTGAATTATTTCTCATGTAGTAATATGGATGGTTGGCTTACGCACAGCGCGGCATTTTCGCTGAAATGATAGGCTTCCGAGATTTCTCGTGTGGTTTGGTTAGGGTGACAGAACAAACTGACTGTGTTTTGGAAGATGGGTTTAGACAGACATGATTCACAATGTAAGGCGAGATTAGAGGATGGCGCGCCATTTACTGAATTTCTGCGTCCTCTTAGGCGTATGTTGACACATCTGCCTGTTTGACCACTGTATACATATGATCACAGCTTAGGGGAATTTCCTTGGGGGTCTTTCTTGTGTGTGTTGTTTTTTGGCGCAAAATCTTTTAAGTATGCAAGATCACTAACTAGCCCAGCAGTTAACTGTTCTAAAGATAGGACATTGTTTGCAAGAAGGATCGCAGCACTGCATTCGCTTTTTAAACTATTTACTTACAACAACTTCCTAGTCATAAACACAGTCGTTAACTTCCTCCATGAACTCATGTAGCGAAGTAGAAAAAAAATTGCCATATAAAAGTCCAGCTACGGGCTTGTGCAGTTTTAACTGGCCATGTAGACCGAATTACCTACCGTCTAATTATTCGTTCAGTTTGCTTAATTCACAGCGCTCGCGGTACCGCGAAGCCCGGAAATCGGTCCAATGCCTTCGTGACGTGAAAGCGTAGCCTAGAGAAGAATGTGCCGCCACATTTCCTTCTTCCCACGAACCGCCTCCGATTGGCGGTTGACGCAAATACCGATGGGACATATGACGACTTAAACAGCAGGAGCCGGCCATCGCTTTATCGCGTGGTATCGCGAAGCTTTATATTACACCGCTCTGCGGCGTCACAGGGGGATCGCGCCTTGAGTAACACTTCGCAGTATACAGCATGCGTAATAAGGCAAATCGAATGAAGGATTTAACCCCAGTTATTCGGGTTTGCATGGTCAGTTCAAACATTAGAAACTCAGAACAAGGTTTTTTTTGTCAATTCCATTCATATCTCCAATGTAAACTAGAACAATGAAGCTTTAAAGCAAGGAGTAATTTAGTGGATCAGTATAATTATTGAATGGAGTGCTTTGGAGTTTCTTCCAAACGATATCAACCTGGGAAAAATATTCATCATTACCGTCGTAATTGGAGTAGACGATACGCAGTTTTCTTAAAGGTGTTCGAGCTAAATATATAAATTTCCTGAGACGTGTCTGTTGCGTGCTGCACCAGGGACTTTCGTAGCCTTACGTTTTCTTTATGTGATTATCGCGTTGCTTCTTTTCCACTGCGAAATTACTAGTGTCGCCTACGTGATGATGTACCGTATAGTCTACACATAGGACCACGCATAGCACTCTTATTTCGGCAACCGATGCTTGGCGTCCACCAGCGCTTGCTGCACATTCTCTGTAGGAACGCGCTTTATTTGGAAGTCGTAAGGGCGTATCGCGCATGCTTTGCCGCTTTGCTATTCGAACGGACGTGACGAACCGCCGCTCACTTAGCGGTGACAGCAGGCAATGAGAGCCCTGCCGCTCGGTGGCAATAACTGGGTTTACACAGGCGTGCGGCTGACCACAAGATAGCGTGCCACGTACCATGTTATAGAGGTCCAGCCTTTGCATGCATTTAGGAAACCCCTCGCCTTTCGCGCACCTCCGCACGATGGAGAATCGTTGAAACTACGGCCCCTTCCTCGTGATCATAAGGGCCGAGAATGGAAGTCGGCCTGTGGTCGATAGTCAATTAGGTGGCAGCTAACGCACTGCTGAAATGCATTACCAAAGAACGAACTGCTTCCTTATGCCTGATTCAAAAGCAGTTATCGGCGCAATGAAAAAAATTTAAACAAAGTAAATGAAAACTGAACCTTAGGGGCCGGATCAAAGGCAGCGAGAACGTGCTTCAAAGTAATGTATATTGCCAAAGTATTGCGTTATTCTCATTAATTTGCCTTTTTTAACGTTTGGTGGGATTAAGGGGAAGCTTTAGCTCGGCGGCTCCCATATAAATACATGGGAACAGAATTCATAAGAACATATGCTTGGGCTTCTTGGCATTGCATTGCTCAAACCAAACCACACGCTAGAAGGGTAGCTCTCACTGCGCGAAAACACGCGACTGCTCGGCACTGTTTGATGAATGCATTATTTTGTGCAGGCATCACGACCGTCATGCGCGAGATAGTTGCGGCTGAATAAATAGGCTTAGGTAGGGAGCGGGACTCGTGCATCAGCTTCGCTTCGGGTCGTCTCTTCCTCGACACTGGCGTTCAATTTCTCCCCTGGCGGAAGCATTCCGATTCACTTTGCTGTGTGTTTGCACCGCTCATTTCCGAGATCATGTTCCTGCTGTATGTGCAACGTACTGTATGCCACCCCACTCTCGCTTTCCAGAGCCACGGGTGCTGTAAAAGGGACCTTCCTCTGTGCAATCATTTTCGCTCTTAACGCAAGAACAGTGCTCGCGCTCCAACGCGGCCTTGCCAGAGCATTGGTGACACAGCAAACGGGTCGTAACACACTGCGCGTTGGTTTCTCGAGCCACATTTACTAAATGCAGCCGGCACTCATGGTTTGCGCAATGGTAACGCCTGCAGCAAAAAGAAAAAATTAAAACACTCGCGTCTAGTTACAGTTAAACGACGACGACGCAGGGTGGCGCTCCTATCTCCTATAGTACTCACTAAGAAAGAGCTCGACTATCTCCAGAGCACGTGCAGATGGTTGGGCTCTTGATTTGTTTTTATCAGTTTAAGAATCCATGTTCGTGGGGGATGTCTTGTTAGATATTAGAACAGGTTGTACATGTATATGTATGAAGATATTACGCCGTTTGTCCAAATAGTATTGTTAGAAGTGGAGCACTGTTGTCTTAATCTTTTTCTTTGTGTCTGTTTCTTTCACGCTCTTGTTCCTACATAAGAATGGAGAAATCCTTTTTCTCGGCAACCAGTTCCCCGAGTTTCATGTGGTTTGCTACATATAAAAGAAAATAAGGGTTTGAATTTAGTGACTGCGGGAAGGAAGTTTTATTCGTGCCGCGAAATTTTCTAGCAAAAATTTTGAAATCAGAAACTAAAATAGAGGAAAAGAACTTGAAGCACCGAGTTTCCAACTCTTTCACTTAGTTTTAATGATATGACAATAATGTCAAGTGCACCTATTACTATTAGTGCATCTAAAGCAGAGAAAACAATGTAATATATATAGTACGCTATCCAACAGCAGTCCATCGTCCTGCAATATTAGAAAAAATTGTCACTAAAACTGCGGTAATACCATCACAGGCATTGTAACTGTCTTACGTAAGCTGTAAACATAAATATCAAGTTTCTCCTTGTAGATTCTATTTTGCGCTCACAGACACGCACATAGAAAGGCGTTGCAAGACACCTCCGTTGATCTCGCGGCAAACATGTGTGTGTCCATCAGTTTAATAACTATTCCGCAATGTATAGCTAACTCGACGAAATCGCCACTCTGAAAAGTTTGTCCGCTTTGTGCGCTTTAACATATGCAGTTTACCCCACAGCAAATTATCTCTTTGTTGCAAAGCTACGGGTTCGAATACTGCCTTACATTTCTTTGGAACTTACTGCGTGCAAGTTGTGTAAGATGTATCGAAATCCTGAAAAATCAAAAACCCTCAGTTCTACTAATACACTTTCTTGCGGGAGTTGGTTCATAACTGAAAAGAAAAACTCGGAAGAAAAAGGTATAGAGGGCTGGCCGCTTCTCCATGGTTGGAAAAATATGCCCTAGCAAAACAGAGAAGAAAATGTTTTGCTACATCATATTTCTCCTACACTGGGCAAGCGCCAGTCCTGTGTACTCGTCTCATCTTTGTTTCTTCCGTGTTTATGTTTTTCTTGTGATTCATTCAGCTGCTAAAATTTACCTTTTTCATTTAAATGCAACAGATTTTCTTCAAATCAGCACAGTGCTTGGCTCATGTCAATAGTGCTACGTTTTACATGTATTTGAATAGAGAAATTGGTTTTGGCTCCGAGCTAGAGCTCTCTTAAATAGTGCCGCCCGCACGATGAAGGCAAAACCCGAGCCTAGGGACCTGCGAAAACTGAGAATTTCTGGTTTCGGTAGCGACTTTACAGCACTTTCAACAACATGCTTTCTGCGCAGTCAGTTCCCTTACGGCAGAGCAGAAGACCTTGTGTCTGTATTATCTATTTTTTCCACCGCAACAAGGAACACAACAGGAAGGCACAGCGCAAGGCAGAAGCACGAACAAAGCATTTTCGAAGGCATACGCAAAAAACATTGCTCATGTTATAAGGGAGTTTTTCAGCATGGAGCTCACAGCGTGCAAAACACAGAGATGTAGCTGAGTATTACGGCGCCCTTGCAAAGCAGTTCCAAGAAGCCCAAGCAGCAGCTCTGGGGAAGATACATTTGCTCGTTGTTTACCCAAATATAAGAGGTGGCTTTAGCTTTACGCACCCCTAAAAATGCTTTGCTGGCCAGGAGGCGAGGCTGCCCACTGCTCAGCAGCAGTGAACAAGAGTCGCGCACAAAGGATCTTTCACGCTCGTGAAAGCAGGTGGATTTATTAGCGTCGCAAAGCCAAATGCGTCAGCGATGCCGTAGCAGTCAGCGGGACGGGTCGGCGGGTTGCGCCACCTTCGGAACTCTCAACTGCGTGGCGGAATACTAACACTGCGAAGCGCACCAATAAAGCCGGCGCTAAGGATGCTAGAGCTTGAGCACAGCCGTTAATCCACGTACGTGTTAACTTTTGCGCCTAAGAGATGGCGGTGATACTTGCGTTTTTTTCGTATAAACTTAGTCTGCCAACAACTCTGCCGTTCGTATTTCTATTTCTATGACGTTCCTACTTGCTTCGGCATTTTACAACGCAGAGCAGTTGCTACAATGTAGTGGGGTACTAGACGAGCTCGAAGTATCTACATATTTCTTTTCTTGCAAAGAGTCATCATCGATTTCGCATATTCGAAGTTAACCTTGGAAAGCTTAATTTCGTGGAAGCCTGATATTTCAGTATTGAATAGCTCATCCTATCATTTCTATGAGTGCAAAGTTGTAAAGTGTTATATTATTGAGCCGCATTTTTATTTAAATTTTTTGTAATTTGCAGGACTGATGCCGGTGAACTTCAACTCGGTGGTTTCCAACTAATTAAATTCGATGGACTGGAAGTCAAACTTGAAGCAGTAAAGCATGGAGACTTTTTGATTAACACCATTATAAATGCTGCTACAAGTTTCTTTAGGGGCGTCTTGAAGAAGACAACTGAACAAATGATTGTCAAACATATCAGATCTTCTCTTAACGACATAAACAAGCTTTTATCAGCATAGGCCTAGGCTAAAACCGCCAGGTAATGTTATTACCGCTGATGACTAAATATGTTGGAAAGAATAAAGCATACCCTAAAAATACAGATGTCCGTTGCTTCAACTTCACTTTCAATTCGTATTATTGGATTCTGTGCCAGCATACGACGGAAACATTACATTTATGCGTCGAACCAAAGAGGCACTTCGAATGCAATGTTTTATGCCAGCGGTGAATTGAAATAAAACAGCTAATGACGACTCCAAACAACTCATAACTGAGATCACCACACGGAATGATGCATCCGCACTTGGGAACCACAATGCGTGAAATGATAAAATGTCCTTGTCTACGTGCTCTTGTGATCATGTATTCTTCCTTTTCAAAATGCTTTTTTTTCCTAAATGTTTATTGCATGCATGCGTTGTGCTCGTATACTGTGTTAACTTCTAGCTATGCCTTTGTGCTTACTACTTTTTCTGCTATTATTCATTTATATTCAAATTCCAAATAGGAAAGCGTTCTTTTAATAACCGACAGCTTGGCTTCAATCAAATCGTCTGTGTTTATACGCGTAGAGTATTTTGACATCTATTCGTCAATAACTAACTAATGCATAAAAAAGGAAGCTGAGCCCATGGTCGCGCGTGTAATCCCAGCAGCTGCGGTCACATTCAGATGGGGGCGTAATCGAAAAAAAATGCCATGTACACTACAATGTGCGCACATTCAAAAACCATTGGGGATCAGAATTACTCCGATGTACCCCACTACGGCGTGCCTCAGAACGAGTCTGTGGCTTTGCCATGTAATGTCCTGATATTAAATTTTTAATAATGCATGAAATTATTGAAACTTCCAACACATTGTTTTGCAACGAAGGTGGTAGCTACAAAGGAACACTGATTATTTAAGAACGGGACATTGAAAACACATGAATGAAGTTAATCTCAGAAGTTTATTCGTGCGTTTCATTTTTCGCGCATGAACGTAAGTCGGTGCAAATTAACGAAAAAGTAGACTATTATCTACACCCGCCACTTTCGCCTTACTTTCTCCCTCTAAGAACTACCCCACCTGGAAGGTTCTCATCGTTTTCTCTTGCATTGAAGCTCATTAAAAAGATGGCAAAATATATTTAATTATGGTATGCTGCAAACATGACATGATACAATTTAATATCACATAGGATATGTACTGTAGAACATGTTGCACGGTTTGTCGCCGTACATCATTCTCAAAGCATAAAACTTAAACACGGCCAGGATGGATGGATGAATGTTATGAGCGTCCCCATTGGAACGGGGCGGTGGGTTGCGCCGCCAAGCTCTTGCTATTATACTGCCTAATGTCCTACCTAAGTTAAAATATAAAAAATAAAAAATAAGGACTATGAACTCCCACACGCAAATTTTCTGATACCTATTGCGAACTGTGATTTTGTACCTCTCCGTTTTTGTCGTTTTCCTACTTTTCGTCCAGTAATTCTCCAATCGCCTCTTACTAATGCCTATTGTGGACATGTTTATTTTTCCACTGCTCCCGCTGAAGCCAAGGACTTCAAGGAGGCCACTGGTGCCTAAATCGACCACTGGGTAGACGTCTTCACATTCTAATAAAACATGCTCCATAGTTTCCCTAGCTTTACCGGCATTAGGGACAAAGATCGCCTCTAGCGGCCGCCCCTGCAAACATGCGCGCTTTCTTTGGCAGACCGTCGTTTTTCGCGAATAAAGCTTGTTTCACATGATGCGATTATCGTCGCATGCGACACAAATCGCCGTCGTAGTGCCGACACCCGGACTTTCAGGTGCGGCTAACAGGTTGGTAGCACAGTCGCACAGTTGCACCGCCGCAGCGAACGCTGCAATTTTCCGTCGACATTCCGCCGAGAGCTATTTCGCGGTTTGTTTTGGGGAACGGGGTCTCGCTCACCGAGTGCAAAGTACGGAGACGTGGATTGCCGAATTCGGTACGTACGAGAGGGGAGAATAAAATCTTGTACCGCAGATTCCAGTGTCCTTTTTCTATGTGTTTGTTCACACGCTACTCGGCAAATGAAGTGCAATTTCACGTTTGCTTCATATTCCTTTGCGAGTTGCCAATACTACGAGGTACTCGATCTCCACTAGGCGATCCCGGCCACGGCGGCCGCATTTCGATGGAGGAGCAATGCGAAAACACCCGTGTACTCAGATTTAGGTGCACGTTAAAGAACCCCACGTGATTGAAATTTCCGCACTCCCACACTACGGCCTGCATCATAATCATATCGTTGTTTTGGCATGAAAAGCCTCAAACTTATTTAATTTTTAATTTTTCCTCACCAGGCGACAGTGCCTTTTGGGATCGTCACAATTTTCTTTGGTTGACATGCATCCGCTCTTTGGTTGATATGCAACCACTCTCTTTCTGTCTGGTAACGTTATGCCTAGCAATCTTCGTTCCATCGCTCTTCGCGCGGTCCTTAACTTGTTCTGAAGCTTCTTTGTCAGTCTCCATGTCTCTGCCCAATTTGTCAACACTGGTAAAATTCCCTGATTGTACACCTTCCTTATCAATGATAATGGTATGCTTCCAGTCAGGAGCTGACAATGTCTGCCGTATGCGATCCAACCCATTTTTGTTCTAAGAATT